>NC_134713.1:138118178-138421208 GCF_049634645.1 Pelodiscus sinensis
TTTTGTGAAATAGCTTCATATTAAGCTGCATGTGATATTGATTTAATGACAACTTACAACAAGAAATTCATCTTAAGCTTTCCTGAGGTCTACATATGTTCTCTCAGGTTCATTCCAGATTAAGTGGCTCTATAAACTCTTTATGGTAAAAGGTCACGTGTTCCTGATGAAAGTGATTTTTTTTGATAAGATGATGAAGAACATGTAAGTACAACTCGTTCCCTGTCACTCTGTGCTGAGGTGATCGGCCTCTGGAACTGATGCATCTGCCACAGTATCACCCTAAAGGCTCACACTTACCTAGAATAAACAATGTTTGGGCAGACACTCTGATTCGCGATTTCAATTCCGACCACAAATGGGAGTTACATCCTGCGATATTCACATCCATCTTTCGCTGATGGGGAATCCAAACCATAGACCTTCTTGCGACTCCCAACAATACCAAGTGCCCCCGATTCTGTTTGAGAGCTGGACTATGCAGAGGATCTCGGGTCAATGCATTCCTCATCTGTTGGAACAAACCTCTTCACTATGCCTTCCCACCCATTCCGCTCATACCCAGAGTTTTATGCAAAGTCCGTACTGACAAAGCTCTAGTCATACTGATAGCGCCATCATGGGCCAGACAAACCTGGTTCCCATTCTTGCACGTGATGTCCACAACCACACCATATTGTCTTCCATCCTGTAATGACATCCTATCTCAGGAAAGGAGCAAACTACTTCACCCCCAACCACACACGCTTCACCTACATGCGTGGCTCATGTCTGGTTCCAGGGTATGGAGTCCCTATGCTCAGAACGAGTAAAAGCAATCCTTCTACAAAGCAGTAGGCCATCCATCAGGGTTACCTACCCACAAAAATGGAAAAGATTCTCGGCCTGGTGTCACCTGTTGCACGTGGACCCTCACACCATTCCACCAGATCCTTGAGTATCTACATCATCTTAAAAATGGTGGTCTGTCAGACTCCTCCGTGAGGGTACACCTTGCAGCAATATTGACTCTTCATGAACGCATAGATGGCTCATCCGTATTTGCACACTGTACAACAAGAGGATTTTTGAAGGGTCTCCAAAACTTTTTTCCTCCTGTTAGGGCTCCTGCCTCTATGAGGGATCTGAATCTGGTCTTGGACTGTCGCATGAGGCCCCCTTTTGAATACTTGGGTACTTGCCCAGTTCACTTTCTACTAATGAAGGTGCTATTTATCACAGCCATGACCTCTGCGAGGAGGGTTACTGAAATAGGGGCCCTTGTGGTAGACCCACCATATACCATCTTCACTAAGGACAGTCACTTTACATCCACATCCAACATTTTTACCCAAATCATGCACATCCTTCCACATCAATGAACCTATAGTGCTACCAGTGTTCTTTCCTAAGCCCACACATCCCCCAAGTATGCTATGCTTCACACACTTGACATCTGATGAGCTCTGGCTTTTTATATAGACAAAATGCGACCATTCCATAAATCTCTGCACCTGTTCATATCCATCGCACCACACTTGAAGGGCGTGCCTATCTCAACAGAATGTATTTCCAAATGGGTTTCATCCTGTGTTCTACGATGCCATTACCTCCACAACAGACCTTTGCCAGTTCCATCAAGGGCGCATTCTACTTGTGCAGCTGCAGCTTCCACTGCTTTTCTTAGCAAGGTAGCAATTAAAGACATTTACAGGGCAGCCACTTGGTCCTCAGACCATACCTTTGCTTAGCACTATGCCATTCTATCTGCAGCCTTTAAGCAGTGACTCCAATTCTCACCATCCTATCAGATACTGCTTGGTAGTCACCTTGTGTGGCGCACCCATAGAGACATTACCCAAAGAGGAAAAGGGAGTATTCACCTTGTGCAATAACAACTGTTTTTCAAGGTGTGTCCCTCCATGGATGCTCCACAACCCTTCCTTCCTCCCCTCTGTTTGGAGTCCCAGTTAGTTGGATGGAGAAGAGGAACTAAAGGGGGGGCAGGCTGCGCGCACAAAGCACCAAGCTGAGCACAGCGCGAGGCTCCCTTCACACACGTGTGGCCCTCAGACAACTGCTCAAAAAGTTGTGCTCTAGGATGTTCCTATGCCTTGCGTTAAGACCCATAGAGGGACGCACCTCGAAGAACAGTCATTACTGCACAAAGTGAGTAACTCCCTTATGTCTGTCTTTGTAATCAAGGCTGGCAATAGCATCACAAGCTACAGTATTCTGTCTTTGTGGTTACTAGAAGAAGGTAACGGCTGAATCGGGGACCCCTGGGGCAGAGCAGCTGGGGTCCTGCCGGGTTGGTCCCGCAGCGCTGTCCTTTAGCGCTACGGGACCAACCCGGCAGCACTCCAGCTGCTCTGTCCCAGGCATCCCCAAGAGCAGCTGGAGTGCTGCTGGGTTGGTGCCGTAGCGCCACCCCTCGGCGCTGCGGGACCAACCCGGCAGCATCCCAGCTTCTCTATTGCAGGCATCCCTGATTCAGCTACTGGTGAAACTGACCATCAGCGGCTGAATCAGGGACGCCTGGGGCAGAGCCGGACTATCGTAAGGGGGGGCTATGAGGGTCTGGGGTGGCATCCCCTCCCACCCCACTCCAGACCCCTCATAGCCCCCCCTTCTGATAGTCCAGCATATCTGATAGTCCGGCACCCCCTGGGTCCTAAAGGTGCCGGATTATCGGAAGTTTACTGTATTATAAATTGTTCTGGCAGATCTTTATCACAGATGGCCAGAGTCTTGGCAACATAGACTTGCTTGAAATGTAAAACCGACAGCACAGTGCGTCAATGTTGTATTGGTGCATTGGTTCAATAGTATTTGAAAGGAAAGAATACTGACTACTGAATCAAAACAAGATCCTGCTACCCCCTGCATTTTATTTTGCATTGTGCAAACATGGTAAAACTTCTCAACTATTTCCTTAATGCAAAGAATCCGTAACAAAATTAATACATTCATCTTTGACCTGAGTAATTTCGTGACAAACTTCACCCCAAGGATAACTTTATGAATAAAGTTTATCAGTTCTGTAATATGTATATACATGTACAGTATATAAATATTCAAAAGATCCCCATCTATGCTACAGTTTCTTACATCAACATCAGTAGGTTGATATTCTTCATACAATCTGGATTCCAGTTATTTTTGACCAAATATTACAGTAGTTTGTCTATGATGTCATGACATGAAAGATTTCTTGTGCCGTATGGATGACACCTAAATCTTTTAACTATCTTGGTTGTAGCCACCCATGTGCAGTCTCATTTCTGATTACTTTTTTACATCTTTTTACAGTTGTTCCACTATGAAATAGTAAGAAACCAGAATTTAATGTCTTCTACCCCAATCCTTCACAAATAAATACTGTAGAATATCATATGGAGTAAAAATGCAGCAGTCTTTACCTAATTCACTGTTGATATGGTGTTCATGGGCTCCATTTCTCCCTCACCACAGAGAATCTACTATTTGTACTATAATCTAAATGCACCAGATTGGCAATTTAGATAGCCATGATTAAGGAATAAGATGTAGCTAAATTGCCCCAGAACAGCCAAGGAAAAAAATTTTACTTGTGACTGTCAGAGGCACAATTACTTCCTTGTTTCCCTTTATCCTGGAGGGTAGTAATTTTTCAGGGGTATTTTTTTAATACTACTAAGTGATTAAAATCTCACTTGTTTTATATAAAAACTAAAGTTAATTGTGCTGTCTCTTGTAGCGTTCATGTTTCCTGCCTTATAAATGTAGTGTTTTCGAAGGTGCTTTCTTTATAGAATAGGAAAATGTGTGTTTATGTGAAAATTTCTATACATTTGAATTTAGATTAAAACCAGTCCTCAAACACTCACACACATGTGTACCTTGAAACATGTGCAACTGTTATAGATTTCAGTGGGACTGGTCACATGTTTAAAGTAAGGCAGATGTGCAGTACTGGGCCTAAATCATAAAACAATTAAATATGTGGTATAAAAAGTTGAAGATCTGTATGGGATCCATGCTTTAGAGAGCAGACTCATTAGGGCAAGAGTTAAGGCTTCCTCTGTACAGTATAGTGCACATGAGAACTCAAAAATAACCTATTTAATATGATCTTGAGGCTTTATAGCAGTGGTCCCCAATGTGGTGTCCACGAGTGCCATGGTGCCCGCTGGGGCATTTATGTGTGCTTGCCAAAATACCTGGGCTGGTCCCGGCGTGCGGCACATGTGTGGTGCTGGCCCTGGGCTCCGGGTGCGTGGGCGGCTCCCACCCCCAGAAACGTGGTGCGTGAGTGGCCCCGCCCCTGGGCGCCCTACAGCCACGAAAGGTTGGGGACCACTGCTTTATAGCAAACAATTTAGAACTGTCAGTATCCAGCTAGTAAGAAATAGAAAATTGTTCATGCTTTTCTTTTTCCTTGTGTGATGATACTTTTTATAAAAAAGTCAAAAGTGCATTTTCGAGAACATCTAGTAATGTGCATTGCTGTCCTTCTTCTGCATTGCTATGGCTATCTTAAAAGAAAATACAAAACATGAAAAGAAAAGTTACAGAATTTAGTCAATAGTTAACATTTTATTTATAATTTTACAGTACTTTTGGTATAACAGTGTTTCCCCTCCCTCCCCCTACTTTATTATACATTGGTATAAATTTTAACATACAAGGGTGCTTTAAAAATAAAACCCTCCTTTGCTTCTCATTTTCTGGGCTTACCTATGCAAAATGTATCATCACAAACCTATAGAAAGCATCATAGGATAGAAATAAATAAGGTGTGTGTGTGTGTGTGTGTGTGTGTGTGTGTGTGTGTGTGTGTGTAAATATAAATTAAAAAATCTACATTCTTCATGAAAACATTTATGGTGCAGTTGTCTTCATTTTACATAGATTGTGTCCTGAATGTTCACTGATAGGAAAGCAATCTGTATTTCCAATATTAGAGCTTCATCCTTCACCAATGAGAAGTTGAATACTGTCAATATGTATTTACATAATGTAGTGCTCCTCACTAGACTTACCGATGCATTTCACAGTCATTGATGCAGTACCCTGAGCCGGATACTTTGCTCTGGAATGTGTTTGATAATCTTTGAGGCTGTGTTTCCTATTGCTTTGCATTTTAAAATCCTTCTTGCCATAGATGGTCTTCACGCTGTACACTGTACAACTGATGCTGGAAAATGTCATCAAAGTGTAGTGTAGACATACACAAAAACAATAACAAAGAGATTGAGCACTGTCCCAATTATCCCCAGCATGGCTAAAATAGATTCTTCTTTTTCTTCATTCTCCTCTTGCTTTTTTACATCTTCTAGTGTTGTGATAGCAGAGGTCCCCATTTTTTCTGCAATTATCTTTACTGGTATTCTGACAGCTAGCTAGAAAGAAGAAAGATAAATCTAGCTCTTTTAAACAGGTAGTTTTGAGATTTAAAAAAAAAAAAAAATTGTGCACCACAGCTGTGTATACTAAAGATCTCTTGATTTTATAATACTCTGTCAGACTCATTTTTGTTTTCTTTGTGTGGCTATATTCATATCTAAGTAGTATTTATTTTGTAGCTGTGGAATTAGGCTCGACATAAAATGGTTCTGGTTTATTGTTGGAAGCCAGTTAATGTTGTGTCATAAACACTATTTTTAACTTGGCCTTACCTTATTTAGCTTACTCCTTATTAAATAAAAATCGGACAAAACAAGTGATGGTTGTATAATTGAAAATGATTGAAATAGCATTTGTGACTTCTCAGCTATTGTTGACCATTGAATGTCACAGTACAATAACTGAAGATACTCTTTTATTTGTTTAATGATTTGTAGCGTTGATATGTCATAATATAATTCTGCAGTCTTTATAGCTATTTGTACAGCTAGCAGTTGAAGGTGAGGCAACTGCTTTTTTAAATCTGCTAGTTTTTCACCATTTGTGCCGCAGTAAATATTTAACAAAAAAAGCAGATCTGAGCATGTTGAGAGATACAGTTCTTATTGTAATGTACCCAGAGACCATAATATTTTACATTATCAAAAATAAGGATTTGAGGGGATATATAGATATAGTTAATATACAATCTTTTTCTTTTTTATTTCAAGAATAAGATTGACAGGTAATCCCTGCGGTCTTGTTCTGCTTGCGTTCTTAATGTATGTACAAGCAAGTACCTTCTTTAAGCATTTTCCTAAAAGATTACTTCCCTTTTGGGATTAGAAACTGTATGTTGTTTGCTATTTGATATGATTTAGCATTCCTATGAGGAATTTCTGCTCTTACTAAAATGTGGGTTTAATCTTTCTAGTAGTCTAAAGGATCCTTATTTACTTAACATTCAGAATCACATTTTAGAGTAATTCAATTTACCTCTGAAGATGATTTTATTTATTAAAGATTAACACAGTGCTGCTGCGACTAAATCAAGTCATCAACCCATAACACAACATTGCTTAGATAGTGGTAAAAAATAAAATGTTCCTTACCCTACATTGCATCAGGAATAAAATGTCATCAGACATGCTTCTTAGTCCTCAATTCAGTCGCAAAGCAACCTTTTATCTTCATGGAGAGCTGCTCTTTTCATTTAAAACAGAAGAGAGAGATCCTATATGATCATGAACAATTTTTTTGTATAAAGAAGTTAAGCTGTGGAAGTGATGATGTTACAAAATCTTCCAAAAATACTGTCAAGCTTTATCTTTCTGTAATCCATTGAAGCCATACATAATTTCAAGCAAACAAAAAAACCTTTCAGCAATGACACAAACTGTACATGATTAACTTACTAAATCTGATTTTTTTCCATAGATGCCGTATCTTTTAGTCACAAAATAATTACTATATGCCCTTTGGGTTTATTTTAAAAAATCGGTTAAGCTCCTGCTCTTGTTCAGGTGTATGTAGTTATTTCTTGACTTTCCCTTCAAAAATCAGCCTTTATTCGAGTCTGCTTCTTGCTAGCCATCTGAAGATGTTTTTTCACATTGACACACTAAAACTCCAAATTCAGTAAACTGGATCTTCAATTGCACTATATAATTTTAGTCCAGACTTCGAAAAAGAATGAAAAAAATCTGTTTTATTGACAGTAGCATTAAGACTGTCACACCTGCACTGAAAGCATCTGAAAATAATTCCACAATATTCTTCAGATCATTGCATAATTTAGCAGCCAGTCAAATCTGAGAAGTGGAAAGACAGTGGTTTTGGTTGCATACTGTAGTGAGCTGTGACAGTGATTAAACATGCACTTGGCACTTGCTGAATAAAGAAGGAACTACAAACCACCCTTGCAGAAAGTGAGTTGCATAACAATGTGATGGCTCTGCTGCTTCATTGTCAGGCCAGGCACATTTTAATCCTGTAACAGTGGAAGTGTGCTGCTGTATAGAGGAGAGCAGAAGCAGAGTTAACTGTGCTTCATGGTTTTCTGATGAAATGCTGCATGGCATGGTAAGGCATTCATGCTGAGACAGAGTGTCTACCTTTTGCATTTCTGTGCTTTGTTTGAAGGGCTGTTTGTTTCAAACAGTAATGACTACTTTTAATGTGCTCCTCTATTTATTCACTACTTAAAAAAATGGAGGTCACAACGTGTAAGCTATCAAGACTGTTCAGTAAGAAAATGTTCCAATACTTAGAATCCTTTTTATGAGTTTGGCATACTAAGAAGTCTGGGCCGTCTCATCTTAGAAAAGAAGTAACTAAGAGTAGTCATGATAGACAGCTATAAAATCATAACTGGTGTGGAGAAAGTAAATAAGGAAGTGTTATTTAAGAATGAGGGGTCACCAAATGAAATTAATAGGCAGGAGGTTTAAACAAATAAAATTATTTATTCACACAACCCCAGGTCAACCTGTGGAACTCTTTGTCAAAGGATGTTGTAAAATCCAAGACTATAACAGGTTCAAAAAAGAAATAAATTAATGGAGGATAGGTCAATCTATGGCAAGTAGCCAAGGTGGGTAAGGATTGTGTCCCTAGCCTCTTGGGTTTTTCTTTTTTTGTGTGTGTGTGTTCTTGTTTTTGTTTGTTTTTGCCAGAGAGTGTTAAGGGCAACAGGGGTTGATCATTTCATTACTTGTTCTTTTCATCGCCTCTGAGGAACCTGTCATTAGGGATGTTAAATCCCATTTTAATTAATTAACCAGTTAAACATTAACTGATTAAATGGGGCAGGCTGGAGCAGCTTCTGCACCATGGACAAGGGCTTCTCCAGCCTGGCTGCTTCTGGCTCTGCGTGGGCTGGAAATCAGCAGTCTTGCATAGGGCTGTAAGTGGCATTCGAGGGAGGGGCTGCCAGCTCCCAGCCAGCCTCCCCTCTTCCCGACTGCCTCTAAGATGATGCTTAAAGGTGATGCTTCCCAGGTAACTAGTTGTCGAAGACAGGGTACTCGGCTAGACGGACCATTGGTCTAATACAGTACGTAAAGCTATTCTTGCATTACTTTCAGCTGTTGCATTTTAGAAGCACTTCAAAGTCTTATTGCCACCAATTTGGGGGGGGGGGGAAACCTTCAATATTTTAGCTGCTTTTGCAAGTGGCCTCAGTTGAGAAGTATTTGATTATTCACTTACATGGTATGTTGAAGACAATGTAAAAATAAATGTGTTTTGGCTCATGTGATAAGTATCCATGTTTGTGACTGGATAAAAGTATTTTATTTTTACTGTAAATATGATTTATTTGAAGGTTTTGCCCAGAAAAATGTTTTTCTAAAAATGAACATTTTCAAGTTTGACTTGTAGACTAAAATTTATAGCTAAAAATCAGAAGTCTTATGCAGCATACACAGAAAATAATTCTAATTTTTAGGATGAATATTATAATATTTTGGAAACAAGAAGTTGTCTTGTAGAACCTTAGGGACTAGGAATAATATAACTAGAAATCTCCATATACTTTAGTTTCCTTCTCCTAAAGCAACATGTAGAAATTACTGAACAGGAATTTATCCTCCAGTTTTCATTTGCATTCCTAAGAATTTTATTCTTTACTTCTTAAAAATCATTTTTCATTTTAAATGCACCATTTTATTTACATGCTGAGGGTAGTTTACTTTCTCTACATTTTGTAATCTTAAAATGCTGCCATGCATGTTTACTTGTTTTATTAATTTCTGATTTTACATAAAGGTTCTTTTTAAGAAATTTCACACTATAGTTGTTCACCTAAACTATGGGGGGGGGGGAAATCCTTTGGGGCCTCATTTGTATCCTTTCTATAAGAAAACACAATCTCAGGTGAAAAACTGATAGACAGACAGGATACATTTTTGTAGCCAACACTAGTTTCCAGAATTGAATTTCCTCAGGTCAGAACATACTTTAACTACCGATAGGCTTCACGAGGATTTGCAGTTTGAAGTCAGTAGGAGTTGTACTTTTAAATCATACAGGTGATTCTGAAAATCTCACCCTATGGTTCCTACAACTGTATTTAACTGTCTAACTTTAAGCTTCTAACTTGGAAAAGTTTGATCTGTATGCGTGTTGGGGGGGGGGAAGAGTTATACACTCTCTCAAATTTTCATAAATACTCTGCAACTAGCATGACCCCTGCCACTGAAGGCCTCCTCCAGCTCCAGTGCTGGGAAGGTGGCATTGGCCAGAACAGCCCCAGTGCTGGAAGGACGAACAACATGAGTGGCATAGCCCCAAGCCTGCCTTCCACAGCCTCTGACAGGGAACAGCAAGCAGGAAGAAAGCCTGAAGCATGCGTGGAGACGTATTAGACATGACACTGTGGTAGTGCTTCAGTTGAAGACGCTACCACACATGGTTTCTACTATCAACCTATATACTCCACTGCCCCATCAATCTAGTGTTGTCTACACTGGAGGTCAGGTCAATTTGACTGCAATGCTTAGGATGTGGATTTTTCACACCCTGGAGTGATATAATTACCCCCAGCCTAATTTCCTCATGCAGACAAGGCTAAAGATTTTATGCCATTGAGATAAATATTAATAAAATGTTACCTCCCCCTCCCCAATTCAGCGAATGTCTGAGTGCCATATGTTTAACTCTAAGCCAGAGAAGATCCAGTAACTAAACTTTAATCTGAGATTGTAATAATACAGAATTTCAAACAGTTTTACAAAATGCCAAGTGAATTCAACACCCTGACGTTTTAGAAGGTTATTAACCTGTCATAATCTAATTTGACAACCATTACTAGATCTCAGTCTTTTTGTATGGTGGTGTCTGTTTAAATCAGACCTTGATAATTAATCCTTCTAATTAAATGTTCCAGTAAGATTTGCATTTATTTCGATACATAATAAGCACATATCAATAGTCCTTGAAATTTTTACATTAAAGAGCTATTGACAAATGTGGTTTTAAAAAGACAGTAAGTTGAATGAAGAGATTTCAACTTGCAGTCTTAATGTTTAAATTTTTCATTTGTGAGCTAAGTGCTTGACTTCTCAATCCTAATGTTTTGTTAATGAATGTTACATTTTTCTTGATGATGTCTGTGTTGCTCTCCTTCACTGATGACCCTGCTGCTTTCTGAGTATACAAGGAAATGCTTGCTATTGTGCAGCACCAGTGTTAATGCTCTTCTTTTTTTTAAGCAGTAGTCTCCTACCATTCACTGTAATTGTGTCAAAATAATGTTCTTGGGAGGAATCCCAATAAAAGAACAATCTCAATTCAGGATACAGGCAGTCCACGGGTTACGTACAAGATAGGGACTGTAGGTTTGTTCTTAAGTTGAATCTGTATGTAAGTCGGAACTGGTACATATTGTAGGGGAAACTCTAGCCAAACATTTCTCCAGAGCTCAGTTTTATTCTCCCACACCTCACTTCCCTTAGTCCTTTATTCTTAAGCTGAGGTGTCTGCTGAGAAAAGCCGCTCCGCATCTCCCTGGTCTGCTGGGGGAGGGGGGGTGCTAGCTTCGCATCTCTCTGGTCTGCTGGGGGGAAGCAGCTAGTGCGGGGTTGCCTCACCCCGTTTGTAAGTAGGGATCCAATGTAAGTCGGATCCATGTAACCCGGGGACTGTCTGTATTCTAATACAGGATTTTTCATTCTTAATTGTTTTACAATTATAGATAGGATAACACCAAACTGGAGTTCGTTCTGCTATGAAGTATAGCTATAGGAAGACCCAGAGCATAATATACAAAAATACATGTTTTTAAGACACATTGTACCTTAAAGCCAGAATAAATCTTTAATCTGAAAAAATGCAGCGTGGATTTATTAGCATCCGTTGGGGATTGATTTAAAACAATTGCTTAAAGAATCAGTTTTATTTTTGTTTGTATTTTTTAGTTACTTGTGTGAAAAAAGATGATTGATTGGTAGTTAACCATTTAAATGTTGCTGTGCACCAACATGTAGCCTTCACACAAAACTTTATATTTTTTCCTAAATAGGAGGATACACAAAATGAGTGTGTATTTATTTAAGCAGTTATGTTATTAACATACATTTACTTAGATGGTTAATGTTTGCATTTGTTATGTTGGAAAATGGCGAATGATACTTATTTACTGGAGGCTAAAATTTTTACTCATGGTTTCTATTAAACTCTTTGGAAACTGGAATTAAATTAAATGTACAAAAAGCATTTTAAAATTGGTTTTCATAGTTAAATATACTTTATCTATGCAGAATACACAAGGAAAAAAGTTTATCAAAACGTGGTATATTTAAAACTTTTTTAAGCAAAGGAAATATTATCTGTAATGAATTGAATGGATTATTTGTTCTCAAATCCTTCAAGATATTAAAACTAGTAAATATCATTCTCTCTGACCCAGTTTTTATATTTTTGGAAGAAGAAAAAAACTGCTACTTTAACATATCCCACTGTGTTTCAATGAAATAGTTAAACTGAACTAGCTAAATTGAAATAAAGGAAATATTCTCTCTGAACCTGCAAAAGAGGCTGCTGCTATGTAAAGCTAATTTATTGTTTCAACAAACGCTGCTTGCATGTGCTTAGCCAGTGACTTCCACTAGTTCAGTGATTTGACTTTCTTCAAAACTTCAATGCCAGATAGGTACAGCTTTAAATATTTGTATTTAAATTATTTTAATAGATTATAGTATATTTGAGTCATGACAGTCGTAATTTCAAATTTAGTATTAAATACATTATTTTTAATTAAACCAATTGGATATATATTAAAAGGATTTTTTATTTTTAAAAATCCCCCATTTTTATTTCTACTGTGAACATCCATATAAACTTTAACCCTTAAGGTTTTGTGAGAAAAATCAACATAGTAAACTGCATAGTAGTTATGGTACTGGATAAAGGGCTAAAACATCATTACCTAAATGTGAACATATGAGTCCAGAAGAAGCAAGTATTTTAAACCTAATGGTTGGGCCTCTAAGCGATCTCTTTTTGTATAGGACAGAACTTACTTTGCTGCTATGTAATAACTTTCTTTTCCGCTTGTTCCTTTATTCTCAAAGTGCTTCTGACAGTTTATTACTGTTTTCTCCAGTTCCAGTTCCCTTATATGCCCAGAGATTCTCCTTCTCCATCTCTCACATGACATTGTCATCATGAAGCCTTTTGAAACCATAGAGCTAGGATAGAAGGGAAGTATCTTGATAAACCTGTGTGATACAGCTTTCTGGTCATCCAAGCTACTTGAGGGTACCTTATTATACTTTGTTTTCAAAGCCCTGTACTAAGAACATTTTTCACTATGCTGATTTAACATAGTCTATACAAAAGATTCAAAGTCAGCAGCAGAAATTCATGCAATACTGTCAAGTAAAAACGAAGATAGAAAAATTAATCCATCAGCTACAGAACAAATAAACAGCTATTAGAATGTATTGATAGAAAGCAGCAAAGGACTAACAGAATAATCCCTTAGTATGTTACTGTGTGTGAGCTCTCACAGTAGTCATTTTTCATTTTCGCACTTGTGCTGAAACTGAGATACAGTGAATTCTGATTAACACTGGAAAATGTAAATTTAATTTAGAGAGACTTGGATTTATATGTTTACATTTGTTGACATTTAAAACAAGAAACATGTTCTTACTGATATTTATATATAATAAAGACAGTGAATTTGGGAGTGTTTTGTAAGGAACAAGAATAAAAATCACTATTTTAAATGCACAAGTTACGCAGTGGAACACCTTTTTTGACACAGGTATCAAAAACGTCATAATTTTTCTGTTGGGACTTGACTATACTGCCACTTTACTGCACTGTAACTTTCTCACTTAGGGATCTGAAAAAAACATGCCACTAAACGCAGTAAAGTTATAGCTCTATGAAGTGTCCATGTAAATAAGCTCCCAGCGCTGATTGCGCTCCCCTTTTGGAAGTGGTTTACCTACCTGTGGTGATCACTGCATTGCATTAAAGCACTGCCACAGTAGTGCTTCGAATTCAGCAGTGTAGACAAAGCCTTATTTCTATACAAAAAGTAAAAGCCTCTAAGAAAAAGTTTTAAAATTAAACACGGCTTGATTTATATAACGTTCCAAGAGTCTTGTAAATCTCAGAGATTGCTTTGTCCATTATTGCTGGCATTTGAGCATCAGTAGTACATGGGAGTGAACCTCCAGCAGTACAAATGCATAAATGTTGTCATTTAAAATAATTCATATTTCAAAGAGTTACATCATTTGTACGGAATCAAAGATTTATTTGCACTGAATTATAGTCCACCTGATATGTGCAATATATAAAAGTGTTTTGACTAGTAAATTGTTCAGTCATACACTTATAATATTTAAAGAAATGAAGTATAATATGGCAAGTAACAAGGGCTCATTCTTTCTTAACAGATGCTTATGGGTCAATGTAGAAGTGTAAGTAAAGGTTTGGTTTGAGATAAAGGTATATGATAAAATCACTGCATACACAACAGAATGTCATAGAAGACTGACTGAACAATGTTGAGTTCCTGAACTTTGATTCCACAAGGAGAGTAAATGCTAAAATTCTGAAAACGTTTCATGTCTTCTATTTATAAAGGCTGTTAGCACCTTATTTTTTTCTATTTTCTCTAGAATGCAATGAAGTGCTTGAATTAAATGGACAAATGCAATGTTAGGTAACTGTAGCAAAATATATTCTTCAGTATTATCCTTTTTTCCCTTCCAAGGGCCTCTGTGCTGTCCCACTTTTGGGATTTTGCATCTCTACTGACAATTTGTATAATAAGCTTGTGTGCACTGTGAGGTGCATTTGCACTCTACAATGACATCTTCAGTTTAGTTCATATAAGAAAGGATGCATTCACTAGGATGTTTGAGTCACATGCCTCTCCTTCAGCATATCCGATCATGTCACTGACTGTTCTACAATTATTGGGGTGAGATGACCTCAGATTATGGGGGATTAGACCCCTTTGAAAATAGTCCTTGATTGAATTTTGCAACAGCCCTCTTAACTTCCCTTACATGTGAGGAGAGAAGCTCTTCTGCAAGAGATCTGCTCTGTTCCTTTTCTTTTAAAAGTTGAATACAGATACGTTGTATATATGCTTTATATTAGTAGATTTCAGTGCAAGTTTATGCTTGCTTGATTTCAATAGAAGTATCATTTGTGTGTACTCTGATGCTTGAATTGCTTTTTATTATAACTGCTGGATAAACCTTTTAAAATATTTTCATTATCAGTTATATGTCCTTAACTATATCAGGGCCTCGTGTACTTGGCACAATGGGATCAAATTCTGCAGCAGTGTTAATTTATTATGTCACGATGAAATGGCCTTCATTGAAATATTTTCCACACCCAAATGCACAGAATTTATGCGTTGACAGTTATATTCATTAATCAATATTACTGATTGGTTTTTATTTTTGTTCTCTAGTGTCATGTCTGTATGTTCTTCAGCAGTTATGAATATATCTGGGCAGTCCAGCTTAGAATACAGTATCTTAGAATATTAGAACTTCAGGGGACTTTGAGATATCTCCAGATTCCACAGTGTCCCTAGGCAGTTTATTCCAGTATTTAACCATCATGACAGTTAGGAAGTTTTTCCTAATGTCCAATCTAAAACTCCCTTGCTGTAATTTAAACCCATTGCTTCTTATCCTATCATCAGAGATCAAGGCGAACAATTTTTCTTCCTCCTTCTTGTAATTCCCTTTTAGGTACTTGAAAGCTCTTATCATGTCCCCTCTGTTTTCTCTTTTACAAACTAAACAAACCCAATTCTTCTGGTCTTCCCTCATAGGTTATCCTTTCTAGATCTTTGATAGTTTTTGTTGCGCTTCTCTGAACATTCTTCAACATCTTTCTTGAAATGCGCTGCCCGGAACTTGTACACAATACTCCAGTTGAGGTCTAATCAGTAATTTAGTTGAGGTCTAATCAGTGCAGAGTAGAACTAAGAATCACTTCTCGTGTCTGTCTTACAGCACTCTGGTTAATTCATCTGAGAGTGTTTGCTTTTTTTGTAAAAATGTCACACTATTGACTCAGGTAGCTTGTGGTCCACTGTGACCCCTATATCACTTCCTGTGTTCTTCCATTTTGTACGTACTTCCATTTCGTACGTGTGAACCTGATTGTTCCTCCTTAAGTGGAGTACTTTACATTTGTCTTCATTGAACTCTACCCTATTTACCTCTGACCATTTCTCCAGTTTGTCCAGATTATTTTGAATTATGATCCTATCCTCCAAACACTTGTACAACCCCTCCCAACTTGGTTTCATTCACCAACTTTGTAAGTGTATTCTTTATGCCATTATGTAAATTGTTGATGAAGATATTGAACAGAACTGATCCCTGCAGAACCCCACTTGTTATGCCCTTCCAGATGATTGTGAACCATTCATAACTATTCTCTGAGAATGGTCATTCAACCACTTATGCACCCACCTTATTGTGGCCCATCTGGGTAGTATTTCCCTAGTAAAGTTTATAAGATTGTCATGCAAGACTGTATCAAATGCTTTGCTCAAGTCTAGGTATACCACACCTACTACTTCTACCTTATCCACAAGACTTGTTATCCTATCAAAGAAAGCTGTCAAGTTGATGTGACACCATTTCTTCATGACAAATCCAGGCTGACAGTTACTTATCACTCATCTTCCAGATGATTTCAGATGAATTCCTTAATTATTTCTTCCGTTATGTTTCCTGGAGCAAATGTAATGGGGAAGTAATAGAGAGAGTATAATCACCTTCTCAGCTTCCCTGCTTCACTTACTATTGTGTTCTCTTGGCCACCTAGTTAGTCCAGCTGCATTTTTGTCTCCCTTACCCCATCTTGCTTTTTTTATGGAACAGTGAAGGGAACACGCACAGTGGTTTAATTAACCTCCCCTCCCTCCTCCTCGTGGGCAAAGTGCAGAGTAAAAGGCAACTTCAGGCAGATCCCAGCAGGTTAGGGTAAAAGAAACAAATGTTGGGTACATGGCTGCATCAAAACAACTAATTCTGCAGCAAAAACAATTCTAGAAAAATGGCAAATTCCTTGACAGCACAGTCATTGAGTTCGTAGGTCCTCTAGTGAGGTGAGGGTTGCCATTCATCCCTGTCTCACACATTGCTTCGGGCTCTTTTAGATTAGGGATCTCAAACTAAATTTATTTTTACTACCAGTGTCAGTAGTCAAATCCTCGTAGTGGCCAGTGGCACCCCCCTCTGGAAGAGCTCCAAAGGGGTGAGGGTCTCCATGCATTCATCCAGCCTGAGTACTCCAGCCCCGCCTGCTGCCCTGGGCAATGTGAAACCACAGAGGCCCCTGATGCCATCACTGGCAGCACAGTGAGGCTAGAGGAGCTAGCTCCATGCCATGGCCAACTTATCCCTGTGGCCTGGGAAGGGGTGCGTGGAGCCATTCTATCCATAGGTGCAAGTTGTAAAACTGTTCAATCCTTTTGTGAAACTGACTAGATGTCAGTGATTCCAACTCTCCTGATCTGATCACAAGTCTCATTGGAGATTTTTTTGTCCTGGAAAGCACTTCATTAGAATTAAGCCTGATTTGGGAACTTTACTACCTGATGTCACATGCACCTCTGTAGTGGTAACTGTACTATTATCATACACTACCCATTTTTTAAAATTTTATTAGTTTGTTTCAGTTGTTCTACTTTTGCAATTATCTCCCCAGATAATGTGATCTTTCCCATCCCATAAAGAACTCATATGTTTTCCCTCACACATTCTGCTTTAAGGTTTGATGCCTAAAACATGCAATAGATCATTCCAATCATCGATGTACAGTTTGAGTTGCATGAATGACCAAACAAAAAAAAAAGTTGCTAAAGAGTGAATACTGTGTGTATGCTTTACTGCAGTTCAGGAAACTCCCCCAAAGCATGCTGACTATACAAAAAAGACACGTTTTAAAAACATTGTCTGGAAATGAAGAATTGCAGCCATATATAGCTCCATATGATCTTCAGAATTCATTACCACGCTGCACAGTCAGCTTTACCTATGCACCCTTGTTTTCTGCTGTAATTGAAATGTGATTTTGGATGTAGAACATTCCTATTATATCTTTGGGAGGTTTTTCCCCCAAATTTTCCTGAAAAATCCTACCATCGGCTATGATATGACATGGGATTGATTTTACTTTTGGGAAATTTAGGCAGGTGTTGAAAATTAGGATTTAGGTTAAATTTGCTCTAAGATGCTGATAATGCTATAATTAACGTCCATTTCTGAAATTTAAAATGCACAAAATAAGAGCCTCAGATTTGTACACTAAAAATGTGTGATTATCCCTTGTTTTCAGAACACGAATACTTGAGTAGTTTTCTAAAGACAAGCCTTGCATCACTGAAAGCATGAATTTCTACCCATACCATGTAATAGAAAATTAATGATGCAAATGTATTGTTGTCTACTTAAAATGTTCAGAGCCTTCAGACATCAAATACAAAAGCTGTTGATCTATTTTTGTTTTCATTGAGACAATTATTTTAACAATTAAAATCCTAGTATATCATGACAGGTAGCTTTTGGTGCCTTTTTATTAACACCCAATACCTGGAAAAAAAAATCCTGTATTTGTATTTTCTAAAACCTAAAAAGTGTAATAGCAGCAGCATCTCGCATTTAGGAGCAATTTGAAAGCTATTTATTCTAATTTTGAGCACACCAGTCTTTTCTGATGCATTATATTTTTATATTCAGATAGTACTATGAGAGAGCTCTCTGTTCATCCCTATAAAAAGAATAACTGAAAAATCAGGTTAACTATAAAGACTAAGGGATAAGCATTTGAGTTCACTTATATTTAAAGCTAAGTGCATTTCCTACAGGCGTTTGAATGTAAAGTATACTTGGGTGAACACTGCCCACAAAACTTAATAGAATGTAAAGTGTTAATTAGACATATTATAAAGCAAGCTTGCCCCAGGTTGTTTCTGTAATAGAAAATCAAAGGTCTGTAGAGCATTTGGAACTGACACCATAGCCTGCAGCATGGACTCTGTTCATAGATCATATGTTTGGAGAGGTGCAGTAAAGAAGCTGATCTGGGGAAAGCCTGCAGCTGTAAATTATTTAGCAACAGTGGAAACACAAGATGAGTCCTTTAGGAAATGTTCTACATAATTAAATGTTTGGCTGTGTCCATAGCAACAAGAATATGTTTAATAGACAGAACACTAATGCTTGGCTGTCTCGTTGATGAAACCTTTCCAGTGCCCTTTCCCCACCTGAAATGAATATTCATGTTAAAAAAAATTAATATCATTACATCTTTAAACTAATTCTTGACATACAGTTGTTGAGCTGTAATTGCTGTAGTAAATCTCAAGAAGGTATATGTGTTTGCACTGTTTTTTTCTGGAGTTAGTTGGAGATTTTTTTTATCGTAGCATCACAAGGCTCCAGTCAGGATGAGGGTGAAGGGCTTTTGTGCTAGCTGCTGTGTATTCCCAAAGAAAAATATAGTCCTTCGCAGAGGATGTGGTGGTGGTTTTTTTTAAGTACACAATTGCATTAAATTACTGAGAGATGCATGCACAGAAAGACTGGATTTGGTGGATAGTTATGAATGGTTTGCTGTCAGATGGGAAGAATGTATCTAGAGGGATCACACAGGTCTATCTTGGTTCTAGTTGTTGTCAATATTTTCATTAATGATTTAGATAAGCGAGTGGCTAGAGAGCTTACAACATTTGGGAATGACACCAAGCTAAAAGGGTTTCCAAACATTTTGGAGGACGGGTTTAGAACAAAAACTTAACAAGCTGAAGAACTGGTCTGAAATCAACCAGATTCATGATTGCAGCCTTCAGCTTCCTGAACGAAGGTTCCAAAGAGGACGGAGAGAGGCTGATCACAGTAGTGACGGATGGCAGAACAAGGAGCAATGGTCTCAAGTTACAGTGGGAGAGGTCTAGGTTGGATATTAGGAAAAACTATTTCACTAGGAAGGTGGTGAAGCACTGGAATGGGTTACCTAGGGAGGTGGTGGAATCTCCATCCCTAGGGGTTTTTTAAGTCTCAGCTTGTCAAAGCCTTGTCAAAGGCTGGGTTGATTTAGTTGGGATTGGTCCTGCCTTGGGCAGAGGGCTGGACTTGATGACCTTCTGAGTTTTCTTCCAGCTCGATGATTCTATGATAGGTGGTAGCAAAATGGGTGATATGTGTTTAGATGCTAGTATGGCGTTACTTAAGATATTGGAGGTAATTGTCAGTCTACTTGGCACTAGGGATATAAGCTGTTCTCCCTCTCTGCCCCCACTCCCCCCCCCCACCGTCTCTGCAGTGCTCCCTGAATCAGAGGCAGCAGTGCAGAGTGGGGTATGGAGTGAAGGAAGGCAGCTGGGAAGCAGCCGCAAGCTGCTACAGCAGCAACCTCTGTCTGCAGCGGCTGCTCCCACAGCAAACTGGGATGGGGCCCCCCCCATAGACAGGGGCTGCTACTGGAGCAGCCTCTGCCTGCAGCCAGCCCAAGTCACTGTGGACAGGGGCTGCTCGTGCCGGGTCCAGGACTGACCCCCGCTGCAGCTTTGCAGTTTAAATGTAGCAGGAGCCAGGTGGCCTGCCCACCTGGCTCTGACTACATTTAAACTGCAGAGCTGCAGCGGGGGTCAGTCCTGGACCTGGCGTGAGCTGGACTTAGCGCATCTTTGCTTACTGAGTAATCATGTAGACGATAGAATTTTTTACTTAAACAATTAGTGAGTTACCCTCCTCTTAACATCCTTATTTGGCACTGGAGAGGCCTCAGTTGGAGTATTGTGTCTCCAATACAGTATTGGGCCCCAGTGTTTCCTGTAAGCTGTGCACTAGAGTGACCACCCAAAGAAGATTCTAAAGACACCCAGCTGATAAGCAGAGTGCCCACAGCCAGCAGCATGTGTTTATATTGGTAGTACACATCCACACGTGCCTTGGTGCAAAAAATAAAATTTATTCTTTACTTGGAAAAAAGTTGAGGGAACATTGCTGGGTACCACTCTTTAGGAAAGGTGTGGAAAAATTTGAGAGATTCCAGCAAAAATGATTAAATGGGTTAACGTACGTGACCTATGAAAAAAAGATTGGAAAAAATACTGGGCATGTTTAGTCTTGAGAGAAAATGATAATGGAGGAGGGGTATCTGATAGGTCTACAAATGTGTTAAGGACTGTTACAAAGAGGACTGTGTTCAATTATTCTTTGTCCCCTAGAGGTAGGTCAAGTAATGGCCTTAATCTGCAGCAAGGGAGATTTAGGATACATATTAGGAAAAACTTAAACTATAAGAATAGATAAGCACTGGAATATACTTCAAAGGAAGGTCGTGGAACCCCCGTCAATGGATAATTTTAAGCATCAAAATGCTTGCGAGGAGAGGTGGTACAGGGGAGTCATCCAGAGGAAGCAGGAGAGAGGGCATGTGGGAGCACCCTATTTAGCAATTAAAATGTTGTTGTTGGCACAGAAGGGGAGTGTACCTCTGGTGTGCTACCATTTTTAAGAACCTTAGACATCTGTCAGGGTCTCTCTCTTAGTGCTACGTTTCTATTATGTTGATTAATTTTAAAATACTATTGAATTCTTATAAAATCAATGCATCTACTCTTTTTGAATTATCAAACATTTTTGTTGATTCATAATGTGCTAGAAATATAAACCTGTGCCTCTAGCCATTTTAAGTATTACCTATTTTTATGTTTTGAAATTTTAATGCTGAGTTTTCTTTTATTACTCCTTTTATGCCCTGGTTATTTCCTTTTTGTTGTCCAGACATTGCCATCTCCCACATATGCAGTAAAAGGTCCATTTTACAAAACAAAAACAACAAATGCTTTCAGTTTTAAAAAGGATATTTTAAGTGGGGCTCTTGAAATAAGATAGAAATATCTTCTGCCATTGCAGCTTTTTCTGAAGAGGGCAGGCAGCATGATGGCAGATGAAATTCTGTGTTGATAAATTCCAAGTAATGCACACGGAAATCATTTGAATTATTTATGCATCTAGGTTAACTGTAATAACTTAGGAAAATAGACCTAGACAGCATAGTGGGCAGCTCATTGGAGATCTCTATGTAGTATGTAGTAACAGTCAAAAAAAGAAATGAAAATATTATGTTGCACCTCCATTTTTGAGATGGGGAATAATATTTAAATATGATTTTATATATGAATGATATGCACTCATTTGGAATACTGTTTAGTTCTGGTTCCCAAGTATAAAGATAAAACTTCCCACCCTCCCCCAAAAGCAAAGGGATTTCAAAGATGGGTCAGTCAATGAGAATGAGTTAAGGGTATGGGGAAAATTTATTAAAAATCACTTTAACTGGTTAGTTGAGAAGAAATCAGTAAGAGGAGATTTGATAAAAATATACAGGCTGATTAGTGGTGTAGAAAAGATAGATTGGGAATCTCAGTTCATTCTTTGTTATACAAGAGGAATTAAAATTGAAATGTTGCAAATGTATAACTAAAAAAAGGAAATGTTTTTTCATATCAGGTACAGGTAGCCCGTGAAATTTATTGCCACAAGATATCACTCAGGTCAATTGGAAGAGGTTTGGCTGCTTATGGATAATAAGAAAATCCAGAGTTGTTGTAAAAGATTTTTTTAAAAACCAAGTTTCAGAAATAATATACAAGTCATGAGTTAGTACATGAGCAAGTTGATTAATTTTCAGGCAGTTGTGGGCCATTTACTATAAATGCCTCCAGCAAGATGTCTTAACTCTTCCTCTGAAACAGTTTAGCCACTGCCATGGACAAGATACTGGATTAGTTAGAGGTGAGAGTTCTGACTTAGTATGACAGTTCTTTTTATATCAGTACTGCTGCCTGCTTGCTAGTATATTACACTAATTTAACTATGTCAGTGTAAAAATATAGTTAAATGTGTACAAAAACGGTATATAGACCATTTTTTTATAAACATGAATAGTGAACATTACCAGGGCTCTGCACGAGACCCTTGGTTTACTTACTGCATATGTCATAGTGCAAAAGCTGTGCAGTTTCTAAAGCTCATGAGAGGCTCCTTTCTATGGGCTTCAAGGAGTTTGCAAAACGGAGCTTTCCTTTGGGAAATTTTGCTGTAAGACCCTTTTAATGTTCCATCCTTTCTCTTGACATTTTTTTCTTGTTTTTACGCTAACTATTTTGGAATTGATGCTGTTGCTGCATATTGTTGGCTTCTGTCTTTTTAAATTATGTTGGCGTGTGCTCTCTATGTTCAGTATTTTTAAAATACATTATCACAGAAAAGTAAAATATTAGTTGTTGATTATCCTTATCCAGATAAGCTACATTAAGAATGATAAATGAAATTGGAAAAATAATTTAATGCTGCTCAATATTATCTACTTAGTGGACCATTAGGCCCATCTCTTCTTGATATGAATATCTTGGAATATTAAAGGAAATCAAAATAGTCATTGAGTAGTGTTGAGCTTGAGTAGTGTTATTCCTTTATATCATTTTACATATAGGTTACTATCATCTTGAGAGATTTTGGGTGCATTATTTTTTGGTGGTGGTACTTGAAAAAGGCCTGCTTTTTCAGTATGGCTTGTTTAGTGTTTCTGAAAATTAAACCTTGATATCAAAATGGACTCGCAGAATTGGTGACACACACAGTTACTAGTCAGTTCTGAAAACCTTCATCTATAGCAGCATTTCCCAAACTACTGTGGTATCCGGCTGTGGGAAAAAAATACCGGGCCTAGGCATGGCTGCCAGGGTGTTCCGGGCTTCCAGACTGCCTGTGCAGTACTGGGTTCCCCAAGCCCTCAGCCGGGCTGGGCGGATGCAGCCGTATGTTTCAGGCTCCCGGCAGAGGCATAGTGAGGGTTACCAGGTGAGCTCTTATTGCTGGCTGTGGAGGGGGAAGAGAGGGTTGGATATGGGCCGCAGGGAAGCAGGGTCGGGGCAGTGGAGCTGCTCTGGGGAGATAGGGAGGGGAACTGGCCGGTGGAAGCAGGGCTGGCCGGGGGGGGGGGGGGGACAATGGGGCTGTCCAGGGGAGATCATGGGGCGGGGGGGACTGGCTGGCAGAAGCAGGGCTGGCTGGGGGGGGAGCAGTGGGGCTGGCCAGGGGAGATCGCGGGGGGAAAGGGGGAGACCAGCTGGCGGGGGCAGTGAGGTTGGCTGGGTGACATCACAGGGCTGGTTGGAGAACTGGCCGGAGAAGAAGCAGGGCTAGCGGGGGCAGCAGGGCTTGCCAGGGAAGATCGGGAGACAATTGGCTGGCGGGGACAGGGGGGCTGGCCCACGGTAGGGGAGGAGGAGGGAGAGAATCGACCAGTGGGGCGTGGGACAGTTCAGGGCGCACAGAGATCCTGAATAAAAATGTAAAAGCAGTGCCTTTTAAATATCCCCGCTGCTGACAGTGAGGTTTAAAGGCACTACGATGTGTCAGAATGGAGAGAACCTGGTGCATTCACCATCCGGAATGAGAAGATGGATACAAAATTCCAAAGATGGTGTCAGCTTTCTGAAAATAAATGAGCCCCATTTCAATACATGATGTGGTGGTGCAGGGTTTTATTGGATTACAGTCTATTTTTCCAATCCATATTCCCTTAACTTTCTGGTAAGAATGTTGTGGGTGGCCGTATCAAAAGCTTTGCTAAAGCTGGCCCTGAGGGCTTTAGGAGGACCAAAACTAACGTATTTACATATTTGTCATTTGCTTAATGAATATGCAAATGAATATTACCGGTCCTCCAAAAGCTTATGAATGGATTTACTGGTCCCTGTGTCAAAAAGTTTGGGAACCCCTGATCTATAGTATTTCTTTGCTGGCAGGAGGCCTTCCTATCAGAATTGTTTTTAATTGCTACTATTTCAGCAGTGAAATAAACACACTTCCACTTTGAATAGTGTTGATTCAGAGCAGTAGCTGAAGTAGACATTTTAGAGTTGTGAAAATAGATTGAGACATTATGCCACTGCAGTTATAAGTTTCCAGAAATGTTTATATTTATCAACCACATATACCTGTGGTCACCAACCGGTCGATCACGAGGCCTCGACCAGTCGATGGCGAGGCGTTCGGGCACCCCCACGCCTCATTTTCCCCCCGCCTCCGAGAAGCCCCACTACCTACCTCGAGCGTAGTGCCGGCTTCCTGCAGGGTGGACGGAAGTCCTGCCTGCAATTTTGTGCCACTTCCAAAGGTTCCGGAAGTGTGCTGGCTGCGCCCCTCCCACAGCTCTGTGGGAGTGCTGGGCACGCTGCGAGAGGAGGTGTTGGCCTTGGAGGAGGAGTCTGGTGGCTTCCTTGCGCCTCAGGAGGGGTGAGTTGAGCGAAGAGATTTCCCTGCGCCGCGGGAATGGAGGTCGGCCCCGGGGCAGGCGCCTGTGGGGGTTTGCCTGCGGCGGGGGGGGGGGGGGTGGCCCCAGGGCAGGCACCCGCGGGTGTTTGGCTGCAGCGGCCCCGGAGGAGGCACACGCTGGCTTCCCTCTGCTGGGGGAGAATCCTGGGAGGAGGCGGGTGCAAGGGACTCTCTGCCCCCGCTGCCCCCCTATTCCCTCGCCCCCTGTCTCCTCTTCTCTGTCCCCACTGGCACTCCTGTCCCCCGTCCCCCCATCCCCTGCCGAAGCACCCACTAGTGCCCTTCCCCAGTACTGTCCCCTGCTCCCACCAACACAGTTGGGGCCACATTAGTGAAACTTGAGGGGGGTGATTGGAGGAGGGTTTTTTGACATCTCACTTGTGTGGCCACAGCTGACTTTTCTGTGGGTCAGTGACCCCTGACTCAAAACAGGTTCCCTGCCCTTCTCATAAATAAAGACAATGCAGAAACTTTTTGTGTTTGCCATAGTATTTTATTTGAAAATGAAGCCTGGCCAACAAACCCCCAAATGGGGCCAAGCCCCCATCTGGCCACAGCATCATGACACTCCTGCATTCCCCTTTCCCCCAGAGTCTACATCTGAGCCTATCATACACTGGAACCACCTGCCCTGAGCCCCTCACATACCCTGACCCAAATTCCTGAACCCTCACATCCAGAAGTCTGTAGCTTGTTTAGTACCCTAATCCTATGTCTGACCCCAACACTGCCCGGCCTGAAGCCCCCTCCCCGACCCAGCGTCCTCTTCTCCATCTCCTGCTGCATCCAGATTTCCTCCCAGAGCTTGCACCTCTCACCCCTTCCCACACCCAAATCCCTCATTTCCACCCCGGAGCCTACACATCCTATCTCAACCCAGCGAGGGTAAGGCTAGAGTGCAGGAGTCTTTCAGGATTCCAGAGATATCCCAGAAAAACTCTTCCACATCTAGGGATGCGTTTGTTCTTCCGCTTCTTTTAGTGGAAGAGCAAACATGATCTTTCGGTCACCCCTATGTTCCTCTTTCCACGAGGAATTAAGGGGGCTTCCAAAAGAAGGGTTTTTTCTGACATTTGGTCCAATCTAGACAGGCCAAATGTTGGAGAAACCTCTTCCTACAGAAGAATTGGGAAAAAAGTAGCAGTGTTAAGGGTTGGGGATAGCAAGTGATGGAGAGGAGGAGAATAGAGAAGGCAGGGCTTCAAGGAAGGGGCAGGGCGGTAGATCTTGGCTTATTCTGTCATTTAAAAAGTGACCTTGGGTGTAAAAAGGTTGGAGACCACTGACCTACACCTTTCATTCAGCAGATGTGACCTCAGTTGTTTGTCATATATTATTAAAGATTGTGTTTTCCCTGTCTACATTGTGACACACAATAAAGAGCACAAGAAGTTGTTAAGACTAACAGTTATGCACCTTCTATAAATAAATAGCACATGTTGCATGAAGGCTTGGATTCTTTCCAGTAGTGTTACAAGAACTGGAGACAGACACCCATAATTTTTTAATTTCAGGTTTTGACTTCTTAGTTAATAACTAAGAATTCTGGATAATGAATAATATGTGTCATTTCCTGCTAAGCTAGAAACTTTCCAATATGCCCTTTGCATTTGCTTAAAAAGAATGGTTTGTGGTGGTGGTTTAATTATTTGCATATTTGTACACACATCTATCCATGTGCTTGAGGTACCCTTGACGTTACTTTAAATATTCATCTCAGACATTTCTGTGTTCATCGAGAATGCCAGCTTTTTCTGTGTTCCCCTTAAATTTTTCATTTTAAACACCTGACAAACTCAAATTGATCAGACTCATAGACTTTAAGGTCAGAAGGGACCATTATGATCATATAGTCTGACCCCCTGCACAGTGCAGGCCACAGAATCCCTCTTAGAATAATCCTCTCACCTATGTCTCAGATATTGAAGCCTTCAAATACTTTGAAGGCCCCAAGATGCAGAGAATCCTCCAGCTGTGATCTGTGCCCCATGCTACAGAGGAAGGCAAAAAACCTCCAGGGTCTCTGCCAATCTACCCTGGAGGAAAATTTCTTCCCGACCCCAAATATGGCGATCAGCTAAACCCTGAGCATGTGGGCAAGACTCACCAGCCAGATACCCAGAAAGTTCTCTATAGTAACTCCATTGACCTATTTCCCACTGATAATGAATGGTCAATTAGTTACCAAGATCATGTTCTCAAACCATCCCCTTATCATAGAACTGGAAGAGACATCAGAAGGTCATCAAGTCCAGCCCCCTGCTCTAGGCAGGACCAATCCCATCTAAATCAACCCGGCCAGGGCTTTGTCAAGCCGGGACTTAAACACCTCTAGGGATGGAGACTCCACTACTTCCCTAGGTAACCCATTCCAGTGCTTCACCACCCTCCTAGTGAAATAGTTTTTCCTAATATCCAACCTGGACCTCTTCCACCATAACTTGAGACCATTGCTCCCTGTTCTGCCATCTGTCACTACTGAGAACAGCCTCTCTCCATCCTCTTTGGAACCTCCCTTCAGGAAGTTGAAGGCTGCTATCATATCCCCCCTCACTCTACGCTTTTCCAGACTAAACAGACCCAACTCCCTCAGCCTCTCCTCATAAGTCATGTGCTCCAGCCCCCTAATCATTTTGGTTGCCCTCTGCTGGACCCTCTCCAATGCGTCCACATCCTTTGTAGTGGGGGGCCCAGAACTGGACACAATACTCCAGATGTGGCCTCACCAATGCCGAATAAAGGAGAATAATGACATCTCTGGATCTGCTGGCAATGCTCCTCTTAATGCAACCTAATATGCCATTAGCTTTCTTAGCTACAAGGGCACACTGTTGACTCATATCCAGCTTCTCATCCACTGTAACCCCCAGGTCCTTTTCTGCAGAACTACTACTTAGCTGGTTGGTCCCCAGCTTGTAACTATGCTTGGGATTCTTCCGTCCCAAGTGCAGAACTCTACACTTGTCCTTGTTGAACCTCATCAGATTTCTTGTGGCCCAATCCTCCAATTTGTGTAAGTCACTCTGGACCCTATCTCTGCCCTTAAGCATATCTACCTCTCCCCCCAGCTTAGTGTCATCTGCAAACTTGCTGAGGGTGCAATCCATCCCCTCATCCAGATCATTAATAAAGATGTTGAACAAAACCGGTCCTAGAACCGAACCTTGGGGCACTCCACTAGAAACCGACTGCCATCCTGACATCGAGCCATTGATCACTACCCGCTGGGCTCGGCCTTCTAGCCATCTTTCTATCCATCTTACGCTCCAGTAATAGTTCAGTATCAAATATATATTTTGTTGTCCCTTTGTACTTAAGAATGACGGTAGAATAAAGGTTCCTAATTAGATAATAGTTATGATCTAATCAACTGTATATATTTTTAATGACTCAGTGATAGTGTGTGTATGTTTATGATGTAAATAAAGGAATGGTGTAAGAAATGTTTCCTGGTAATTTTATCCCAGTTCCCCATTCTTTCATATTATTAAATTTTAAAAATATATTTATAATATCCACAGAATTTACTTAAGTCATGCAGTAACTACAGAATTTGTAAAAAATCAAGTCTGGTCACTTTTCATCTTGCAGCCTGTGAAATTTGTATTTTAAGATGGAACTTCTAATTGTCATCAAGTCAGTGGCAAAACTCCTATTGACTTTCATAGAGTGAGGATTTCATTTTAAGTGTTCAGTGAACTATCTAAAAATTGAAAGTAAACCACTTCTGACAATGGGAAAACATATTTTGCTATTAAAATCCAGAGGCTACAATATATGGATGATGCTGATTTTTAATGGAATTATTTAAGGCCCTGTTCTACAAAGCACTTGATTATGTACTAAATAAATCAGCATGCTTTGCCGAACTTTAAATTTAAAGTTGTGTTATTGCTGGATATGGTCCTTAATGTATAATTTGTTTTCATTCATGTTGCAAGATACTCATAGATAGATAAAATAACCCTAAGGCTTTCTAATATCTATTTCCTACTTGATGGAAATAATTGGATTATTTGTATTCATTAATGTGTATACAGTATATACCTCTGAAGTCTACAAAAGGGGACTTGAAGTACATTTCCTGGGGCCAATGAGATTGTTTGTAATGCTAATGGATGGAGCTATACTAATAGAATGAAAGAGGTTTTGATAACTTTTTGTCCTATATTGCAGCTGATTTGGGTATAAAGCCAATGCAGATATTTTAACTTTTTTTTTTCTGTCAGATGTACCACTTTTGGCACAAAAACAATTTATTGATTTTAACTACATGACTTGATAGAATACACAGAAACTTGTACAGGTCATCACCTTGAATATACAAGAAAAAAATCTTAAAACAAAAAATAAAAAAACATTTTAACAAAACCATTTAGGATACTTACTCTAGACTAGATATCTGCTTAAAAGAAAAATATAAGTGACATATGAGGTAAAAGATATCAGTTGTCATACCCTGAAACAATCTTTTGTGATAGATACTTATAACTAGATTAAGATTAAACTTGGAATAGTGATTATTTCAAGGCTGGGCAAAATGTGGGCCAAATCTAGCCTGCCAAGCTATTGGATCCTGCCTGTGGGAGCATCAGTCAGGTTCCCTGCCTTCCCCGCCACTGCCCAGTGCTTAGAAAAGCTGGCTGCAAGATTGCAACCCCATCTTCCACACAAACTCCCTCTCGGGTCCCATACCCTCTTCTCCACTCCAACCCCTTACCCCGAGCTCCATTCTGCAACCAATTCAATCCCAGACCCTGCACCTCCCTCCATTAATAGCATGAAAGAGTGCAGCATTTTATCATGTACCAAATTCTTCAAGTGCCCCCCATCAAAAACTAATGCCCACCCCTGGCTTATTTCCTACAAGTAACTACATAGCAACATACCAATAGTTTAAATCTTTTTTAAATGGAAAATGCTATCTTTCAAAAATGGTATGATACAATGATAAACACAAAGCAATCACCCAGAAGTTAAACTTCCTGTCCACAACAGCAATGCAGCAAAGAAAACATGCAGGCATTCAAAGGACTTAAAATTATAATTAGGGCTGTCAATGAATTGCAATTAATTTGTGTGGTTAACTAAAAAAAATTAATCACACTGTTCAATAATAGAATAACAATTGACATTTATTAAATATTTTGGATTTTTTTGTTTTCAAATGGATTGATTTCTATTAACATAGAATACCAAGTGCACAGTGCTCAGTGACGTTTTATTACAAATATTTGCACTGTAAAATGAGAAACAAAAGAAATAGTATTTTTCATCTCCCCTCATACAAGTACACTAGTGCAATCTCTTCTGTAAGATTGTGAAAGTACAATATTTTTGTTGCATGACTTCACACACACACACACAAAACAATGTACAATTTTAGAGCCTACAAATCCACTCGGTCCTACTTCTTGTTCAATTAATTGCTAAGGCACATGAGTTTCTTAACATTTATGTAAGATAATGCTGCCAGCTTATTTTCAATGTCTCCTGAAAGTGAAAATGAGCATTTGCTTGGTACTTTTGTAGTAGGCTTTCCAGGATATTTGTCAGATATGCTAAACATTTGTGTGCCCCTTAATGCTTTGGACATCATTCCAGAGGATATGCTTCCATGATGATAATGCTTGTTTAAAAAAAAAAAAAAAAAAGGAATTAAAATTATGACTGAACTTCTTGCGGGGGGGGGGGGGGGGAAGAGAACTGGTTGTCTCCTATTCAGCTTTACCTGCATTCTGTTGCAATTTAATGTTAAAGCAATCTCTGGTTCATACCCAGCACAGTTCATTTTAGGAACAATTTCACAGCAGATTTGACAAAACATAAAGGTGTGGAGCTTGTTTTCAGAAGTCTTAAAAGAGCAGCACTCAGATGTGGAAACTATAGAACCTGAACCATCAAAAAAAGAAGAAAAGAAAATCAGCTTACAGCTGATGGCATCTGACTCAGATGATGAAAATGAGTATGTCTTGGATCATTATCAAGCAGAACTTATCAACATGGATGCTTGTCCTCTGGAATGGTGGGTGAAGCATGAAGGGACATATAAATCTTCAGAACATCTAGCATTTAAATATCTTATGATGCTGGCTACAACAGTGCCATGTGAATGCCTGTTGTCGTGTTTGCGTGACATTATAAATAAGAACTGGGTAGTATTATCTCCTTCAAACTGTAACCAAACTTGTCTCTCTGAGCGATTAACTGAACAATAAGTAGGACTGAGTAGACTTGTGGGTTCTAAAGTTGTACGTTATTTTGTTTTTGCATGTGGTTATGTACAAGTATTAGAAAATATAGGATAGTCTGGAAACAAAATAATTTGGTTATATGAGAGATCTTATTTCTCTGTGTTGAACTCTGTTCCCTCCATATAAATAAAATGAAGCTGTTAGCTGGGCATTCTGCAAGGAGTCCTTGGTTTTGGAACTTCCTCCTTCAGTTCATGATCTCCTGAATTTGTCAATCATCCAGGCGGGTTTTTTCTCTCCTAAGCAGCCTAAGGTGCCTCTCAGTGGCTTACTCCTTTAACTCCTAATCTAGGCTCTTTACAAACAGCCTGAGGTGCAGGTTTCACTCTTGAGTGGCTGTGTATAGTCATAGCCAGTGTTCCCTCTAAGCTGCTTGACAGCACAGTTTCACAGATGATTAATCAGTCCCACTCAGTCAGTCAGTGCCAGCAAGGAGCCCTGAGCTTCTGGCTGGGCAGAGCTCATTAATCACCTGTGAAACTGTACTGCCAAGTACCTTAGAGGGAACACTGGCCACAGCCCTGGTCCAGTCACTCTAATCCCCAATAGCCTGGTTTGAGTATTTCCAGCAATCTTGATTGCTCCTTGCAGAGTAACCCCAATACATGTCCAGTCCCATATTCCCCTCCCCCCCCCCCCCCAAAAAAAGTCTATTCTGTACTATCCAGCCCTTTCCTGGACATTCTCAATCTGTTTTTTCAATGACCATCTAAGGGGATTGATATTCAATTGACTGCTTTATAGGAAGTTAATCAAATAATTCAGAACACTTGATTTGTTTTAATTGAAGAATAAAACATTAATTTAACTACAAGGAAATAGGTTTTAAATTAGTACAAATATAAGGTCTTAAAGTCTCAAGAAAAATACAGACAAAACACTTTCTAAACTTAACTACCTAGACTTGCTTAAGGTGAAATTCTTACCACATTCTCCCAGCAACAGATCTGGCCAAATTTAGATCAGATCTACTCCTAAAGTTCAGAGGTTGTTTCTTTTGTTCTCTTATGGAAGAGAGAGAAATGGCTAGGGAGAGAGAACTTGGATTTTTTTTTTTATTCTTACTGTAGTTCAGTCACTGCCTGAAATATATAGTTTGCAAGTGTTATCGCTTCCAGCTATGGGGATAGATACATGGGATCTTATGAAAGAGGTTTCATGCTGTTCCTAAAATGCAAATTTGTTTTGTTTCCCTCTTTGTTTCACTTATTTACAATGATACGTAAATTGAAGCAAATACCCATTCCTTTGTTTAAGACCTGCTTGACCAATCCCACAAATAGGGGCTATATAGGTTTGAACATGGGCCACCATCATCATTCAGAGCAATTTGTCCTCACATATAATGTTGCTGCACACATTGTATCATGATGATATTGACCAGAAAGTGATTAGTTTTCACTTTGTTACAGTATAAAGAATATTCTGTACAAAAATTACCACAATGTGGAGGGTGTTAATACCGGGATAATACCTAAACACAGGAGAGTTGCCTAGTGCAAAGGGTGTTCTTATAATTACACTTTCAAAAAATAGAGATTTTATTTAAAAACAGGGAAACTGTGATATTGATGGTTTTTTAAAGAAATAGGATTAAAAGCACTGTGCGCTATGAATACATTTACTGAGTATCCTGTGGTGAAATACTGCCAGAGCTAGCACACAAGATGGACTAATGTTCTGTTCCGAGATGACAATTCCTTTGTTCAGTTTACAGTGTACTGCCCAGTGTAAGCACTTACAATGAGCTTGTGCTATCCTAGTGGTTTCAAAATATGAATGGCAAACTCTAAAGTAAAATATTTGGGTAGAAATAAACCTGGCATTAAAAATGTATAGTGAGCAAACTGAGCAAAATATGGCCTAGATCAGTGTTTCTCAACCAGTGGTGCAAGTACCCTTAAGGGTACTCGAGAGAAATCTGGGGGGTACGTCAACTGAAATTTGGAGAGAACTGAATTTTTGTTTTAAAGTTTTACAGCGATTTATTTTTGTACTTTTTACACCCAAAAATGTCATGGCCCGCCTTGCTACAATTAAGTTGATTAAACTAATGTGTTGCAATAGTAGAAAATAAAAATGTATCTGAAAACTGTAGGCACTTGGGGTACTTTTTTGGGGGGGGAGGAGGGGCTGTTAGAAAGAGGATGGTTATCTCTGTGGTCATCTCTGTGTCCGTGTTTGTTTATTAATAGACTTGTTTTATTTTAATTTAAAGCAACTCAGTGCTGTATTTGAATTAAAGTGATTGTTATCCAACAGCCAGCCATATTAACTGGAGTTATTTATCTCTTTAAGACAGCAAATCTTCTGTATTATTTCCCTTAGTGGTCCAGAAGAGGGATGGACACTTCAGGGTAGAAGATATTTGGGAAATTCAGACCTGGGAGTGTGTTGGGGGTCACTTGGTTAATAGTACTGTATCAGAGATAGCAAGGTGGGGAAGGAGGAGCCGGTGCTGGTGGGGGGGAGCCTCTACAGATGGGCTGCTTCGCGGGCAGCAACTCCTCTTTGTGGCGGTCCCAGAGGGGATCCCCAGAGGGATGGGGCTGCTACCAGTTGGGCAGGCAGCACTGCTCGGTCCTGGCTGCTAGGCTCCTACTGTCTTTTAAATTGCAGAGCTGCAGTAGGGTTTGGTCCCAGCGTGAGCTGGAAATGTGCGGGGCTGCCTTCCTCAATCCAATAGTCGATAAAAGTTCTATGAACTACTCGATTTACTAAAATAACCTCAATTTAACATCCCTAGTCAGTATTCCACCGCAAAACATGACACCAACCTTAGAGGTTTTAAAGAAGAGGTTAAACACCTTTTAGTGATGGCATAATCATGTTTAACCTTGCCTCAGAGATCCACTAGATAATCTCTGGGGCTCTCTTTGGCTATGTCTAGACTACATGGCTCCATCGACGAAGCCATGTAAATTAGTTTTATTCGGCTTCATTAAAATAAACATGGCTCCTGCACTTGCCGATGATCAGCTGATCCAGCACAGTGCGGCAGTCTAGACGCGGATCTGTCAGCTGGGAAAGCCTTTGCCGACCGAGCCTGTAAACCTCGTTTCACGAGGCATAAGGGATTGGTTGGGAAAGGCTTCTCCAGCTGACAGATCCGCGTTTAGGCTGCTGCGCTGTGCAGGATCACCTGTTCATCGGCACAGCGCGGCGGCCATGTTTATTTTAATGAGGCGGGGATTATTTAAATCCCTGTTTCATTGACTATGCCGGGTAAACTAGTTTACATGGCTCCATCGACGGAGCCATGTAGTCGAGACATACCCTTTCAGACTTAATTCTATGACTTTTGATGGATGCTTGTCTCATCTTCTCCTATTCAGAGTTAAGGGACTGTTAATGAGAAATGAAATGTTGTAGTATGTCTTAGCTCCAAGGGTAAGATGTGCTAAATGAAACATTAAAGTGTTCCCGTGTGGTTCAACCTTTTACTAACGTGAGTTGTCAGTTAATTTTTATTTTTTTTGCTAGAGAAGACAAATTTTATTTTTTCATAAACTCATTCATTTGTAAATACTCTGAAGTAGAGCAATAGTTTTCCTCTGCAATGTTGTTAAAAATAGTATATCCTAGGGGCAGAGGTAATGTGTCTCAGTATTGCTCCATTTTGAGAATTTCTGTTGTGATACAAAATTCATTTGGGAAATGACATTCATTAGATATTTGAACTCATAAGTAGAAAAGAAAAAAATACGAGGTGAGATCTTTTAAAGTGTATACATTTATTTTAATTATTTGGAAGTTGTTGGTTTTTAATGAAATATTTTATTTCTACCTACCGTTGCATTTATAATTCATGCATGCACTAAAATTTACATCACATACAATGTCAGTTTTGATAAAATACACTAGTTAATGAAATCTAATGTTGGGGTAAATTTAAAACAGGTTAGCATTTTTTTTCCTGTTCATTTTGCTCCTTTAACTCTCTGTTTTGGGATTTAGCTTTGCCTACTGTGTTTTGTCACTTTTGTATTACATTGAGGTTTTTCCCCTACTTCCTCTGTGCACTCTTGCACTGACACATCTAAAAGGTTGACTCTCATTGAATGAGGAGATAAAGGGGAAGGGGGGGAATCAGATCATTCATTTCAGCCATTTAAGGTCAGATTGGAACGTGTATTATTTTTACCTGTTGTTGATCTTATAACATTTCTTTCTTGTAGTTTTGGATATGGCGAGGCATGTTCCCCTCTACAGAGCTTTGCTAGAGTTGCTGCGTGCTATTGCCTCATGCACCTCTATGGTGCCACTGTTGCTGCCTCTGTCTGGGGAAAATGGTGAAGAGGAGGAAGAGCAGTTGGAATCTCAAGCTTCTGTTGGCACTTTATTGGCTAAAATGAAGACGTGTGTGGATACCTACACCAACCGATTGAGGTACAGTGAACATTTTAATCTCCCCAACCTTACCTTAAAGTGGTTTTGGTGCATTTATGACTATACATTGTAGAAAAAAATGTAACATGCTTTTTTATGGTCCAAAGCTATAAAACAGTATGCCATTTAATTGCCTCTGCTAGGTTCTAAGGTTGCTTTCCATAACACCTTTTATGTCATTGTTCAGTTGATATTTTTTTTTACCTATTTATACCATGGTTTATAGACTACAGATTGCACCTTACTGAACTGAGACTCCCTGGTACGGCTACATTGGATCAGGATGTTTTTGGACTAGAGAGTCCTGGGGCCAGGCTCCCAGACTTCCCCTGGCCTAGCAAATTCCCTCGTTCAGGACTGGCCCTGAGGGTTGTGGACCTGGAAGGTCCAATTTATAGTCTTAGCAATTTAGTTGAGATTTAGGTTTCATCTTTATGTATTTTGTTTTACTGTGCCTTCCTCTTACCAGAAGTTAAATAATACATTTGAAATTTCCAAGTAAGTTGGCCTGCTTAGATAATTCCCTGCTTCAGTGTTAGTTACTCACCTTCCATTTTCCCTAACTTTATTCCCACTGGATTTCAAAAAGACAAACTTAACTCTCACAGATTAATGGATGCCCTGTTGCCAAGATGGTGGGAGCTGCTAGATAAGCTCACTTGCTCAAATGTGGGAGTGGTGCAGTCAAGAGGTAGAACAAATGAGGGGGCAGCACTGGCTCAGTAGCTTTTGAAAGAAAGACCCGCTTTCTTTCCCTGCTGCTTGTAGGTGGAGGATGCATTTTATCAGTGGGCTCCCCCAGAAGTTTCAGTACTGAAGGAAGCTTGTCCATAAGGATGAGATCCACAGGGAATACTGAATTGTTTACAGACTTCTTATTGTGGATTCCACTACAAATGTACATGCACCATACCATGTTCACAGGACTCGAAATGTTTGAGTAGCAATGGCCATTGGGGTCACACAGCAACCTGTGCTGCCTTGTACTCTTATGGATATGCAAATGTATATGAGGGTGTTTTATGCCATGGTTGGCATGGAGGTATGTGACACCATTTGCCAGATTTAATCTTCAGCCCATACAATGACTGAGGTTTGTGTACATCCTAGCCAGGTGCCCCTTAGACAAAAAGGTCAGTCCTGCTCCAAGTCCTAAGAGAGCTAAGGTGGCTGGAACTTGTGGGCATATGGAAAGAAACCCCATTCTGTCTCCTCTCTGGTGCATAAACTCATGGAATTTAAGACCAGTGGCACTTGAACAATGAAAGAGAAAGTACTTACCAGTTATTGAAGGTCTTCAAAATGTTGCTGCTTCAAGTGGTTGCTCATGTCCGTTCAAATCAGGTGTGCGCACCGCGTCTTCTGGAACGTTTTCCCTAGTGGTACCGATAGCGCCGGCAGGGCGCCCCCTGGAGTGGCGCCGCTATGGCAGAGCATAAGTAGCCCTGCCAGCGCTCCCCCTCCTCAGTTCCTTCTTACCTCCTGTGACAGTCGTTGGAGCGTGTCTCTCTGTTAGAGTAGTTAATTGTTCCCATTTCTCTTAGTGTTGTAGATAGTTGTAAATAGTTCAAATTAGTTAGATAGATGGCAGTTCGGAGGTGAGGAATGCCTGGGCCGCAAGGCTTTAACTCTTGCGCTGTATGTGCTAAATTCATGCCCAAGGGAGACCCTCATGATAGCTGTTTAAAGTGTTTGGGTGAGGGTCACCTAGCAGACGCCTATAAGATCTGCAGGTCGTTTAAGCTGCACACGAAGAGCGAGCGGGACTCTTGTTTGAAGCTTCTCCTCATGGAGGCGGCTTTACAGCCGGTACTGACTGGACATTCCACGGTGCACAGTGGGCCAGTGTCAACACGCGACGCGACGCTCTGTTCTGTGCACAGACTTTGATACCGACACCTCGGCACCGCTCTCACTCCCCGGTGCCGAAGAAGTCAAGGTCATCGCGGGGTAGGTCTCCGAGCCGGAAGTCCAGGTCTGGCCTACACTGTCACCTCAAATCCCCGGTGCAGGCTTCTCCGAATGCTGTGGTGCGGCGTAAAAGAGCTGGACGACCATTAAGTCCAGGTCAGCTACCCTCACATTGTCCTTCGATGCCAGACACTTTTGAGGCAGCGCAGGACCTGATTAGCCTCACTACCACCCCTCTGTCATTGGTTGAGGCGGAGAGGTCGAGGTCTTTGATGCCGGGAGCCATGTTGGCACTGGCTTCTCCTCCGTACCGGTTGGATCGGTCTGCACCAGTCACATATGCAGCGGGACCGTCCCCTGTGGGACCAGTACTGCTTGCCTCTGCCTCGGTGCCAGCCTTGACACAGGCCGCCAGGCCTCACGTGGTGCCCGACTGGCCTCGACCCCCGTCGGTGCTGGGACTTCTCCCGGAACCGGTCTTGGCTGCCCCAGTGCCGTATTACTCAGGCCTTGTGGCATTGTCAACGGCACTGTCAACGGCACCGTATTACTCAAGCCTTGTGGCACCGTCAGCGGCACTGGCACCGACCCTATTGACTGGGGTGCCACTTCAGTCTTCGGCACCAGTACAAGTGCACGCACCGGGCTCTTCAGCACCGCTGTAGGTACTGGCATCGGCCCCGTGGGCCATGCCGGTACCACCTACGCCGATAACGTCGATCTCTTCGAGGGCGACTACTACGGCTCCAGTGCCTTCTGTCCTGCCTGCTGTGGTGTCCACAGGGGCAACGATGGGGGGCTGTCTTTGGGGCAACTGGACTTGGGAGTTCCACGCCCACAACCAGCACTGCAGTCCACATGCTCTGCGTAGACGCTGCATGCGGCACAGGGACCTGTCTTCTTAGCACCGGTACGCCCTTGCCGCACGCACATGGGCAAGCCAGAATCTATGGCCAGGTTCGCCCCTCCGATGGTGGCAGAGCACTCGTCATCGGCACCACCGTGGCCTGAGTCTGACTACTCTTCAGATTCTGATGTGCGATCTTTCAGGTCAGAGTCCTTGAGAGCTTCGTCACATCGTAGATCCCGTTTCCGGCATCGGCGTGACGGTTCACGCGTGCAGCAGACTTGACCGTCTTAGCCGCATTGGCCTTTTTGGAAGCTGTGGGCATACCACCAATGGCAAGGGCCTGTGCCCCCCTCCGCGGTGTCGAGTGTCTCCGGGCACCTCCGTCGACGTCGCTGTCATGACCCCCTCCCTCGCCCCAGAGGTCTGCTACTGTCAATGCCCCTAGAGATCTGCAGACTTCGGTGCCGGACCCACTTCCACACGCACCCCCTCCATCGGGCCCTACGCTGAATCCGGTGCCGCTCCAGAAGTTGTCGTCGTACTCATCTCCTGACGAAGCTTTAGCGTATCCCGCACCGGCGATGCCGATGATGGATGCTCAGTCGCATCAGGATCTGCTCCGGCATCTGGCTTCCAACCTGGGTGACCCGGTGGAGCCAGTAGTGCAGGACATGGATCCCATGATAGACATCCTGTCCGATGTGCTGGCCCGTTTAGCTTTGCCGCTCAACAAAACTGTCGCTAAGATCACTAACGCCCTGTGGCAGACTCCGGCTTCTCTAACCCATACCTTAAAGGGAGTCGAGAGGCGCTATTATGTCCTGCAGTCGGGGCACGAGCAACTATATTCCCAGCCTGTCCTGGGTTCCCTGGTAGTCCAAGCCGCAGCCCAGAAGGAGAGACTTCCGCAGCCGGGGCCGTCCCCGAAGGCTAGAGAGCCCAAACGCCTCGACCTGACGGGGCGTAAGGTGTATGCCACTGGTGGGATACAGCTGCGCATTGCTAACCAGCAGGCAATGCTGAGCCGATACACCTATAACACATGGCAGGCAATGAATAAGTTTAAAGATAGGCTTCCCACCAAGGCATGTCAGGAGTTTGTGGCTATGACCACAGAGGGCAGGACTATCACCCGTACAGCTCTTCAGGCTTCCTTGGACGCTATTGACTCTGCAGCCCGCACCGTGGCGTCAGGTGTAGTTATGCGCCGTGGTGCCTGGCTGCAGATATCTGGAATACTTCCTGATGTCCAGACTACTATTCAGGATCTGCCTTTTGATGGCAAGGCATTATTCTCGGAGCATACGGATTCGAGGCTCCATATGCTCAAGGACACGAGGTCTACTTTCTGGTCCTTGGGGATCCACACACCAGTTCCTCAGCGACGTCAGCTTCCCTACAGACAGCAGGGGAGAACGCAGTCCCAGGTCCCCCTTGGGGATTACTGGAGACGCCATCCTCGTGCTCCCAGTGGAGGTGCGGGGGTGGCTGCAGCCCCGTCATCGGCCAGAGGTTATCATCGCTGCCCAAGAGGGGACAACCCCCGTGGGGTTGGACAGGGCCCCTCTCAACAGTTCAAGCACCAGTTTTGACGGTCCTCTAGAGCATTGCGCACCAGTTTTCCCCCCTGGTCCCCTGTTTGGTGCCAGGTTATCCCATTTTGCCTGTGCCTGGGCAGGAATCACCACCGACGCCGGGGTTCTGAGAATAGTCAGAGATGGCTATACTATACCCTTCCTGGGTTCACCCCCTTGCAACCCGCCCGCCCCATCCCTTTTCAGGGACACCTCTCACAAAGGCATTCTCTGTCAAGAGGTGTCGGCGCGCCTCCAAAAGGGAGCGGTGGAGAGGGTCCCTCCACATTTAAGGGGCAAGGGGTTTTATTCCCGGTATTTTATTGTCCCAAAACCCAAGGGCGGGGTTCGTCCCATCCTAGACCTCAGGGACCTCAACAAGACGGTGGTAAAATCCAAATTCAGAATGGTAACCCTGGCTTCTGTTATCCCGGTATTATAGTTATGATACTGGTACGCAACTCTTGATCTCAAGGACGCTTACTTCCATGTGGCAGTAAGACCCAGTCACAGGAGGCTTCTCCGCTTTATTGTATCCCGTTTTCACTTCCACTTTACGGTGCTCCCATTTGGTCTCTTGACAGCACCCAGGGTCTTCATGAAATGCATGTCGATCGTAGCAGCTTTCCTCCACAAAAAAGGGGTACACGTCTTTCCGTACCTAGATGACTAGCTGATTAATGGTCGATCCTACGAAAAAGTGGAGGCTCAGGTTTCCCTTACAAGGGGACTCTTTGTAAAACTGGGCCTCATGCTCAACAAGGGAAAGTCATTGTTGACTCCCTCTCAGCACCTCGAGTTCATGGGGGCTCTCTTGGATGCTAGGGTGGCAAGAGCATTCCTCCCCAGAAACAGATTTCTGGCCATAGTGGAGCTGGTCTCCGAGGTAACCTGGTTCCCCATTATGACCACTCGAGTCTGCTCAAGACTGCTGGGCCACATGGCAGCGTGCACATATGTGGTACGCCATGCTCAATTGAGGCTCAGACCCCTGCAGGCCTGGTTAGCAATGTCATTCGACTAGTCCAGGGGTCTCTGGGACATGGTTCTCATGGTGCCTCCAGAGGTAATCGCCTCCTTACAGTGGTAGACTCAGGAGGCTGTGGAATGCAGCGGGATTCCGTTTACTGTGCTTCCCCCCTCGATCACTCTGGTGACAGATGCCTCGGACCTGGGTTGGAGAGCGCACCTGGGGCATCGCAGGACCCAGGGCTTGTGGTCTCCTGCAGAGCGAGCCCTGCACATAAATGTCCGGGAGCTCAGGGTGGTCAGGAAAGCCTGTGAGACCTTCCTGTCAAAGCTGTCCCTCCGCTCCATCCTGGTGCGCCTGGACAACACTGCCACAGTTTTTTATCTCAACAGGCAGGGAGGAGCCTGGTCGCCTCCCCTCTGTTGCGAGGCTTTGTGCCTGTGGGACTTGTGCATAGCTCACGAAATAGCATTGCAGGCAGAGTACCTGCCGGGGTGCAAGAACTTGCAAGCCAGTGCTCTGAGCCAGTCCTTCAGAGCCCACGAATGGTCCCTCAAGGAATCGGCCCTTTGTCCAGTCTTCCACAAGTGGGGTTGTCCCCTACGAGACTTGTTTGCCTCGGCACACAACACCAAGTGCCAGAATTACTGCTCCCTGTTGGGCCTGGGGGACCACTCCAGGGGAGATGCCATGACCATACTGTGGCTGGTGGGCATCCTCTGTGCATTCCCTCCGTTTTCCCTAATTTCCAGGGTTCTGACCAGGGTCAAGACCTTCAGGTCTACGGTCATCCTGATAGCCCCTCGGTGGCCCAGGCAGTTCTGGTTCCTGATCCTGATGGATATGCTCACCAAGGAGCCTGTAACGCTCCCACCAGTTCAGGATCTCCTTACCCGACCTTGGGATGGGGGGCTCATGGTTCACCCAAATCTCAGCTCTCTCTACCTGACGGCCTGGTTTATCCGTGGCTGACCCAATCAGAAAGGGAATGTTCCCAGGAGGTGCAGATGGTGCTCCTAGGTAGCAGGAAGCCATCCATCAGGTGGTCCTATGCAGCCAAGTGGCGGTGGTTCTTGTCTTGGGCGTCCAGAAGGGGAGTACACCCATCCTGTGCACCTGTCTCGTCCATTCTGGACTACCTTTTCGAGCTCAGGTCCAGTGGGCTCTTTACCTCTTTTATCAAAGTCCATGTGGCATCACTCTCCACCTTCCATGTTGGATCGGCAGGAGTCTCTCTGTTCTTTGACCCTGTGGTCAAAAGATTCCTTAAGGGTTTGGATAAGTTATATCCCTTGGTTAGACCCTCTCTCCCCGCTTGGGACCTTAACCTTGTGTTGTCTAGACTTGTGTCACCCCCCTTTGAGCCGCTGGCCACGTGTTCTTTGAAGCACCTCTCTATGAAGGTTGTGTTCATTGTGGCCATTAAGTCGGCTCGCAGGGTCTCCGAGCTGAGGGCGCTAACTGTAAATCCGCCCTACCTAGTGTTCTTGGACAATAATGTGAGGCTCCACCCTCACCCGGCTTTTCTCCCCAAGGTGGTATCACCATTCCATCTGTCCCAAGAAATTTACCTTCCGATTTTCTTTCCAAAGCCCCATGCCTCTCCTAGAGAGCAAGTGCTCCATTCCCTAGATGCTAGGCTGGCGTTAGCCTTTTATGTTGATAGAACGAAACCCTTTCGTAAGTCCACACAACTGTTCGTTGCTTTTGCTGACAGAATGAAAGCGTTCCCTATCTCGACCCAGAGGTTGTCCAATTGGGTCGTGGGGTGTATCAGGGAGTGTTATGTCCTGGCCGGGAAGGTCCCACCCCGGGTTTCAGCACATTCCACCAGGGCACAGGCGTCCTCTGTAGCTTTTGGGGCACAGGTTCCAATTACGGAAATCTGCAGGGTGGCCACCAGTGCATACCTTTACGGCGCACTATGTGCTGACACAGCAGGCCAGGGAAGACGCAGGGTTGGGCTCTGCGGTCCTCAGCTCTGTGTTGTAAATGTGTTGTTTTTTTCTCTGTACCACATTGCACTTTATTCAACAGTTCTGTGTTATGTTACTTGAATAAATATGTTTGGGTTGTTCAACTTTCGTGGACTTCTCTTTCTGGGTGCTCTGACCCCTCCTCGGTGAAGTGGGGTTGGCTTGGAAGTCACCTGATTCGAATGGACATGAGCAACCACTCAAAGAAGAAAAGAACGGTTACTTACCTGTAACTGTTGTTCTTCGAGATGTGTTGCTCATGTCCATTCAATTCCCCCACCCCACCTTCCCTTCGTCAGAGCGTCTGGCAAGAAGGAACTGAGGAGGGGGAGCACCAGCAGGGGTACTTATGCTCCGCCATAGCGGCGCCACTCCAGGGGGCGCCCTGCCGGCGCTACGGATACCACTAGGGAAAACACTCCAGAAGATGCAGTGCACACACCTGATTCAAATTTAAAGTGCTACATTGTCCTGCATTTTGATTCAAATGGACATGAAGAACACATCTTGAAGAACAACAGTTACAGGTAAGTAACCGTTCTTTTCTCCATATTCACACTGCCTGCCTCTATCTTATGAAGAACACTTGAGCCCACTCCTCCTTTTTACGCCTATGGAGACATATATAAATTAAGGAGACGTGGGAGACTGAATGGCCCCAATACTGCTGTCTCTGGAAGATTCTGAGATTGCATGCCTATGACAGTTTTATTCCAATAACGTGCATGTTGATTTATTGCTTTCCAAGAACACCATTACTGGTTAGTAACTTCTCTGTAACAAAGAGCAGAAAGGTTTAGTGGCTTTGTGTCTACACTTTTGATACACTTACTGTTCAGTGTGATCAAGTTTGCCTCTGAAATTTTCAGTTTGGATATGTCTCAGTAAAGGCTTTAAAAATTAAAATAGTCTCCAGAATGTAGCATCATTCATTATTTATTTAGCACAGTGTGAAAGGTAAGGATGTCATCTTCTGGCAAAAACTAAATTAACAATTTAAATTATTAGCATGTAATCTGCTGTCGTGTGTAACACATATATCATTGAAATATTGTTCAGTTTCCTTTGAGTGTCAATTCTTTAAATGTGAGCTGAGATGATTTTGTCCTCTTTTCCCCAGCATTTGTAAAACTCTAAATGTAAGCTTGAGAATCTAAATGAAATTTTTAATTTGATCTCCTCCCTATTCTACTACTTTTGTCTACCCCAAAGTGAGATTAATTATGGCATGTCCTGTATCTAACTGTGATGCACTATAATTTTTGCCTTAGAGAAAAATCACAAACGGGAATAGAATTTTACAGTTAATATATATAGGGTGTTTTTTAATGTTTGGGTAAAACAGAGAATGAATGGGTTAATGTTAATATGGATTATTTATTCTTGACTGTATCATGATAATTAATTATTGATGTATTTTGTTACTGGGCTTGTTGATTCCTAAGTGATTTCAATGGAATAATCTTAAATAAATCTCCATAATCAGTGTTCAGAAGCAATCATCACACCTAGTATGTGCATTTACATGCACACAAATGCAGATTTATACTCTGGCTGTGGGAATGTAGGCTGTCTGTTGTCTTTCCTGCTTCAAATTGAGTACAGGCAGTCCCCTAGTTACGCGGATCCGACTTATGTCGGATCCGCAGTTACAAACGGGGCCCGTCTCCCTGGTCTCCAGCAGACCAGGGAGAGGAAGCAAAGCGGCGGAGCACGCGGGCAGCGGACAGCCAAGACACGTCTGGGCTGTCCGCTGCCCGCGTGCTCCACGGCTTTGCTCTGGACGCCTGTGGTACAGCAGCTGGGGCGCTGCCGGTTGGTCCCGTAGCGCCGCTCTGGGCGCTACTGGACCAACCCAGCAGCACCCCAACTGCTCTGCCCCAGGTGTCTTGATTCAGCCACTGCTGGTCAGTTTCAGCAGCGGCTGACTTGGGGACGCCTGGGGCAGAGCAGGTTGGGTGCTGCTCGGTTGGTCCAGTAGAGCCGAGGAGCGGCGGCGCTACTGGACCAACCCAGCAGCACCCCAGCTGCTCTGCCCCAGGCGTCCCCAAGTCAGCCGCTGCTGAAACTGACCAGTGACTGACTACAGGAAGCCCCTGCCCCGGGCTTCCTGGAATCAGCCGCTGATCAGTTTCAGCAGCAGCTGACTTGGGGATGCCTGGGGTTCTTAAGTTGAATCTGTATGTAAGTCAGAACTGGCGTCCAGATTCATCCACTGTTGAAACTGATCAGTTTCAGCAGCGGCTGAATCTGGACGCCAGTTCCGACTTACATACAGATTCAACTTAAGAACAAACCTACAGTCCCTATCTTGTACGTAACCCGGGGACTGCCTGTAGTTCATTTGCCTTTCTTTGACTTTCCAAAAGGGCTTCTGAGTCTGTCACCATTTTCCTCTCTCCCACATAGTATGTGGTACAGTCTTCACCTGGGCATAAAGAATAGTATACAATGGGAAACAATCAGAACAGATTTGTGTAACTGCTTCCATGTTTACTGTAAAAGAGTGTACAACACAAGCTGTGCATGTTATACCTGCAATCAAAAATACAACTTTTCAGAATTTTAAAATACCTTGTAGCTGATTGCAGTGGAATCAGATCACCTGATCTTAAAATAAAAAACTAAGTAGGCACAAAACAAGCTTATGTGGCAAAGACACACTTGTAATTACTGTGTCACATATGTCATTTCTGACCCCACCCTGAACCTGCACCCTCTGCTTCAGCCTGGTAAAATGAGCAAGCGAGTGAGGGTCGGGGAATGCAATGAGCAGGGGGATAAAGAGGAGGGGCATGGTGTTTAGTTGTATGGAATTTGAAAGTTGGCAACTCTATACAGCAGCTGTGCTAAGATGTATCAACTTATAAGACCCCTGTTTGATCATAACACCAATTTGTGAGAAGGCAGATGTAGGTTGGGGCGAGGCTGCCAACCCTAAACCAACTGGGGAAATTGTCTTCTATGGAAAGATTATCCAATGGGACTGGTTCTGCTTTCTCTCTTTATCCCCCTGGAGCAGAATAAAAATCACAGGGCACTATTCTCTAAGTCTGTGTAAGTATACCTTTTTAAATTTTCTTTCTTGCTTTGTTAGCTAGATAATAAATAGTTAATAAATAGGTGTTGAACTGTTTTCAGAGTTCTCTGTATGACCTTTTGGGCTTTGATTCTTCCTTCGTCCTCAAGCATGTGCTTCAATACTTTGCTGAATTAGGGCCTGATCATTTATTTAAAATTTACTTTAACATTAAAATTGGAGAAAGAAGTTGGGATTTTCTTAATATAAAGTAAAATATGAGATTTATCATGTGGAATAGAGGCCCTACAAAAGTGTTTTGAATAAATATTTTGGAATATTTTTCTAAAATTTTCTTCCTCAATAGCTTGACTAACCACATTTTCTTCATTGTTAGTATATTTTTCTTTCATATAAACCTTGAGGGTTTTTGGCTTCAGCCAGAAAAGTAGAGGGGTGTTTTTTGTTTCAAGCAAACAACTTGAGAATTCTGAATTCAAAAGCCCATTTGTGATTGTCTACACTGATACTTCATCGCACTGCAACTTTCTGTCTCAGGATTCTAACGTCCTCCTCTCCTTCCCCCGGCGCATAAAGAGCTCTCCCAGTGCTTGAGCAATGGCCATATTTTCACTACAAAGCCTGTGCCCTTCACTTGGTTTTGATAGGGCTTAGCACTTTTTTGAAAATCTCTTCCCTATTTCATATACCAAAATAAAGATTTAGGAACCTAACTTTAGGTTCCTTTTTAAAAAAAAAATTGGTCTATATCTCTACAAACAACAAGTCTGTGCTGGAGATTTTGGAAGGCATAAATGGTGGGAGTTAGGTATCCCAACCATCTTTTGTGCATTTAAAAATATCTTCTTGTGATGTTAATACAGTGTGTTGCCTACCTCTCCTCTTTCCCCACACTAATACTCCTTAAAACCCATTATTTCTTATAAGAAAACAATGGGCCAGGATCATTTTTTTTGGGGGGGGGGGAATCAATGTTGCTACAATAATTAACTTTTTCTAACATACTCTAGGTATAGTTTTATTTGAGGAGGTTCAAAGACATTTAAATATCACCATAATGTCCTCTGTTTTGAATGGTTTAGAAACAGTAATATGATTTTACCCTATTTTAAAATATACAGAAGGTCTGAAGTATTCAGTATTCCTCTCCCTGCCCCATACATGCAAAGTTTACAATTTCAAAGCATTAAATTGCTCTTTTCTATATACTTAAACAGCTTTTTGTTATGCTGATTCATTTGATAATAGAAAAATGAGAAACCGGTTTGGCTACTAATCTTGTTTGAATCTTAACATGAACAGCTGCTGCTTTTAAAACACAGAAGGAGAGAGAGAGAGAGAGAGACATTAAAATCTGGAATAGCTTATGTAGTCTTTAATACACATGCATATGAGAATTTAATTTACAAATAAACTTTGAAAGTATGCACGCTAAGCAATTTATCATTGTTAATCTCAATTTTTCATTTGAAGTGTTGAATTTATTTACAGTAGACGTGTCTAATTTTTTTCATTCTGAAACTTATAAGTCGATCATTTTAATTCACATCAGGATGAAATAGATATAAAACCTTCATTAATAAGTTTTCCTATATTGCCTTTATTGTATTACTTTAAGAAAATGTTGAGAGAACATTATAATGTTTAAAGAAATAAAGTACTCCAAAAGTGAAAAATATTGTATAGTTTGATAGAAACAGCTTTACTGCTTGAGCAAGGAATTTATTTCAATATTTTTTGTGTTTCTTGAAACTGTACTTTGCTTACTGCACCCCAGATGCACATTTTTTTGGTCCAATCAAGACAATATGCTAATGTTTGTAATATTTAAAGGAAACTATTCAGTTTTTACCATCTTTCATGGTAGATGTGGAGACACGTATTTTAAAAAGGCTTCCTTTTTTGAATTCTAATGTCTTTGCCCACTATCAACAATAGCTAATCTGGGCCTGATCATAGTCCTATAACCTTCCCCATCCCCTCACTTTCTTTTTGTTCTTTTCAATACAGGTCTAAAAAAGAAAAAGCTAAAGCAGGAGTAAAAGCAGATGCTTCTGATCAAGAACCAGAGGGGCTGACGCTTTTGGTGCCAGACATCCAGAAGACTGCTGAGATAGTTTATGCTGCTACCACCAGTTTGCGCCAAGCAAATCAAGGTAAAATAAGATAATCAGTATATTTGACTACTGTACATGGGATATTTAGCATGCTTTACACACATTTCAGAGGCCAAAATTTCTAAAAATGGATGCCTTAAGAAGTTAGAATCCTAGGACTTACATCTCCAGTCGACATTTAAGGTGTCTTAAGTCCAATACTTAAGTACTACCGAGAACCTTAAATTCTCTGCTCAGAGGCCATATAACCCTGCAGAAGCTTCAAGTTCCTAGCCCCCTACAGTTCCGCTGTTAAACTTTCCCAAGTTTCAAACCGAGACTTGCCACTGTCTAGTACCCTGGTGCCAATCTCATGCATATGCCTCTCAGAGATCCTCGAAGTAGATATTCCCCCTGCCTGTCTCAACAGGAGTGCTCACTCCAGTAGGCATGCTCAGTTCACACATAACCTCGTACAAAATAGGAGGATGAAGCAGCGTCTTTTCATTCAAAATGTGGGAGATCCAAAACACATTCTCCCCTCTGTGGAGAAGGGAAACCCATGTTCAAATCCTAACTCTCAGGTGAGTCTGTAAACCACTGAGCTATGGGATATTCTGAGATGAGTCTTTCTCAGAATTTCCAACTGAAGCTGTGTAATAATCATGTATTGGACAAGTAAGAGAGAATGAGTCTCTACTCTATGGCTAGAGTACTCACCTGAAAATCAGTTCAAATCCCTTCTCCACATCCGGCAGAAGCGGGGATTTGTACCTGGGTATCCCACGTTCTGTGAGTGCCCTAACCACTGGGCTAAAGGATGTCACATCCTACATTTCTTGCCAAAAAAACCAAACAAAACAAAAACCAAGCTTAAGCACCCAGTCCCTTTGAAGGTCAGGGCTTAGGATTTACCGCCGTCTTTGGAATTTCCTATTGACTAGCTTCGGCTGCACCCTGTTCAGTGTAGAGGCTTATACAGATCCCATTCTTAGGCATCTGTCTTTCCCATTCCTTGTATAGGGGGCCTAGGTGCCTAATTCAGGGCTATGAATTCTGCTTGGTATCAAAGTACTGTGACAGTCGGATCAGAAGGCTATACAAAAGTACCTCACTTTCTTGGAGGTACACAGGCCTATTACAATATACTGTTCTCTCTTTGGGACTACATGGGGCACCTGCCACCTTCCAAAGTTGGATGGATAAGCTTCTATGTCCCAATACCAGTTACACAGCATCATATCTCAACGATGTAATAATATATACCCCCAATTGGGAGACTCATCTACAGAAAGTGGAAGTTGAGCTGGATACCGTAAGACAGGCTGACCTTGCGGCTGAGCCAGCCAAGTGTGCTATAGGACTTGCCAAGGCTAAATACCTCCGCTATCTCGTAGGAAGAGGAGTGGTAAAACCCCAAGTAAATAAGCTGGAAGCCATCCAGAATTGGCCCCAGCCAGATAGAAAAAAACAAGTCCGAGCATTCCTGTATGTGGTGGGTATTACAGACAGTTCATCCCCCATTTTGCTACCAAAGCAAATCCTGTGATAGATTTGATAAAAGCCTGTGATCCTGACATGGTAAAGTGAACCGACGCAGCAGAGGAAGCATTCTTGGATTTATGTACGGCTCTCTGCAGTAATCCTGTACTCATAGCTCCTAACTTGACAAAGAATTCATCCTTCAGGCAGACGTGTCTGAAGTAAGCTTGGGTGCTGTCTTGTCACAGATAGTCAGAGATGATGAGCACCCTGTCGTCTATCTCAGTAGAAAACTCCTACCAGGAGAGCAGAAATATGCAGTGGTGGAAAGAGAATCTCGCCATCAAGTGGGCTATGGAGACGCTTTGTTACTTTCTATTGGGCCAACGATTTACCCTTGTGACTGACCATGCACCCCTTCTGTGGATGCAGCACAACAAAGAAAAAAATGAAAGGATGACCAGATTAGTTTCTGTCCCTACAACACTTCCAATTCTCCATACAACACGAGGCCGGAAACCGTTATGTCAATGCAGATGGTCTGTCTCAAGTATATTGCACAACAACCTGAGTTGCCCAACTCCAGGGTATTAAGCCAGATGTGCGCGTGTGTGTGTGTTTATGGGGGGATATGACAGGGTAAGATCAGAAGACTATAAACGTAGTGGAGGGGAGATGTACAAGTCTCAGACTGAGGAAATCTCTGTTCCCTAAGTAACAGGGAGGGGCTGGTTTAGAATCAGCAGAAGCAATCAGGGCAGTTGAACATCTGGAGCTAATTGACCAGGCCTGCCGTCAGACTAGCCTGAGCTGATTAGGATACCTGGAGTTAATTAAGGAAAAGAAGTTGAGACTGGCTATAAAAGGAGCTTGCCTACAGTTGGTGGGGCATGTGTGTAGCTGAGAGGATGGAGGAATGCACCACTGGGAATAGGAGGAACAGAGACAAGTGGACAATAGGAGGATGAACTGGAGAGAAGGAAGGTGTGGGGGAAGTAGCCCAGGGGTCTTGGAGCTGTCTTATAGCAGGTGTCCGGTTAAAAGAAGTAGTGAAGGATCATAGGATAGCAATTAGAGAGGAAGGGTACTAACACAAGAATCTACATAGACCTATGATCCGTATCTGCTTCTTTTAACTATCCAATTTTTAGGTGCTTATAGATTACCAGTTTTGTCTGCTTGGCTTTCCCTTTGATATTTACATACCCTCTGCTTCTTGTTTCCTGCTCCCTTCCATTTTTTTTCCTTCTTCCCTATTTATTTTGGTTCTGGACATCTCAAACTCAAAACACCAGTCATTTGAAGAAGTGGGTTTTGCCAACAAAAGCTCATGATACCATCTACATGTTTTGTTAGTCTATAAAGTGCTACCAGACAATTTGTTGTTTAAGTTTATACTGTACAGACTAACTCAGATGCCCCCTGAAGCTTCTTACTTATAAGACTTATGCTTATCAGTTAACATTTTATATCCCTAGCTCCTACAATAAGGTTGATTTTACCATCTGTCTGGTCTTCTACCCATAGGTTGTCTATAGTGTATGGAAACATGGAATTTTAAAAGAAGTTAAGAAAACTGTCTTAAATTCACAGTGCAAGATGATAGATTGAGCGTTATAGTTATATTTGTAAAGCAAAATTTACTCTGGATTAAATTACAAAGATGATGTTGTCATCAGTGATGTGGAATATTTGTTCATTATCCTCATCAAACCACTATCAGAAAATTAGAAAACATCAGGTTTTAATCTTGTTTGAAAAAATATATATCACTTAATTTTTATATCACAGAAAAGAAGTTGGCTGAATACTCCAGAAAGACTTCCATGAAGCCCAAACCTTTGTCTATTTTAAGGTCCCTTGAAGAAAAATATGTGGCTGTCATGAGAAAACTCCAGTTTGGTAAGTTAAAAATTATTTGATTATGCAATATGGTCTTGTAGAAAGCAAAATTCTAAAAATATATTTTGAGACTTCAGTCCAGGAAAGATTTGCATATGTGAATAACTTTGACATTAGAGTACTCACATGCAGAAATTTACCCAGGTTGTGGTAAGTAACATTTTCAGGTTGTAATAAGTTGTATTGATTAAAAAAGGTGAAAATGCATTAAGTACTGAATGTTTCATATACAGGTTACAAAATGATGTGTTTGTCTTAGTTGTCAGAGATTACTGACCAACATTGTCTCCTTTCCTTGTGCTTCTGCCATCTATTTTCCTGTATCCTTCTGTTGTCTTATATTTCAATTGGAAACTGTATAGAGTAGGAACAATCTTTAGTCTGTGTCTGCACAACACCTAACATGATGGGATCCTGGTCCATGAGTAGGCTCTTAGATGTCATGATAATATAGGTTGAAACTCTCTTACCCTGGCTGCTCTGGTCCGGCAACGTCCATGGTCCAGCACGGATGTTGCAGGACCATAGAGTCCCAGTGGAGGGCCAGTGGCAAGGATCCCTGTAGAGCCACCCAGAATGGGGCAGTGGGGATTGGGAGACCCATTAAGTGGCTGCCTGGTGGGACTGGGAACTATAGTAGCTGGGGTGGTGGCTCAGTGGGGCAATGAGCTGCAGCATGTGGCTGCCTGGTGGGGCCAGGAGCCAGGCAGCAATGGCTACCCAGTGGGGCCAGCAGGAGGTGAGGTGCCGGCCAAGAGACCTGCAGGCCAAGCCAGGGAAGCTGACAGAGGGGTCAAGAAATGACCTCTCCTGGCTGGGCAAAATCACTCATCCAGGACCAGTCAGGTCCCAAGGGTGCTGGACCAGGGAGGTCTAACTTGTATAGATTATCCTTTCTCAAATATTGGGGTTATAAATTCTGCAAAAGCAAATGTTTAACCCAACTTATTTGCTTCCATAAATAACAGACAGTATTTTGTCCAGAGATAGATATGTGGAGAGACTATCATGGCTATTTGTGTTACTGTGTAATCTTACCAGAAATTTTTGTGGGCCTGCTTGAAAGTTCTCTGTGTTAACATGAAGCACAATAACATGGGACTTGAGAAACTAAAAATTAGGATACAATTCAGTAGGGACAAATGCAAAGTACAACACTTAGGCTGGATTAATCAGTTTTGCAGATACAAAATTGGAAATGACTGCCTAGGAAAAAGTACTTCAGAAAAGGCTCTGAGAGTTACAGTGGATCACAAATTAAATGAGTCAACAATGTAATGTTCTTGCCAAAACACGAGCATAATTCTGGGATGTATTAGAGCTATTGTAAGGAAGACAAAAGAAATAATTCTTCCACTTTGTAAAATACTGTTAAGGCCTCAGTTGGAATATTGTGTCCAGCTCTCTAGGCATCAGCTTTTGGAAGAGGTGAGAACAGACTGGAGAATATCCAGAGGGGAGAAGCAACAAAAATGATAAATGGTCTAGAAAACACAACCTAAGAGGAAAGATTCGGGGGGTGGGGGTGAATCTGAGAAGAGAAGATTGAGGGGGAAACATGGTCTTCTCAAGTATGTTAAAAGTTTTTACAAAGAAGAGGTTGATAAATTGTTCTCCTTATCCCCTGAAGACCAAACCAAAAGCAGTGGGCTTAAATTGCAGCAGAAGAGATTTAATTTATACATTAGGAAAATCTTTCTGACTGTAAAGGAAGGTAAGCACTAGAACAGTGGTTCTTCTTCGAGAGGTGTCCTTGGGAGTGCTTCACATTAGGTGTAGAGTGTCCTAGCACCTCTGGATGGAGTTTTTTGAAGCAGTGTCTCAGGGGGCTGTGCATGCATGGCGTGGCCTCCCTCAGTAGCTATGCGCGCGTGCGGTCCTCCCTCCCCCCTTCAGTTCCTTTCTACCGTCCCCGGCTGTGGACAGAACACGGCAGTGTTCTCTCCTCTCACAAACCTATTGTTAAAATAGTTAGTTAGTGTTCTTACTGTTTCTGTTGTTTTCACTTAGATTAGTAGTACTTAAAAAAAAAAAAAAGGCAGCACAAGTCTTGAACTGCTGCCACAGCTACAAGCCGGTATGAGTTCTCCCGGCTTGAAACACTGCGCTCTCTGCAAAGACGCGATGTCTGCCTCTGACGGACATGACGCCTGTCTCAAATGCTTGGGGACCTCTCACACTGAGAGCTTGTCCCAATTGTACTAAAACGAAAGCGAGTTCTCACAAAGACAAGGAGCTTAAACTGAAAATGCTCCTCAACAACAGCAGCAAATGACATGCCTCTGACCCAGGCTCTGGGCAGAATATTAAATCCAACAAGGATAAACTTAAGCCCTCTAAGAGAAGGGCAAGCTCATTACCTCAGCAACCCACCAAGAGGCATTCTGAGGTAAAAATGTCAGACCACTCAGATAAGAACTGTCTGAGCATGTTTGACTGCCCAGGTATTTCGGGCGAGCAGCGTAACAAGCCAGTAAGTGCTTCAAATGCTGCCCTTACTCCGTGCCAGCCTCTGAAACCCCGGTAATGCTGACCGTTATAGCAGCTCCACTGGTACCTCAGCCTCTCACGGTGGCACCTAGAGAAGGGATAGAGCATTCAGTCAATACTGCCCCTTCCTCTCAACTATTAGAGGCGATAGCTCTCCCTCTCAGCTCTGCGGTAAAAACAGGCTCCTCTGAACTAGCGCAGGCCCCCGCATCACAAACTCTCCTGATCACCTACAGGGAGAATAAAGACTTGCAGATTGAGCCAACTCTTCACTCCCCTATTTTGAATGAAGACAAATACATTCAGTCACTGCTTTCTGATGACTCTTACCTGCCATCTCTTCTCTCACACGAGAGGATTTTGATGCTTTTTCACCACAACTGTCCCCTGATTCAGAAAGGTCATTGGGGACACAGTCACATGCAACCAGACCTTATCAGAGCACAAATGACCCCCTGGGCTCCCTATCTGTGGATGCCCCCTCCTGTGGCATTCCCCTCACAGTGGCAGATGTGGAACCAACCTCCATCACTCACATCTACCTCCTTCCGCTAACACTTCGGAGGTCGTCTCCTCTTTCCAAGACTTATTTAAAAGAGTAGCACAAGATCTAAATATCCCTGTGGAGAAACAGAAGACAGGACTATGCAGCACTTTAAAGACTAACAAGATGGTTTACTAGGTGATAAGTTTTCGTGAGCCAGACCCATTTCCTCAGATCAAATTGTGGAAGCAAATTGGCATGACCATATATACCAAAGGGATACAATCCAAAAAAAGTGAACACACATAAAATAGACAAATCAGATTTTAGAACAGAGAGGGGATGAGGGGGGGAGGTTAATGTCTTTGAGGTAATATTAGAGGTGATAATTGGGGAAGCTCTCTTTGTAATGGGTGAGATAATTAGCATCTTTAAGGCCCATTTGTAAAGTGTCAAATTTAAGCATGAATGACAGTTCAGAGGCTTCGCTTCGAAGTCTTGTGTTAAAGCCTCTTTGAAGGAGGATGCAGGTAGTAAGGTTGTTGAGACAATTCTCTTAAGGGGACCAATCTTATTTAATCTTTTTATTACTGACCTCGGCACCAGAAGTGGGAGTGTGCTAATAAAGTTTGCAGATGACACAAAGTTGGGAGGTACTGCCAATTCAGAAAAGGATTGGGATATCATACAGGAAGATCTGGATGATCTTGTAAGTTGGAGTTATAGCAATAGGATGAAATTTAATAGTGAGAAATGTAAGGCTATTCATTTAGGGATTAATAACAGGAATTTTAGTTATAAGCTGAGGGACACATCAGTTGGAAGTAATGGAAGAAAAGAAGGACCTTGGAGTCCTGGTTGATCACAGGATATCTGAGCCGCCATTGTGACATGGCCGTGAAAAAGGCTAATACGGTCTTGGGATGCGTTAGGTGAGGTAATTCCAGTAGAAGTAAGGAGGTGTTAGTACCGTTATGCTAGGCATTGGTGAGACCTCATTGGGAATAGTGTGTGTAGTTCTGGTCTCCCATGTTTAAGAAGGATGAATTCAAACTGGAACAGGTACAAAGAAGGGCCGTGAGGATGATCCGAGGAATGGAAAATCTGTCTTATGAAAGGAGACTCAAGGAGCTTGGCTTGTTTACCTTAACCAAAAGAAGGCTGAGGGGAGACACGATTGCTCTCCTTAAATATATTAGAGGGATAAATACCAGGGAGGGAGATGAATTATTTAAACTCAATATCAATGTGGACACAAGAACAAATGGATATAAACTGGCTATTAAGAAGTTTTGACTCGAAATTAGACAAAGGTTTCTAACCATTAGAGGAGTGAAGTTCTGGAACAGCCTTCCAAGGGAAGTAGTGGGGGCAAAAGATTTACCTGGCTTCAAGATTAAGCTAGATGGGTTTATGAAGGGGAAGGTTTGATGGGATAACATGATCTTGGCAACTAAGTGACTTTTCACTATCGGTGGTAACTAGGCCAATGGTGGGATGATAGGAATTACTATAGAGAACTTTTTCCTGGGAGTCTGGCTGGTGAGTCTTGCCCACATGCTCAGGGTTTAGCTGATCACCATATTTGGGGTCGGGAAGGCATTTTCCTCCAGAATAGATTGGCAGAGCCCCTGGAGGTTTTTCGCCTTCCTCTGTAGCATGGGGCACGGATCACTTGCTGGAGGAGTCTCTGCATCTTGGGGTCCTTAAACCATTTGAGGACTTCAATATCTGAGATACAGGTGAGAGGATTATGCTAGGAGAGGGTGGGTGAGATTCTGTGGCCTGCATTGTGCCAGACTAGATGTTCATAATGGTCCCTTCTGACCTTAAAGTCTATGACTCTCTACAGCTCCGAGAGTATTTTCCAAGATCCTAGCGGCAGTCACTGCCCACCTCAGGAGACAAGGAGTTACTATAGATCCCTACCTGGATGACTGCCTTGTCAAAGCAAGGTCCAGACACGAGTGCGACCAACACACTCATATGGTGCTAGACGGTTTTTACACTCTGAGACTCCTTGTGAACCACCCTAAGTCAATGCTTACATACTCTCAGTCCATCCAATTTATTGGGGCACACTTCAACTTTGTCACAACCAGAGTCTCTCTCCCACCCGACAGATCCACTCACATCAGGCATCTGGCACCTCCAGGACATGCCTACAGTCACTGCACTTGACTGCCTCTGACTTCTGGGCCATATGGCTTCCTGCAACCCGGTAGTGCCCAACATGAGATTATTTATCCTTCAAGGCTGGCTCCTAACTCAATACAATCCAAGCATCCATTCAGTGACAAAAAGACTAACAATACCTCCATCAGTCAAGGCACGGTTAAAATGGTGGACAAAAACGTCCAACCTAACTATAGGAACACACTTCCAATCCACAGAGCCCACAGTGGTCATCACCACAGATGCCTCACTCACAGGCTGGGGTGCTCACATGGAAGGAAGAACAGCTCAAGGCCTAAGGTCTTCTGCGGAATGTGCTCTGCATATAAATATTTTAGAACTCAAAGCTGTCTGCCTAGCATGTCAAAAACTGCTCCCTCAAGTAAAAGGGATACAGGTCTGTGTCTATATGGACAACACGGCATGCATGTTCTATGTAAACCGACAAGGCGGAGCACGATCACAGCCCCTGTGCAAAGAAGCCAGAGCCCTTTGGAACTGGGCCATAGCACAAGATATCCGCTTATCTGCATGTCATCTGCCCAGGGCTCTCAGTACGACAGCAGATGCCCTAAGCAGAGCCCTTTCCCATTAACATGAATGGGAGATGGACCACACAACCCTGATGGGAATATTCAACCAGTGGGGCCACCCCTGCATAGATCTGTTTGCCACCAGATCCAACAGAAAATGCACAATGTATTGCTCCATAGTGGGCATAGGCAAACAATCCTTAGGGGACACTCTAACATGGAATGCATCCCTGCTATATATATCCCTCCTCCTTTCCTCTCCTCAACAGAGTCATCATAAAGATATGGAGGGACAAAGCAAATATCATCCTCATAGCCCCATGTTGGCCGTGCCAACCTTGGTTTCCCCTACTACTCAGGATGAGACACAGCCATCCAGTCTCGCTACCGCAAGTACCTCACATCCTCTATCACCCACAAATCAGGATGCCTCACCCTCAACTCCCGATGCTCCATCTAAAAGCATGGTGCTTCGGTGGTTCACTAGCATAGAGCTCCAGTGTTCTCACCAAGTCCGTGAGATTCTCCTGCACAGCAGAGCTCCTGCAACAAGTAAAACATACATCAGTATATGGACATGTTTTACACACTGGGCCAGCGAGCGCAGTATATCGCCTCAAACAGCCCCACTTCTGGTAATCCTGGAATATTTACTGCACCTAGAACAGTCTCAACTCTCCTTAGTACACCTAGCAGCTATTACAACATTCCATGCACCACTGGATGACATGACTTTATTTGCGCACCCCACAACTAAACGCTTTTCGAAGCATCTACAAGCTCTATACCCTGATATGTTACCCCTACAAGAACCATGGGACAACCACCTAGTATTGACAGCATTAATAAAACCACCCTTTGAACCTATGGCCACATGCTCCTTGCTCCACTTAATGCTCAAAACAGCGTTCCTAGTGGCTATTACCTCAGCACGCCCAGTAAGTGAACTGGCCGTGCTCATGTCCGGTCCACCCTTTACCATTTTTCTTAAAGACACAATATCTAGGAGGCCGCACCCCAAATTTTTACCTAAGGTCCACACAGAGTTTCACATCAACCAGACAATACACCTACCCGTGTTTTTCCCAAAGCCCCATCCATGCCAACGCCTTTAAAGCACAGATGCACATTCTCAATGTCAAGAGCTCTCTCCTTCTATATCTTCAGAACAAAGTCATTCAGATCCTCCCTACATCTGTTTGTTTTCATCGCAAACCATAACATGGGGAAGAAAATATTATCACAAAGACTATCCCATTGGATCTCAAAATGCATAAATATATGCTACTCACTTAATGACTTACCTCCACCTGCTCCAATCGGAGCGCACTCTACAAGAGTAGTGGCAACCTCGGTCGCATACCTCAGGCAAGTTCCACTGGAGGACATTGGTACAGCAGCAACATGGTCCTTGGATCACTCTTTCGCAAAACATTACTCCCTTGCTTCCGGTCCTTTACAACACACTTAAGTAGCAAAAGCTGTCCTCCAAACAACATGCTTACCTGATCCAAAGTCCCTACCTCCATAAGATAGATTGCTTGTAGTCACCTGATGTGGAGTACCCCCAGGGACGCCTCTCGAAGAAGATGAGATGATTCACTTTCTGTAACTGATGTTCTTCGACATGAGCATCTCTGGGGTTGCTCCACTACCATCCTTCCTCCCCTCTGTTTTTTTTTTTTTAAGGTTTCCAAAGTATTCGTGTAAATTACGCTTCTCTACTGGGTTCCGGATAGAGAAGGAACTGAAGGGTGGGGGGAGGGGACCTTGCGCATAGCTACCGAGGGAGCACTCGCGCTCCGCGCATGCACAGCCCCTGAGACACTGCTTCAAGAACCACCATCCAGAGGCGCTGGGATGCTCTACAGTTGATGTGGAACATCCCCAGGGACGCTTATCTTGAATGTCAGTTACAGGAGGTGAGTAACCTCTTCTTACCAACTTTTTCGATTATATGGACTCCTTTTCAATCTACTAAAATTTCATGGGCCCCCCCCCCCACCCCGACCCCCAGGGAAAGGGGGGGAAGAAGTAAGGATTGGGCCCACTGTGGTGGACCCGATCCTTATGTTAAAATTTTCCATGGATCCCCTGCAGTACTGTTACAGACCACCAAGCTGTTGTCTACGTGTGCAGTGGAGAACATATCCTACACAAGCGTAGAAAGGCCAATTAACGGAGTTCCCTGAAAGGTGAGCCAGATTTAATTGAAGAGAAAGCCCAGCTGTGGTAGGGTCTGCGAGAGGACTATAAACAGAGGAAGCTGGCAACTGAAAATTTTTCATTATTGATTTTCTTTTTATTTGACTGGATAGTAAATAAATATTAAAGTCTTGCACCTTGTTAATTATCCCTTGTTTTAGTACAGTATTCTTCCATAACAGTTAAAAAAAAAAAAGTATGTATAAGACATTTGTTAATAATTTGGGTGTCATGATGACACACATCCGAACAAGCGCACATGACCTCAATATTGGTGCACAAGACAAAACTCACTCCGCTGATGGGTGGAAAATCTTAGTGGGAACACTGGTTGTAGACTCTCAGTAACTGGAGGATTTTAAGAACAGCAAACAGTTGTCAGGGGTTTCTAGATAAAACTTAGATCTTGTCTAAACTTGAAAGACAATTGTAGCATTCAAATGTAAATACAGTCTAGGCTAACGTTAGAACATCTCCCATCTGCATAGGTAATTCATCTCCCTGAGAAGCAGTATCTAGGTTAATGGAAGAATTCTTTAGTTGCTCTTGTGATGATCCTGCCTTGAGGGCGGGGGGCTGGACTCGATGACCTCTCGAGGTCCCTTCCAGTCCTATTATTCTATGATTCTATGACTGCACCAAGGGTTAAGTTGGTTTATCGATGCCACTTCGGGATGTGGATGTTTCATATTCCTGAATTATATAACTGGGTGATGTAACTTTTTAGTGTAGACAAGGCCTTCGCCCTGCCTCAGTGCAGCAGATTGTACTAGAAACAAGATCTATTAAGGTACATTGCTGTAACTGCATTTCTGTGGTTTTTATGAATCATGAGTAGTCAGCAATAATCGTGTGACTAGTTTCTGAATTGTCTTTAGGTTGATATTTTCACATAAACTACTTTCCTAATAATGAAAGAAAAATGAGCAAAATCAGTCTTTGAGGGATAATTAATTAACAGGAGAAGGGGCTAAATGCATTCATTTTTCAGTATTGATTTCCTTTTTATTTGACTTGATAGTAAATAAATATTTAAAGGCTTGTTAATTATCCCTTGTTTTAGTACAGTTCATCACATTCTCACATCAAGCTTTCAGTGGCAAATAAGACATGGGTGCATGTCAGAGATCACAACTCTAGGCTTTGCAAAAACCTAAACCTCAGGCCCTTATTGACTTCAGTGGGGCTCCACTCTAGCACAGAGATCTGCCCATTGGATCCAGTTGCAGGATCCAACCCCGAGTTAGCAAAATCAACCGTAACTCTTTGTCTTAGTCCCCTCTCATAGCATGGGGATCAGATTGTATGAACTATCTTATAATTGAAGTAGATTAAAAATATTCCCCCAAGGGGAATTAGTCCTTTGATTGGGCAAGATGGGGAAGGCCAAATTCTGGCCATATGAGACCAAGACTCAAGTACTATATGACTGAGTATTCCTTAAGTATTTCAACCTATAAAATATCAAGTACTGGAAATTTTGCAGGATATTTGTTCTTGTAAAATTTCTAATTCAGTATTTACAAGATCCTTTATGGAACTTATAATAATCACATAAACCTTGAATTTCCCAGGATTCAAAACTTGGTATCCTAAATCCAAAAGTTGTCACCAGTCCCTGAGAAAAACAGTACAGCAATCCATGGTTCAAAACAAAGCTGTAGTCCTTCTCTAAGCTGTACTACTGGACTAAGTTACTTTGTCCGAAAACAACCCCCAAACCAAACACACACACAATTCCTCAAAACCAACACCTCTTTCAGAAGTGAAGAAGCTCTAAGTCCCTTGTCTCAAAAATACATTTTAAAGATTGAACTCAGCGTTTCCTAATAATTTACCTGTTGTCTCAGAACACTTAAATGGTGGGTTAAAGTAAGGCTGAAAGTCAGGCTTACAGTGAGGCTTACTCTCCTAGTTATAATTATGGAGTTCACTGCTATGCCTCTGTTACACAACATATAAGTTTTGGGTGTACAGGGATTCAGAAAAAGAAGCCAGGACGAGTGTTGAAGATGGCCTGTCCGTGGCAGGCCTGGGCGCCCCATAGGCAGGGGCAGCTCTGGCATCCAGAGCCGCCCCTGTCCATGGTGGACCTCCTCCCCAGAAGCAGCAGCTGCTCCAGCCTTCAGGCCACCATGCCTGCCCTCCCTTGATTCAGTTAAACAATATACTTAACTAGTTAACCAACTGAACAGGATTTTGTGTCTTAATAGAGGCCTTGTGATTTTGGCTAAATTACCTTTTATGTTAATATCAACTTCATTTTCAGCTTCTTGCCAATGAAAACAGAGACTGTAGGGGGAAGGATTAGTAGTCCTAGTTTTTCAGCTTTGGTATCAAGTATCAAATTTCATTTAATGACAAGCGATAAAAAAAATTGGTACCATTTTGACCTTTTATGAATACTTATCCACATTAAACAGAATTGGCAGTCTGTTCCCTTTTGACCCGTGACTAGAATTATTATTCACTCTTTAGGACCACAAAGTGCTTGATCTGGAACAACAGGGAGTTACATAGATCAACAATGAAGCACATTAACATGGTTGTGCATGGAAGCTTATAAACCTGCTGAACTACACTTGATTCTACCCAGTACTGCTTATGCTTCTTTTTCTGCGGTCACTATATTAACTCACAAAACTGCCTACAAAAGAGGATTGAAAGGGCAGTATATTTTTGTATTATACGATACATAAGTTTTCAGTGTATATTTTTTTGGCCCTTTATTTAGGATTTATACATTAGTAACATTATTTTTTCTTATACAATAAAAATACTATTTTCATTATTTTAGATACATTTGAAATGGTTTCTGAAGATGATGATGGAAAACTAGTTTTTAAAGTAAATTACCACTACATGTCTCAGGTGAAAAATGCAAGTGATGCAAACAGTGCTGCCAGGGCCCGACGTCTTGCTCAAGAAGCTGTGACTCTTTCAACATCACTGCCACTTTCATCTTCATCCAGTGTCTTTGTACGCTGTGATGAGGAACGGCTTGATATAATGAAGGTAAGAAACAAAGGCACTGTGCACAGTAGGGTAAACATTTAGGCGAACGTTTAAATACTGATGAGAAACAAGACTATTTAGCTTACTATTTTAATTTTTGTCAGTTATAACTTCTAATAAACATTAGTTCTCTGCTCCGAAAAGTGAATATAAACATGATGTCTTGCAGTTCTATAACAATTTCTCAGTGCCATATAAAGGAGCTCAATTTGCAAGTAAAACAATCTCTTTTCTTATTAACCCTTGACACTTAGCCCAGGATTTGAAAGTCAAACCAAACTTTTCCTCCTTTTTATCACTAGCAATAGATTCTGCAGGCGAAAATCAGCCCATATGCCATTAGTGGCTCCTGTTCAATCCCACTGTCTTGCCTAGACTTGCAGAGTTGTAAATGGTAGCATATCTACACGACAGTTAAACTCCTATGGCTGGCTCATGTCAGCTGACTCAGGCTCTCAGGGCTCAGGTCATGGGCTGCTTAACTAAGGTGCAGACATTTGGACTCTGGCTGGACCCCAGACCCAGGGAACCTGTACCTCATGTGCAAGCCTGAACATCTACGTCAGCCCTGTAGTCTAAGAACATTGGCCCTGTAGTCTAAGCCCTGCGAACCTGAGTAGCTCACATTCACCAACTAAAGGTTTTAATGGCACTGTAGACCCACTCAGAATGTCCCTGTAATTGGTATTTAGTAAACAGTCTATTAGTGATGTACAAAAAGGAGTAGATTTAGCTTTCTCTAAATTGCTTTGTCTCTGTAGTGGTGCCAGCAAAGAGAGGCATTAACAACTTAGTCACTAATGCAACCAGTTAGACAGTTATGTAAGTAAGATGGTGACAGTTTCATATGCATGCTATTTTCAGAGTGGAATTGCAGGTGAAAAAATCAAGCTTCTCATGTAACCTGTCCAATATTTTATAACTGGAATCTTAAAACTGCAATTAGTCAACTTTCTTTTTGTGATAGGTGCTCATAACTGGTCCAGCAGATACCCCGTATGCAAATGGTTGCTTTGAATTTGACGTATATTTTCCACAAGACTATCCTAATTCACCTCCTCTTGTAAATCTGGAAACAACCGGAGGCCATAGTGTGAGATTTAATCCAAACCTTTACAATGATGGCAAGGTAATGTGCATTGAACTTAGTTACCATGATGAAATGTGGATTTAAGTATATTTCTTGCTAAGTCTGTCTGTTCTGCTGCCCTATTTTGTGTTGTGCTAACATCAAAGTGAAATGGATAAGAATCTTGTTTGTGCCTGTGCTCACTAGTGCTGTCTCAACCATGTTTAACCTGCACGTTAGAGATCAAGGTAATTTTAAATGTCTCTGCTGTAACTCTCAGCAATTACACAGAGGAGGAACAAACCAGGAATGGATGTGTGACATTTGCAATTTTCATAGAGCCAGAATTTCTAGTAAGCCTTTGCATGAGAGAAGTTAATTCATATTAGTAAATGTGTAGTTTATCATTAATGGTACTATGAATATATTAGTATATTTTCTTTTTTATTATTTTATGAACTGCATATGCAGAAGTGCTAATTTATTTTCCCTTCTTGAAGCCAAAAATTTTAACTGTTCTTGATTAATTATATGTTGGTGACAGTTTTCAAAGGTTCCCAGAAGGGTCTTGTTAAAATTTGCCTTCCAAACTGAAAGGAAATTCCCTGTTAATAAGGGAATTCACCCCCTCTTTGGATACTGCCAGAGATGATATAAAAATAAAAAAACAGTCCTAAAAACTGGAAACTGGGTCAAATTACAAAAGATGAATATAAACAACACAAGTATGGAGAGACAAAATTATAAAGGTGAAGGCATAAAACAAGCTCAATCTAGCAAAAGGCATAAAGGATAACTAACAAGAAAACATTCTACAAATACATTAAAAGCAAAAGGAAGACCAAGAATAAAGAGTAGGCCCTTTATTCAATGAAGAGGGAGAAACAATAACATATAATGTGGAAGTGGCACAGGCATTGAATGACTTCTTCGTTTCGATTTTCACCAAGAGGTTGGTGATGATTGGACACCTAACATAGTGAATGTCAGTGAAAATGTGGTAGGTTCAGAGCTAAAATAGGGAAAGAACAAGTTAAAAATTACACACAAATTGCTATGAATGGTGTCTGGTCTATCCATTTGGGAGAGATGGCAACCCTAAACAGACTCCAGACCTGTCATAAGCATTCAAGAATATTCATGCTCTCAATATAAGCATGTGTGATAGCATTACCTATTGTGTTTGGCTTAATAGTTTCATTTTTCTCTTTTTAAAAACATACATATGTTTAAAGGGAAGGCATTACATTCTCAGAGAAATTAAATTTGTGTGATGCATACATTTTGGAGCCTTGAGAGTTTGGTTATTTCTGTGTTTTTTGTTTTTTTTAATCTATGATTTATTCATTTGCCGGCACACTAATCTAGTTGAACTTTGTCTATACTGTGTGTAGTTTAATTTGGTTACCACTTCAAAGTATGATTTTTTCAAAAAGGGCTAATCTGTCATAATTTGCAATATATTTTAATGCCCTAAAAATTCCTGTTTGTTTAATACTGTTGTTTTAAGTCTAAATGCTAAGTTAATTTTACTATGCAGAGTGTGTCCCTGAGCATTTTATGTCCTATCTTATTTAAAAAATCTTCCACAGGTCTGTTTAAGCATACTTAACACATGGCATGGAAGACCAGAAGAGAAGTGGAATCCTCAGACTTCAAGTTTTTTACAAGTAAGCATTTTTCATCATCTTCAAAACGTGTTCTGTAAGAACAAATAAAACATCTGATAATGTCTGCTCTTTCCTTAGCTTTTCTGCCTTTTCTTTTTTTCTTCACAAAATACTACGGACAATAGAAAATACTTAGTTAGTTTTCCATTTTGCCTTTGGGAATAGATGACTAATCACTAGTCCCTCACTGAACAATGAAAGAACCGTGTAGGAGGTTTAACAGCTGCTGTTTAATTCAATTTCTTATTATTTTGGGATAGAATTAATATGCTGTATATGTCCTGTATTTAATCAGAACTTCTTACTGTTGATTTCTTCTATGTAAGCACTCAATTACTGAAACGAGAACCTGTAAGCGAAACTATAACCATCTTTATGTACTTATTTCCGGCTAGCAGCTACAGCCTCAAAAGTAAAATACGAATATGGATTTAGCAAAACCTAAATTGCAAAATCTTGTAGCTGGTCATAGTACGACTTTTGTTTTGGTATCTCTTAGCGGCTGAAAATAACCAAAGAAAATAGCTCGTTGAATTATACCACTCTAACCAATAATGTGAATACTCGTGTATCCAAAATTGATGATGCTAGCACCTTTGAAAAGAGAATCTAAATCTGTATATTTATTTTTATAAATATCAGGACTTGACAAAGTTTGTTACCCTTGGGAAATCCTGACTTCTTGTGTTCAAGTTCAATGTAAAATACAGGCCACCTTGTTTAGTAGCTCTTTTAATTCAATGTACATTGCGGGGCTTATCTTCATGTACAGCACAACCATGGCAGAGCTGCATCAATTTGACTGCACCACTGTAGTACTTAAGTTGCCATGCTACTAGGCCAACAGGAGAGCTTCTTCCATTGACACAGTTACTACAACTCCGGAAGAGGCAGTACTTGTGCCCATGGAAGAAGTTCTCCCACTGATATAGTGCTGTATACGTGGGGGAGGAAGCTAGGTCAGTGTAACTACATCTCTCAGGAGTGTGACTTTTTCACACCTCTGAGTGACCTCATTTTACCAATATAGGTCTGTAGGTTAGACCTGACCTCAGAAGATGCAGGAGCAGCATAATCAAGGACAATTATTACTCAAGAGCTATCCCTTACCCATTCACTGACAGGTTTTGGAAGTGGTCCCAACTCATTCCTCCTTGGCTGCAAGAAAGATGTCAGTTATGGCCTTTGAGGTTGGAAGTGTGGAAATCAGGTAGAAGTAGGGGGAGATGTCTGGACCCTGAAAGAGTGAACTGCTACCCATTAAGCATGGAAATACTATAGTTTGTGTTAGTTTTTGTCTCTGAAGTTAAGCTCTGTCTGCGAAAGCAGCCAGAAAGGCGGGGGGAAAGGGGGGTTGGCAAGTGTAGCAAGCAGTGAGCGCAGCCCCCTAGTGATAGTTAACATACAATGTTATGTGGCAAAAGTCATTGTGAGAATGACTAAGATTCAGCACAGAGCAAGCTGACTTATATTCAAGTATTTACTCAGCTTCCCTCATACAGATTTATGGAGGTACTTTCCCTTCTAGGATCAAAGGTTTGAAATTAGGCCCCAATCCTGCAAAGATTTACACAAATGTATAATTTGCATACTGTAATTTAGATGCATATTAAAATTCTTTGAAATAAAATTATGCTAGTTATGGAGTGCTGTAAACTGAAAATAAGACCATTTCAAAATTTAAGCTAAAGTAATTTCATGCACTTCAATAACCTCTGTCATATTTTCCAGTCTTTTTTGTTACTCTCTAAGGCCATGGTCACCAACCCGTCGCTCGCGATCAATTGGTCGATCGCAAGGCCTCAACCAGTCGTTCGCAAGGCGTTTGGGCACCCCCACCTTCTATTTTCTCCCCATCCCTGAGAAACCCCACTACCTACCTCTAGGGTAATGCCGGCTTCCTGCGGGGTGGACAGAAGTCCTGTCTGAAGCCCGCGTCACTTCCGGGGGTTCCGGAAGTGCGCAGGCTGCTCGCCTCCCACAGCTCTGTTGTGTGCTAGGGGAGGGGGTGTCGGCCCTAGGGGAGAAGTGCGGTGGCTTCCCTGCACCGCCAGCACTGGAGGGGTGAGTTGAGCGCAGGGGTTTTCCTGCACTGCGGGAGTGGGGGTCAGCCCCGTGGTTTGGCAGGAGGGGAGGGGGTTGGCTGGGCCGGGCCGCACCGTGGGAGGGGGATTTGGCCCAGGGGCAGGGCCCCGAGGGGGTTGGCAGTGCTGCAGCAGGAGAGATGGGGGGGGTTGGCCGGGTCGCACCGCACCGTGAGGGGGGGGGTTGACCCCGGGGCAGGCGCCTGTGGGGGTTGCCCATGCTGCGGGAGAGGGTTTGACCCGTGGCAGGCGCCCATGGGGGTTGGCTGTGCAATGGGGGGGGGGTTGCCCCCAGGGGCAGGCATGTGCCGGGTGGGGAGGAGTTAGTCCTGGAGGAGGCATGTGCTGGCTTCCCCTGGGGGGGGGGGGGGAGGGAATCCTGGGAGGAGGCAGTAAACTTACGATAATCTGGCACCTTTAGGACCCAGGGGGTGCCGGATTATCATATTGGCTGGACTATTGGAAGGGGGGGCTATGAGGGGTCTGGAGTGGGGTGGGGGGGATGCCACCCAAGACCCCTCATAGCCCCCCCCTTCCAATAGTCCGGCTCTGCCCCAGGCGTCCCCGATTCAGCCGCTGCTGGTCAGTTTCGGCAGCGGCTGAATCAGGGACACCTGGGGCAGAGCAGCTGGGGTGCTGCTGAGTTGGTCCGGTAGCTCCGCCCTTCGGCGCTGTGGGACCAACCCGGCAGCATCCCAGCTGCTCTTGGGGATGCCTGGGACAGAGCAGCTGGGGTGCTGCCGGGTTGGTCCCGCTGTGCTGAGGTGCGGCGCTACAGGACCAACCCGGCAGCACCCCCGCTGCTCTGCCCCAGGCGTCCCCAAGTCAGCTGCTGGTCAGTTTCAGCAGCGGCTGAATCGGGGAAGCCGGGTGCAGAGCAGCTCCAATTGTCCGGCAGCTGGAGCACTTCTGGGTTCCTGATGGTCCGGACCATCAGGAGTGCTGGACCATTGGATGCTGGACTAATGGAGTTTTACTGTAGTTAGGAGAAAGTGAGAAATGAGATGCCCGGGGAACCAAGCACTCTAACAAGAAGCAGCATTCTATGAAACAGAGGAGGGACCAGTCCTTGGTGCTGGAAGTTTTGGATGTAAATGTTCTCTTCAGTGCAGATGCTGAAGACACCATTTGCTTCTTCTCTTGGGGGTAGTTCTAGACTGCGGTGCTATTTCAGGATACCTCCAATATCCCAAAATAGCTGAATCAGCCCATTATTTCAAAATAAATTTTGAAATAATGGGCTCACTATTCCAATGTCCTTGTAACACTTGTTCCATGAGGGTTAAAGGACATTTCAAAATAGCTGTTTATTTCGAAATTCGGTGCTGTGTAGACAATGCCAAATTTCAAAATAAACTATTTAGAATTTAGATTGAGATAAGATATGCAATTTGCATAGCTCAAATTGGGTATCTTATTTTGATCTATGGGTGCGCTGTAGATGCACTGTATATGCTGATGTAATTTCCCTAGTGCTAATGCCTAGATTTATCAACTCTGAGGGTCAGTTTCTATGTGGATAGGTCCAGAAGTATCCAGGTAGTTGGTCCTCCATTATGGGCTTTTGGCTTCAGTGACAGTTTGATTGGGCACAATGTCATCTGAGATGTACTTTGCAGCCTCTGTCTCTAGGCAGCTCTTAGAACAAGAGTGCTACAGCCCTAAGGTACAAGGTTCTTGGTTTATGCTCATAGAACAGGGATGAGCAATAATTTTTGAAGGAGAGCCACTTTACAAATTTTGGAAGTGGTCACAAGCTTCCTCGAAAGGGGGCAAGGCCTTGGGCGGAAGGGGTGGGTCTTGAACTTCAAATCAAGGTAGGAATAGAAAGGGCCAGTAACCTGAAACAAGCAAAACACTGATAAAAAGTCTATTTCGGGGTTCTCAAATTGGAGGCTGTTTCCTCTTAGGGGGTTGTAAGGTTTCTCCATGAAGGGTCAGAGGAGCTGTCAGCTTCCATCCCCTAGCCTCAGTATTTATAATAGCATTATATAATATAATAGTGTTAAATTTAAAATGTTTGTTTTAATTTACAAAGGGGGTCACACAGAATTGCTGAGTGAAAGGGATCACCAATACAGCAATTAATTCTCTGGGGATTTTGAAGAATGTTAGTTTCCATGCAGAGCCCTTCTAACTACACACTGGCTTCTACTACCCTCTTCCTGCAGCAGACTGCTCCAGATCAACTTGACATGAACACAGTCTTCATCCATAAACCTCATTTCTTCGAGAGAGATCCCTGTGGGTGCTCCACATTAGGTCGGTGCGCCGCCTCCGAGCCGAGATTTTTGTAGCAGTGTCCCTGGGGCTGTGCACGCACACACCAGCAGCAGCTGCATGCTGTTAGGCTGTAGTCATCACACATGCGTGAGCCCCCCCCCCTCCCCCACGACTCAGTTCCTTCTCAACCACCTCTGGCTACAGATGGACTCAGCAGCGCTCCCTAGCGTCTTTGTGTCAAGATGCTTATACTTAAAACCAGTTAAATTTATTATAGTAGTTAGTGAGTTTAAATACTTAGTTAATTACTTCGTTAGTTTAAAAAAAAATCTAGATTAGTATAAGGATTTTTTTCTTTTTCTCCCAGTTAATCCTTTCCATGCCTGGCTCACAGGGGTTTAAGCGCTGCACCTGCACCTCACGTAAAGAGCCTATCCCGATATCGGATGATCACTCACAATGCGTCTGCTGCCTCAGAAAATGACCTCATTGTGCAAAGCTAAAACTGCGGGCACAGAAAGACAGAGACCTCCACGCAAGTTATTTTTATTAGAAAACTCGCTTAAACCAGCCTCTGATCTGGGCCAGCAACCTGAGAATCTTAAGCAGCGGGGATCCAGAATGCCCGCCAAAAAGTGAGCCACTTCTAGGGGCTACTGCACTGAAACAGCTGTCTCCCTCACGGCCGGTGCTAAGAGCAGCAGTGTCACTGCACCACAGCATGTATGACACCGCTGGTGTCTCTGGAACCCCCAACAGAGACGAACAGCGCATGTGCACTAAATCACGCTCTGAAGTAACAGGCTTTAACTTGCCTGCCTCATTAGCTGCAGCATCATTGGCAATCATACAGTCTTGCCGATGCACCATGAGAGCCCAGTGCCAATCATGTTAAGAGGCGCCTTGGCTGCCACCACAGAGGTGCCTGATGCAGCACAATTGCCCTTGGCATTCATCCTCTGTGCCTCCCATGACAACACCAACAGCACCTGTTGGGCATTACACCCACCACAGAGACTTACTAGTCTCATCCACTTCCAACTCACCATTTTTACAAGTTGAGTGCTCTCTGCTATGTTCACATCAGAGATCACTCTCTCAGGGAAAAAATTTCATCCAAATCTGATGATGACTTCTGTAGGGGTTTTCCACCAGAGAATTCTCCTTACGCAGCTCAGAATATTTACTCTTCCAGATTTGGGAATATACCTTCATAATCTCTGTGTACCTCCACCTGAGCCTTACCCCTACTGGCAATACTGGGACAAATGGCAATATTATCACTAACACCATCATGGCCAGAAATGACAGAGTGCAATATTCCCCCTCCAAATAAATACAAGAAGGGGACCCACTCACACAGGAGGCAGCGGCCCCTTCTGGTTCAAATAACCTCCCTCCAGTGGAAGGAAGGTCTCTGGCCCCAGCTTCAACGACTTCAGACCATGATGCACATTTCCAAGACCTGTTTAAATGTGTAGATGCTGAATTGAACGTTCCTCCTCATGAAGTTATGGAACATAAGAACAGCCATACTTGGGTCAGACCAAATGTCTAGCCCAGTATCCTGTCTGTCAGTAGTGGCCAATACCAGATGCTCCAGAGGGAGGGATCGAAACAGGTAATCCTCCTGTGATCCTTCCCGTCACCCACCTCCAGAGAAACAGAGGCTAGGGATACCATTTCTGCCCGCTCTGGCTAATACTCATTGAGGGACCTAACCTCCATGAATCTATCTAGCTCTTTTTTGAACCCTGTTAAAGTTCTAGCCTTCACCGCATCCTCTGGCAAGGAATTCCACAGGTTGACTGTGCGCTGAGTCAAGAAAAACTTCCTTTTGTTTGTTTTAAACCTGTTGCCTATTAATTTCATTTGGTAACTCCTAGTACACCTTTATTGTGGGAATAAGTAAATAACTTTTGCTTCTTTACTTTTTCCATACCAGACATGATTTTATAGACCTGTATCATGTACCCCCTTAGTCTCCTCCTTTCTAAGTTGAAAAGTCCAAGTCTTTTTAATCTCTCATAGGGGTTTGGAACGGATCCCATAATCATTTTCGTTGCCCTTTTCTGAACCTTTTCCAATGCCAGTATGATGGTGTTTTGTTTTTTTTAAGATAAGGTGATCTGTACGCAGTATTCAAGATATGGATGTACCATGGTTTTATATAGCGGCAATAAGATATTTTCTGTCTTATCTTCTATCTCTCTTTTAATGACTCCTAACATTCTATTTGCTTGTTTGACTGCTGCTGCACACTGAGTGGATGTTTTCAGAGAACTATCCACAATGACTCCAAGATCTCTCTCTTGAGTAGCTGTAGCCAAATTAGTCCCCATCATATTGTGTATTGTGCATTACTTTACAGTCATCAACATTAAATTTCATTTGGAAATGTTTGGCAAATCAGCACGAGCGAACAGTCATACTGCATTAACACCATAAAAAATGCTATTTCCAGTTAATCCAGCAGTAATTGAACTGTCAAAGATGGTGTGGCAATCTGCGGCTTGAATCTCTTCTATGACTGAGGGAACTGATAGGAAATATTATGTACTACCCAAAGGTTCTGAATTTTTTTCTCACCCGGCACCAAATTCCCTCGTGGTGGAAGCAACACAACTAAAATCCAAGCAGCAACAATACCAGACCTCATCAGACAGTGATAGCAAAAGGCTTGATACATTTGGGTGCAAAATATGTGTTCTACTTTACAATGTCACATTTTGAATTACTCAGCTTAGTTGAGAAAATATGATTACAGAAATTACACCAAACTATATTTGCAGACATTCTTGAGGCTAAGAGGCGATACTACAAAGCCCTGGTATCCGAGGGTCACACAATTGCAAGAACAGTATTACAGGCTACCTTAGAAGCTTCTGATGTGACTGCACATTCTACAGCAACAGTGGTACTAATGGAGGGCATCATGGTTTAGCTCCACTCCATTTCCCAAGGAGATTCAATCTACAGTAGAAGATCTGCCTTTCGACAGCCAGAATGTATTTGCAGCTAACACCGATTACATTCTTCACTCCAGGAAAGATTCCAGAGTGACATTTTGCTCTTTGGAGTTCCACAACCAAGTACATAAAAGAAGGCAATATAGGTATCGGCTCTACCCGAGACCTCGATATTCCCCCCCCCCCCATATGCACAAGGCTACAATAGACGAGACCAGCAGCAACAGAACTGAGGCAGAGGCAGAAACCAACATCGCCGCCCTTCCTCCACCAATTTCCAACAGTCACAGCAGTCCAACAAGCAAATTTGATCATCAGGTGAGGGTCTGGAGAGCCTCTCTCCTGTTCTAACACCATGGATGCAAGCAAATCTCTTCCATCATTGGGTGTTGCCCTTCTTCAACAACTGGCAACGTATAACCTCTCATAGATGGCTCCTGCAGATAATTGAAAAAAGCTATCTTATTCCCTTTGTGTCCATACCCTCTTCTCCCTGCCACTTCCCTGTTCCTTTTCAGGGACCAGTCTCACGAGATTGCTCTTCAAGAAGTAGAGCGCCTCTTAGGCATAGGAGTGATTGAACCAATCCTCACACAGTTTAGGGGCAAGAGGTTCTACTCCCATTACTTCTTGACTGAAAAGAGGTCGGGGGGCTAGAGGCCCCTTCTAGACTGTTGAGCCCTCAAAGTTGTTCAGAAAGAAATTTGAAGATGGTAACGCTTGCTACTATATTATTTAAGTTGAAACAGGATGGTTGGTTCTCGTTCCTCAACTTGCAAGATGTATACTTTGACATTTCCATCCACCCTGCTCACAGGGGTTTTCTTTGTTTCGTTCTACTGTCCTGAGGGTCTTCTCAAATGCGCTGGTGGTTGTCACAGCGTACCAGGGGAAATAGTTATATTTCCTTACCTAGATGACTGCCTCCTCAAGTTGCACTCACACAACAATTCCTGCTGTTTTCTATTGGTCACACAACACCTATTCCTACACCTGGGCCTTCAGGTGAACGAAACCAAATCGATGCTCTCTCCTACAAAAAAAGTGGCCTCAATTCGACAATGGCCACTGCATCCCTGCCTACAGACCATTTCTAAAAAATTGTGGCCTCGGTAAATACCTTACAATCCAGCCCCCCTGCACAACAGCACTCAAATGCCTTCGGCTGTTGGGGCACATGGCAGCGTGCAACTTCATAGTCAATAATGCGCATCTACACATGAGATGTATACAAACCCAATGTCCATCCACTATCCAAATCCCTACCCTTTCCAGGGATAGTGAAGGAATCCTTATGCTGGTGGCTAAGCCCACGGAACCTTGGTTTCAGAGTCCCCTTCCGCCCACCAGCACCATCTGTCTCCATGACGACAGATGCATTTCATACAGGATTGGGCACCCACTTACGACATCATACCTGGTAGGGCCTGTGGTCCAACACCGACAAGAACTTGCACACAAACATCCTAGTTCAATCCACCAGTGCAACTGTGGGACCTGCATTTAGTACTGTGTCAAATTCCTCCCATTCATCGCCAGCAGGCACATACATAGACAATGTCACAGCAATGTTTTACATAAATCATCATGGCTGAGCCTGATCTCAAGCACTTTGCAACACAACACAATTATCACCTCAGTGCATCTTCCAGGTGCCCTGAATACAACGGCAGATGCACTCAGCAGAGCCCTCCCAGTCAAACAAGAGTGGCAAATGAACCTGCACGTATTGGTGGACATCTTCTGCCTGTGGGTCACCCTACCATAAAGCTGTATGCCACGCAGTCCGACGGCCAATGTCCCCTATTCTGTTCCAGGGAGGGAATAGGCAAAGGATCAATGGGAGATGCCTTCCTCGTCGCATGGACATGCCACCTATTCTACACGTTTCCTCCTATCCCCCTATTGAAGAGGGTAGTTCACAAGATAAGGAGGGACCGGGCTCATCTCATACTTATAGCACCAGCATGGCCATGCCAGCCATGGTTTCCCTTCCTAGTGGCAATGTCCCGGGCCCCACCGATGCACTTAGCTTACATCGGGAATCTCCTTCTTTACCTGGGCTCCCACAATGGCCATCTGAATATCCACTTGCTATACCTGAAGGTGTGGCTCCTGGATGGTTCTCTGACCTAGAGTTGACCTGCTCACAAATACAAATGGTCCTTCTAGACAGTAGGGCACAGAGCATCCACAAGACTTACCTTCAGAAATGGGAAAATGTCTCGACGTTGTGTGTTTGTCACCACCTGGTTCCTTCAACATCCTCCCTATCTACCATCCTCAACTATCTTCTGCACCTTAAATTATCAGGCCTTGCAATAAGCTCCATTAAAATTCACCTTGCAGCTACTACTACATTCCACTCCAAGATAGACGACTTGTCCGTATTTGCTCATCCACTGTTGTTTGTTCTTAAAGGGCCTGCAGGCACTTTATCCAGATATCAATCCACCAATGCAACCGTGGGACCTGCATTTAGTAGTGAATGCTCTAACTCGGCTGCCTTTTGAACCAATGGCGACCACCTTATTACACTTGGCTATGAAAACTATTTTCCTGGTAGCCATTACCTCAGCTAGACTGGTAGGAGAGATCACAGCCTTAATGGCGGATCTCCCATACACCACCTTTTTTAAAGGCAAGGTCACTTTATGTACCCATCCCAAATTCCTCCCCAAAGTATACTCATCCTTCCACCTCAACCAGACAATACACCTTCCCACCTTCATCCCCAAACCACATGCCAACTCTTCCGAGATGAAAATGCACCTTGACCTCCGCAGAGCGCTTTGCTTTTACCTGCAACGAACAAGACCGTTCCGGACATCTCCCAGACTTTTTGTTTCAATAGCAAACCACAATAAGAGCCAGGCCATCTCACTACAGAGACCCTCCCATTGGATCTCGGATTGCCTCAACCTTTGCTGCGCACAGTCAGATGTGCCACCTCCAGATAGCATAAGGGCACACTCAACCACAGCCATGGTTACCTCGATAGCATTTCTCTGTAAAGTATCCATAGGAGACATCTGCGCAGCTGCCACGTGGCCCTCTGACCACACATTTGCAAAGCACTATGCACTTACGCAGGGACCTCTTTCCAACCTGAAAGTAGCTAAGGTGGTTCTTTCCACCACTTTTCTGCCAGACCTGAAGTCTCTACCTCCTTAAAGGGAAATTGGTTTGTAGTCGCCTAATGTGGAGCACCCACGGGGACATCTCTCAAGAAAGAGGAGGAGGTTACTTACCTCAAAGTAATATGTTGTTTGAGATGAGTGACTCTGTGGGTGCTCCATAACCCTCTTTTCCTCCTCTCTACTTTGGGATCCCGGCCTTCTCAAAAGCGGCAAGGAGTCCTGTGGCACCTTATAGACTACGAGATGTATTGGAGCAAAAGCTTTCATGGGCAAAGATGCATGCATCTGACAAAGTGGGTCTCTGCCCATGAATGCTTATGCTTCAATACATCTGGTAGTCTATAAGGTGCCACAAGACTCCTTGTTGCATTTTCGGATCGAGACTAACACAGCTACCCCTCTGATATTTTGGAGTGGGAAAGGGGGTTCGCTCATGCATGATGCCTGCAGCCTAACAGTGTGCGGCTACCGGTGCGTGCATGTGTGGCCCAGGGGCACTGCTACAAATCTGCTCTGAAGCGGTGCTCCGACCTAATGTGGAGCACCCACAGGGACACTCATCTCGAAGAACATTAGTTACTATTAAGGTAAGTAACCTCCTCCTCTATCAGCCAATGGCTACTCTGAGCCATACATATGAGAATCTGGAGACAAAAAACCCCTACAATGAATTTCCAATGAACAACGAAAAAGGCAACAAATAAAATCTGTACGAGAAAACTAAACTAACCCTTCATTTTGAGCAATGGCAAGTTTTCAACCAAGTGTTTGTGTATAAAAGTTAGAGGTAAGAGGAAAACATGGAAAGGGAAATTTGCCCTTTGTAACAACTGCTTCTACTTAAAGGGCTTGCACAGCAGGCATGAGCCCTTCAAATAGAAGCAGTTGAAAGGACTTGTGCATACCCAGCTCCCATGCAATGCACTAGTGATGGGGCCAGGAGCTGCAAAACCTTTAACTGCTTCTATTTAAAGGGCTCGTGCCTTCTCCACAGTTGCTAAAGTGCTGCCCAACAGCTGTGGGGTAGGCGCAAGCCCTTTAAATAGAAGCAGTTGAAAGAGCTCGCGCTTCCCTGGCTCCCAATCAATGCATTAGGGGGCAGAGGTGGGAGCTGCTGTATGGACAGGATGAAAAAGTTAGGCGGGCCGGATCTGGCTCACTGATAGGCTCATGCACACTCTGTCATAGAAGCTTTTTGGTCTCAATCCTTTGAAGACTCATGGTATGATCTTGTGCCTTAGTATGTTTTGGCAAGTTCCTTGTTTCTGTCGTTAGACTTCTAACTGATGAAGGAAAAAGCCTAAATCTCCAACTTTGTCTCACTTATTTCCTTCCCCAGAGCTCATGGGGTCATTTTTCTTGAACTTGCTTCTATAGTCCGGATTTTTTAACTCTTATTTCTTGGTAGTGTATGTGTTGTACATTCACTTCTGAATATACAAAAAGCCTTTTTACAAGCAGCATAAATTATGAGAATGTGTAAGTAAGCCTGAATTTATATATATATTGCTAAATGTTTGGGTTCCCCTTTTTCATATATTGTGGGAAGACATGCAGACTGTGTGTAACAAATTATACAAGACATAGCACAAATCATTATTGGTACAGAATAGATAATCCAAATGTAGCTGGTTGATTACACAGCAATAGGCAATTCCTCTTTTTAAAAGATTAGTACAATTCTCTAATATAGTTATTAGTTGTCACAATGCTAAAGGCAGCTTTGGTTATCTCATTTTAGAACACTCTTAAAGGCTACTATAATTGGACATTTATTAAATAATACTGGCTTGTGATTATGCGGAGTAAACTAGATTCACAGCCAGTATTGTTTTTAAATAAGTTTTTGTTAATGCTTTGGCTAATACATTCTCCCTAGAACATTCCTTTTGTAGGAAAGATGTAATTGCCGTGTTGCTTGGGAAGCTGAGTTTTCCACAGAGCCATCTAATTAGCATTTTGAAATGACTGCAAAGCATAGCGCCAGTTAAGAGATGTTTTTTACATGGACATAGTTGCTTCAAAATGCCATTGTTTGCTGCAAATTACCTTTTTTAAGCATCCTGATATGCTAATGAAATGAATTTTTTTTCCTCTGCAAGAATCCTTTTTTGTTTGTTGTGGTTTTTGTTTTTGTTTTGTTCTGTGTATGCAATTGGACAGTAAAATAGCATGGCAGATAAAAGATTCACTTAGAAAGTTGAAATTTAATTTAAGAACACATTCTGTAAATATCTGAGGGGAAAAATCCAGTTAGGGATGTGTGTGTGTTTGTTTTTTAACAGTTAAGGCTTAAGATCCCTCTGATACCAGGAGAGCACTGCCCTGTACTCTGCACTGTCCATAATATTTTTATTGAAACATAGGGTTCTGCTGGCTGCTTCAATGAAATCTGTGTTCTATTTTGATTTTGGAAGTTTTCTGACAGTATCAAAATTAGGGATGTCAGTGTGTAGTCCACTACAGGATTAACAGATAAGCCTTGGCTTATCGATTAATCTTCTCAGCTATACACACTCTCTCATCTCCCACCCCTGCTGCCTCTGTATCAGAGGCAGTGGGTGAGGGGGGACCAGAATCCATGCCTGTGAGGAGCTGGCTTTAAGCTGCTGGATGTGCCTGCCTTCCCCACCCTCCATACTGCTGCCTCTGACAGAGAGGCAGCAACACAGCGGGTAGAGGGCTGGTGGCACCGTGGAGCTGGTGGTGGGGGGAACTGGCTTTTAAGCTGATTCTCCCTAGCACCGGCTCCTGCCTCTGACCCATCTCGCTGCCTTTGTTGGATGCAGCAGCGCGGCAGGTGACAAGGACAGGCAGGAGTCAATATGCACGGGAAGCTGGCTTTGGCTCTCCACACAGTGCTGGCTCCATGGGCCTGCCTTCCCCCCACCCCTCTACCACAGAGGCAGTGAGGCAGTGATGGGAGGGTAGGCAGGAGCTGGTGCTGGTGGGGCCAGCTTAAAAGCTGGTTCCCCCTAGCACCAGCTCCTGCGGTGGTGCCTGCTCCCTCTATCAAGAGGCAGCAGCAACGGGAGAGGGCAGGACGGCTGCCACAAAGCAGCCTCTGTTGATGGCAGCCCAGACTCACCACTAACAGAGGCTGTTCTGTGGGAGGCAAATGAGCCTTTATCTGCAGGCAGCTCAGACCCCTGCGGACAGGGGCTACTGCCACCCTACACTGATGCCTCTGATATAGAGGTAGCAGGCAGCCGGTCTGTGCAAGGAGCTGGTTTTTAAACTGGCTCCCCTCACAGACTGGCTCCCGCCTGCCACCCTGCGCTGCTGCCTCTGATACGGAGGCAGCAGTGTGGGATGGCAGGGGGCTCCCTGGGAGCAGGGCCAGGAGTAGTGCACTGGTTGCTGGCCTTGCCCCCGGGACTATTGCATTGTCATGTAACTTACAAGATTTTATTCAGTTACATTATATCTAACAAAAAATGTGACTACATAAGAAAATATAGGGGGTAGAAAATCATTTTGATTTGAAAGTTATTTCTGATTGTCACCATATTCTTTCTCAAAATAGTAAATTTGACTGAACTTATGGTAGTAACTATGGGGCAACATACAATTGTTACACATTATCTGGAAGTGTCACACGGGGACAGGTAGTAAAGTGTTAAATGTACAGTAAAGTTTATTAGAGGAGAAACTATCCTAACTAAGAAGCATAAGAGTTTTTCCATGTAAAATACACAAATAGATAATGACTGTCAATATGTAATTGTCATAGTTATCTTAAGTGCTATTATAGTATTTGTGATCAGCTTTTATGTCCTATTTTAGCCACAAGTAGAATGTTTTCTCCTAGAAATTAAACAAATCTGAAAAATGGATTTAAATTATTAACTAGCCTCAAAGTGTGATTATTTTGCTAAAATGTTAACACAAGCAGGTGAAGAGCTTACTGAACTCCTGGAACATTATCAACCTAATGACACATGAAGTTTGCAATACCCTATGGGTGCTGTTCATGCTAATAAATGATACATGACTATGTCTTTTTTAGGCTGCTGAATAATTCCTGAATTTGAGGCCGCTGTCATAATAGATACAGAATATCCACAATCTGTCAAATACTCTTTATATGACTTGGAATAACAGAAAAATCTTGAAAATGAACATACTTGTAAAACTTAATACTTTATGTAAATAAACTCTTCGGTGTGTTACTCTCTCTCCTCCCCAAAAAAAACCTCCCAAAAATGAGAGACCTGTCAAGGCACAATATAGGTACTTAAATTGCTCCCGTCACTGGTAATGTCTTATTGTCCCCAAACTCTACAATAATAGAAGTTGCAATTTCTCTCTCTCTCCCACATCTGTTGAAAAAATACATATTGTTTCTTTGCTTTTTTATGATTGTATCTAGTTGGGTGGGTGCAGAAATTATAGAGGAAAAGTAAAGCCAGATAAATAAATTTTACATTTAGTTCTGAAACTAGTAACTCATCGGTCATTCTCATTTCTTGTGGCGGTGAGGTCTATAGTCTAGGAGCAGGGTCTGTGAAAGTTCTGTCTCCTGCATGTGCAAGCCTCCCCCTCTGTCGGTCAACAGTCTCATCTTAGCTGCCATGGGAGCTCATGGTCTCAGGGAGAAGCAATTTCTCAGGTAGTGAGAGCCAATTCCATTCAAGGGTTTTGAATATTTGGACAAAACATGGTCTGGGCTCTATCCCCAGTAGGGAGTCAGCACTGAAAGGAGAGCACTGGAGTGATTGCTTACAGTCTGTTGTGTTTTTAAGCTGATTGATGATTTATACCAGCGGGAGCTTATTCAAAATGTATGGCTTCACTCCAATATTTGAGTTTCAGTAATCAAGCCTGGAGATGGTACAGGAGTGTTATAGTTTGGTCTCCACCTGAAAGTTGGCAGCAGTTGCTGCAGAGGCTTATTGGACATCTGGTAGTACTGAGAAGTCCAAAGGGGCACTTAGACTGCACACAGAACCATTTGAAGACAAATGCGCTCTCTAGTAAGAAGCATTGTAGAGGAGATCAATTCTTCAAAATGCTTCTCTCTTCCTACCTGCATTATTGCAACCTTTCTTGGTGTAGATAGATGCTTTTCATCCAGGTGGTGATTTTGACTAGGCACTTAAAAGCTGAGACATTGAAATGTTATCTTGCAGGAATCATTTAATATCTATATTGTGGTGTTAATGTTGAACACAAAGCAGCCTCCAAAGTGCATACTACCATAAACAGCCAGAAATGGATGGGGAAAAGAAGTGTGTTATCCATAACTATAAGGAAGCTTTTCCAAAACCTGATGGGTAAATGAAGTGAATAAAATTGAGAATCAAAATGTGTGGTGTTATACTGGCCACAGCAATGAATGGGGATTAAAAATAACCCAGCTACAGGTTGGACCTCGCTGGTCCAGCACCCTTGGGACCTGACTGGATCCCGCATGAGGGGATTTGCTGGACCAGGAGAGATCCCTTGCCTCCATTGCCCATGATGCTTCCAGGCTAGGGCTCTAGCCTGCCCCTGCTGCTGCCTTAGCCCCCTGGAGCTCCTGGGGCCAGAGCACCACTGCTAGAGCTGCGGATCTGGGCCAGAGCTCCCTGGCTTCTGCTGGGGCTGGAGTTCCCCGGCTGCTGGAGCCAGAACGCGACTGGAGTTCCACAACCAGGGTTGGGACCTGAGCTGCTGGCGTTGGAGCACCCTGGTTAGGGCCAGAGTTCCACTGCCACTGCCAGGCTGGAGCTCCCCAGCCACTGGAGCTTATGGAGCTCTGCTGGGGCCAGAACTCCCTGCCATGTCATGCCATGCCATCCTTCCCCTCCCCCTCCCTCTCTCTGGGCTCCTGGCTGAGTCGCCAGTGCCCTTTACAGAACTCCCTTTTCATAGGCTCTGTGGTCCAGGAACATCCGTGATCCATGCCAGACTATAGTTGTTGCAGGACCAGGAAGTCCTGGTTAAGGGAGGTACAACCTGTATTGGGATTTTGCAGTTGATTAATATAAAATAGTCAATTACACAGAACATTATTCAAATTTAATTCAAAGTCTGTAAATTCCCCAGTTGTTGCACAAATTCAAAATAAAAGCTACAGCGGAGCCGGTTCATGCATTCAAACGGCTTGTTTACGTTTCCTGGCATACTCTTGATTCCTTCCTTACCTCAGAGATTTTTCTCTAGTACAGGTAGTTTTATGACCCAGGACCTTCCCATTGGGGCTTGCTTTTTATTTCTATATACTGAGATAATCTTGTACTTTTAAACTAGCTTTTTCTGGACAAAATTGTTCTCCAGACTAGATTTTTCACACACAGAGATGATGTGGGCCATAATTCTTTGGCTTTTCAAATTACTTTGTAAATGTTTATTGATTGGGTGAGGAGAGAATAAACTGAATACTAGTTTGGAAAACATTAACTAAAACTTAATGAATGAAGGTGCATGTGACAGAAACCCTTTGTTCACCAGAGGCCTTTTACCCTGGTTTGGTTTAGGTTGATGTAGTTCAAAAGATGTTTTCTTTATTCATTTAGGTAATTACAGATTACATCTGCGAGAGGGAAGGGAATCATTAGTGATATTTCTGTAGAAAGTTAGGTTGCTCATGACAAAGAAACCTAGTTTAGAAATTGTTTGTAATTTTATATTAAAATCTGTGATCTACTAGTCATGTTTTTATTTTATCTGTTTCATTTTGAAGGTAGTAAGAAAGCACTGCTGTAAAATGTCTTGATTGTGAGGAATAAAAATACTTCATAGCTATTAAATGGAGAACAGCTGCAGGACTAAATACATTAGTTGGAAACAATTAGGCATTAAATGTTTCCCTTGTTCAAAGATTAAATTATTGTTAGACCTCCCAGAATGTTACAGGAATTTATAATTTTCTAACACAGATGAAAGTGGAGAATTCAGTTGAGAGATTTTAGGTATCTGAAAACGTAATATGGAGCAACAGACCTGCTTTTTCATTAAGACTAATTAAGACTCTGCACAGTATTCAAAGCCATGAATAGCTAATATTTTAATACTGTATTCAGTGTCTACTATGTCTAATACCCAGAATGCAAAAGGTTTGAGTAGTAAATATGGCAATGCTTATGTTCTGTATATACTGAATCCTATGAGCTCAACACTGTCGTTCTCTTTTTTTTAAATGTAGTATTTTGGGGTGGGATTTTTCAAATGCATTTCAGAATTGGGAGAGCATAATTAGGCTGATAATAAGCATTTGTGAAAATTCCGCTTTTTTAGAACATAAGAACGGCCGTACTGGGTCAGATCAAAGGTCCATCTAGCCCAATAGCTTGTCTGCAGACAGTGGCCAGCACCAGGTGCCCCAGAGAGGGTGGACCGAAGATAATGATCAAGCGATTTGTCTCCTGCCATCCTTCTCCAGCCTCTGACAAACAGAGGCCAGGGACACCATTTCTATCCCCTGGCTAATAGCCTTTTATGGACCTAACCTCTATGAAATTATCTAGCTTCTCTTTAAACTCTGTTATAGTCCTAACGTTCACAGCCTCCTCTGGCAAGGAGTTCCACAGGTTGACTACACGCTGTGTGAAGAAGAACTTTCTATTATTAGTTTTAAACCTGCTACCCATTAATTTCATTTGGTGTCCTCTAGTTCTTCTATTATGGGAACTAATAAATAACTTTTCTTTATCCGCCCTCTCCACACCACTCATGATTTTATAGACCTCTATCATATTCCCCCTCAGTCTCCTCTTCTCTAAACTGAAAAGTCCCAGTCACTTTAATCTCTCTTCATATAGGACCCGTTCCAAACCCCTTAATCATTTTAGTTGCCCTTTTCTGAACCCTCTCCAAGGCCAAAATATCTTTTTTTGAGGTGAGGAGACCACATCTGTACACAGTATTCAAGATGTGGGCGTACCATAGTTTTATACAGGGGCAGTTAGATACTCTGTGTCTTATTTTCTATCCCTTTCTTAATAATTCCTAGCATCCTATTTCCCTTTTTGACCGCCGCTGCACACTGTGGAAGTTTTTAGAGAACTATCCACGATAACTCCAAGATCTTTCCTGATTTGTCATAGCCAAATTAGCCCCCATCATACAGTACGCATAGTTGGGGTTATTTTTCCCGATGTGCATTACTTTACACTTATCCACATTAAATTTCATTTGCCATTTTGTTACCCAATCATTCAGTTTGGTGAGATCTTTTTGCAGTCCCTCATAGTCTGTTTCTGTCTTGACTATCCTGAACAGTTTAGTATCATCTGCAAACTTTACTACCTCACTCCAGATCATTTATGAATATGTTGAAAAGGATTGGTCCCAGGAATGACTCTTGGGGGACACCACTAGTTACCCCTCTCCATTCTGAAAATTTACCATTTATTCCTACCCTTTGTTTCCTGTCTTTTAACCAGTTCTCAGTCCAAGAAAGGACCTTCCCTCTTATCCCATGGCAATGTAATTTACACAAGAGCCTTTGGTGAGGGACCTTGTCAAAGGCTTTCTGAAAATCTAAGTATACTATATCTCCTGGATCCCCCTTGTCTGCATGTTTGTTAACCCCTTCAAAGAACTCTAATAGATTAGTAAGACATGATTTCCCTTTACAGAAACCATGTTGACTTTTGTCCAACAAATTATGTTCTTCTACATGCCTCACAATTTTTTTCTTTACTATTGTTTTGACTAATTTGCCCGGTACTGAAGTTAGACTTACCGGTCTGTAATTGTCAGGATCGCCTCTAGAGCCCTTTTTAAATATTGGTGTCACGTTGGCTACCTTCCAGTCATTAGGTACGGAAGCCGATTTAAAGGATAGGTTACAAACCTATGTATAGACAAATAATGTCTAGATAAACAAAACAAAAGATAAAAATAACTTTTTCTTTTGAATATGAAGCATGACATCCATTAGGTATGCCAACAATAAAGAGATTCGGCCTAAGATCTGATACTGAAAGAACTAGATAGTAAGACGACAGCCTTATTATAAACCTTATCTCTCCTCTCACATACACACACCGGCTACGTCTACACTGGCCCCAAATTCCGGAAAAGGCATGCAAAGCAGGTAAGTCAGAATAGGGAAATCCATTTAAATAAACATGTCCGCCGCTTTTTTTCTGGCTTGGGGAAAAGCCGGAAAAAAGCGTCTAGACTGGCGCGATCCTCCGGAATAAAGCCCTTTTCCGGAGGATCTCTTATTCCTACTTTCAGGGTCCACTTAATGTGGACATGCTAGTTCGAAATAGCAAAACGCTAATTCGAACTAGTTTTTAGTTCTAGATGCGTTAGTTCGAATTAGCTTAGTTCGAATTAACGCTGTAGTGTAGACATATCCTTACAGACTATTTAAATATATATATGTATATCTACAGTTTTTGTTGGTACTGGTGGGTGCACATCCACTTATCTCAGTATTGGTGTTGCACATAAAAATTTTCAACCTGCCCAAAGATGGAAAATCTTAGAGGGAACACTGGTTGTGTCATGTAATAGTGAAGCAGTTGCATTTCAGCTATTTAATTTTAATGTGTACTTTGTAATGTTATATGCAGCTTCATTTATAAATATCCAGATTTTACTTGTTGTGCTTAGCTTTTAGCCTCAAAATCCCTGGGCTGCATCTGGACCTGAAATCTAGAATTTTTACCTCCATTCATTATGGATTTTAAGCAGTTTTCACAAAAACTTACAATATACTGTTCATTTCATGTTATAACTTATTTCTTATTTTACACATCTCTTGAATTCTGTAATTTTAAATAACTAAGGTTTTTCACTTGAGAGTTTTCTGTTGAAGTACTAGCGTTTTGTAAGAATTGTTTGTACCTTTTTAAAGTTCACAAATTAGTCTCACCTCTAGCTCATCTGAAGGCTGATTTTCAACCCTTTGAGATGATCCAATGGTTAGGGCAACAGCCTAAGACACCCAAATTTGATCCCTTATGCACCACCAACATTCAATGTGACTTTGGGATGTCATTTAGCCCCTCAGGGGATGTCTTTGCTGCAGTCAGGCATGTATAGCTGACTCATGACACCTAACTCATTCTGGGGGCTTAGACTAAGTGTCTGTATAATTGCAATGTGGCTACTTGGGCAGCAGCCCATGATCTGGGACTCCCACCTTGCAGGGTCTTGGAGCTCAGACTCGAGCCTTAGTCTAAACATCTGCACCATAGTTATAACAGCCCCGTATCCAAGCTCCAAAGGCCCGAGTCAGCTGGCCTAGACCAGTTATATGTGTCTAATTGCAGTGTGGACACTCTGCTTCAGTTCCTCACCTGTAAATGTGGATTTAATAGTATTTCAGACTTTACGGAAATGTTGATGATAAATACATTTAAAGATTGTAAAGCTCTCTGAGATCTACTGACAAGAGCTATGTAAGAGCTAGGATAGGAAGAATAATCGTCATGTACAATGTATTTGTAAATTTCTGGTTTTTTGCATGCAAATTGTTAGATATATGTCCTTGTAGCCATGTGTATGGACAGACTGGCATTTGTAGCCAGGTATATGGAGAGACTGGCATATATGTGGTAGCATATACGATATTTTTCAGGCCCTTGATATCTAAACAGTCTGGGTGCTATATTGGATAGCACATCATGTGGGGCCAGCTCAGTTTATTCAAAAAATGTTTAGCTGTGAAGGTAATATATAGCTAGATATTGATATTCTTATATTTTTCTAATTTATTTTTAGATTAGATTTACAGTTTTTTTGAATGATGGATTTTAGTTTTAGGTGTGGTAATTGTTTCAGATGGAATGGATATTTACCACAATTCCTCACTTGTATGAAATCTTCATATTTTGAGAGATAATTTAATGAATGTGAAATAAAAATATTGCTTTTAATGAAGACAAACTGAAATTTATAATTTTAAAAACAAGTGGTTATCACCATGTAATGAGCTGAATTTTTTATTTACTCATTTAATTGCTTCTCCTTATAGGTGTTGGTGTCTGTCCAGTCTCTCATCTTGGTAGCAGAACCCTATTTTAATGAGCCAGGATATGAAAGATCTAGAGGTACTCCCAGTGGTACACAGAGTTCTAGAGAATATGATGGAAACATACGACAGGCAACAGTCAAGTGGGCTATGCTCGAGCAAATCAGAAACCCTTCCCCGTGTTTTAAGGAGGTGAGTTTTATAAAATAAAGCAATATTGGCTTTTTGCATTTGACATACTGTTACCAAATTTCCAGTGACCTTTACTCATTTTAAGTTTACCTCTGAGGGCAAGTTTTCTAGATAAAGTCTCACCTGTGTCAAGCGGATTGGGACTAGGGTTGTCAGATGGTTTAACCAAAAATACCGACACCGCCCCCTTCCGCACCCCCTTCCCCGCCAAAAAAAAAATCAGGGAAAAATTTCTATTGAGGGGGAAAGAAGGGGAGGGAGGAGACCAAAGTTGTTGAGCAAAAAAAGGACCCCAAGAGTTAAGCCAAAAAAAAATATTTTTTTTAAAAAAACAGCATGGCCCCTTTAAGAAATGCTTTTGAGGCTTTTTGGCCCTAACAGGCTGCCGGTGGCCGTCCACCATCTTGTTTTCCTGCTCCAGGCCAGACAGCTCCCCTGCAGAACCAGGTAAGCACCCCGTATTTTTGCCTCCTGGCTGGAAAAGAAGTCAGAAAGTACCAGACATTTTAGGTGTCCAGTATTTTCTGAATTTTTTTTACCAGACTGGAGGTGAAAATACCGAACTGTCTGGGTCAATACTGGACACCTGGCAACCCTAACTGGGATGTTACTTCCTGTATCTTAGGTATGACATTCCTGTTAGAACACAGAATACGGGAAGTCCCCAACTTAGGTTGTGTTCCAAAAGTTCATGTGTAACTTGGTTGTTTTGAACCCGGAATGAAGTTTCCCATAGAAACAGTGTTAAAAATAGTAGCTCGGTTCTCGGGCCACAAAAGCCTATTTAAGCCATGAAGTATCTGACGTACTGTATATTTGCAATGAAAAATAATAGAAATGAGGTTTTTTATTTTACTGTGATTGTTGGTGCTTGAGGGAAAGGCAGATTTAATTAGAGGAGGATGAGGGAGGGAGAGAGATGGAAATTCTGAAGGGGACTTCTGGGCATCTCTGAGCTGCCTCCTCCAGCTCATGTGGTTAGCTCCATCCCCTGGCCCATCTCCCCATGGGCTTAGCACCACCTCTGGCAGCCCTTTGCCCCACCCATTCTCCCTGGGTTGCACCCACCCCCCACTCACCAGGAGGTAGTGAATGAGCTGGAGGAGTGGGGGGCAGCCATGTAACTGGAGAGAAGCAGCAGTTTCCCCTTCAAAATCCTGCTTCTTTCCAGCCATTTTCTGCCTACACTCGGCCTACTCCTCCAGAGTCTTGTGGCCAGCATGTGCACCGCTGTCTACCCCCACCTGTGCCTCTTCCCTGCTCCCCTGAGGCTGAGGTGAGCGTTTGTTTGTATGTGAAGATGCTCGTGAGCCCAATGTTTGTAACTTGGGGAGTGCCTCTGCTAATCTTTTTTGACACTGCACCATATTGTAGACTCATATGCAGTTTGTGATCCACTATAACTGAGATCCTTTTCAGCATTAATACTCCATAGCCAGTTATTTCTCGTTTTATAGTTGAACATCTACTATTTTCCATTATTGATTTCATCTTACTTATTGCGGAACAAAGTTCTTTAATTTGTCAGTGTTGTTCTTCCAAAGTTCTTACAGCACTTCCTGGCTCAGTGTCATCCACAGATTTTTATAAGCATACTCTTCACTCCATTATGTAAGTCATTAATTAAAATATTGAATAGTGCTGGACCTTAGAAATGGCTCCTGTAGGACCCTACCAGACATGCTCTTCCAGTTGGACAGCAAACCATTGATAACTACTCTTAGGTGTGCAACTTTTTGAAAAGTGATACTCTTACAATGATTTAATCTAGACCCCATTTCCCTTGTTTTCATGTGAGAATGTTATATTGGACAAAAGGTTTCAAAAGGCTCACTAAAATCAAGATATATCTGCTGCTTTCTGCCTATCCCCCAGCCATTAATCCTGTTAAGAGAATGATAGTAGATTGGTTTGGCATGATTTATTCTTGAAAAAATCTGTGCTGGCTATTATCATAACCCTGTTATCCTGAAGATGCGTAACAAAATGATTGTTTAATAATTTATTGCAGTATCTTTCCAGGTATCAAAATCAGACTGACTGGTCTGTAATTCTCCAGATTCTCTTGGTTCTTATACTCTTTTATCTCATTTGGCTTGCATTCATTTGCCCTTGTTAATACTAATTTTGTTGAGGATCTGGTAACACTTACAATTTTTTTTCTTGATGACTGATGCAAAATAGACATTAAACACCTCAGTCAGCTTGATGTCATCAGTTATTAACTTTCCTTTCTTGCTAAACAGATTTACACTTTTTTTGTATTTTTCTTGTTTGTAATTTAAAGAACCCTTTTTATTGTCTTTATGCCCTTATCAGATGTAATGCATTTTCTGCCTTTAACCTTTCTGATTTTGTTCCTACATGCCTATGCTGTTCTTTTGTACTCTTATTTAGCTATTGGTACGTGTTTACACTCTTCATAGGATTCCTTTTTTATCTTCAGGTCATTACAGACTTTCTGATGCAGCCTTATTGGCCTTTTGTTTCTTCCTCTTTTTCCTTTCCATCAGGATGATTTGCAATTGTGCCTTTAATACTGCCCCCTTGAGAAACTGCAAGCTCTCCTCTACTCCATGTTCCTTAGATTTTCTTCTCATAGGAACTTACCTGCCAGTTCTCTGAGTTTGTCAAAGTATTTTTTCCCTATTCTGCTGCTCTCATTCGTTTCTTAACTTAAAATCATGAAAGCTATCCTTTCATGATCACTTCCCCCCAGATTGCCCTCCCTGTTGATCAGAATCAAGTGGCTGTCCCTCTGGTTACTTCCATCATTTTCTGAAATAAGAAGTTGTCCCCAATACATTCCAAGAACATTTTGGAGATTTTGTGTTTTACTTTATTCATTTTCCAACAGAAGTCTTGGTAATTAAATTCCCCCATTACCACCAGGTTTTACGTTTTGGATATTTACGAACATGAGAACGGCCATACTGGGTCAGACCAAAGGTCCATTTAGCCATTTTCCTACAGTGCCTAAGCCCAGATGCCCTAGAGGGAGTGAACAGAACAGGTAATTATCAAGTGATTCCTCTCCTGTTATCCCTTTCCAGCCCCTGACAAAGAGAGGCTAGGGACACCATTCCTACCTGTTTTGGCTAATAAGTATTGATGGACCTAATCTCCATGAATTTATCTAGTTCTTTTTTGAACCCTGTTGAAGTCCTGGTCTTCACAATGTCATCTGACAAAGAGTTCCACAGGTTGACTGTGTGCTGTGTGAACCAAAAGGTCCTTTTGTTTGTTTTAAACTTGTTACCTATTAATTTCATTTGGTGACCCCTAGTTCTTACATCATGGGAACAAGTAAATAACTTGTCCTTATTCATTTTCTCCATACCTGTCATGATTTTATAGACCTCTTATCATATCCCCCCTTAGAAGTCCCAGTCTTTTAATCTCTTCATATGGGACCTGTTCCAAATCCCTACTAATTTTTGTTAATCTTTTCTGAACTTTTGTTAATCTTTTTTAATCAAGGCGACTTCATCGATATGCAGTATTCAAGATGTGGGCATACTATGGATTTATATAGAGTCAATTAAATATTGTCTGTCTTACTCTCTCTTCCTTTTTTAATGATTCCTAACATCGTGTTTACTTTTTTGACTGCTGCTGCACATTGTGTGGATGTTTTCAGAGAACTATCCACAAAGACTATGAGATCTCTCTCTTGAGTGGGTATAGCTAAATTAGTCCCCATCATTTTGTATGTATAGTTGGGATTATTTTTCCACTGTGCATTACTTTTCATTTATCAAAATTAAAATTAATTTGTCATTTTGTTGCCCAGTCACCTAGTTTTATGAGATCCTTTTGAAGCGCTTTATAGCCTGCTTTATTCTTAACTATCTTGAGCAGCTTAGTATCATCTGCAAATTTTGCCACCCCACTGTTCACCCCTTTTTCCAGATGATTTATAAATAGATTAAATAGTATTGGTCGCAGGACAGACCCCTGGGGGACACCACTAGTTACTTCTCTCGATTCTGAAAACTTACAATTTATTCCTAGTCTTTGTTTCCTGTCTTTTAACCAGTTATCACTCCATGAAAGGACCTTCCCTCTTATCCCATAACTTACTTAAGAGCCTTTGGTGAGGGACCTTGTCAAAGGCTTTCTGGAAGACTATGTACACTATTTCCACTGGATCCCCCTTTATCCACATGCTTGTTAACCCCCTCAAAGAACTCTAGTAGATTAGTAAGGCGTGATTTCCCTTTACAGAATTCATCTTGACTTTTCCCGAACAAATTATGTTCATCTGTGTGTTTGACAATCCTATTCTTAACTATAGTTTCAACTAATTTGCCCGGTACTGACATTAAACTTACCTGTCTGTAAATACTAGGATCATCTCTAAAGCCCTTTTAAAATATTTACATCACATTAGCTACCTTCCAATCATTACGTGCAGAAGCTGATTAAAGGATAGGTTGTAAACCACAGTTAACAGATCTACAATTTCACATTTGAGTTCTTTCAGAACTCTTGGGTGAATGCCATCTGGTCCCAGTGATTTGTTACTGTTAAGTTTGTCAATTTGTTCCAAAGCCTCCTCAACACTTGAATCTGGGACAATTCCTCAGATTTGTCACCTAAAAAGAATGGCTCACATTTGGGAATGTCTGTAACGTCTTCAGCTGTGAAGACAGAAGCAAAGAATTCATTTAGTTTCTCTGCAATTACCTTATCATCTTTGAGTGCTTCTTTAGCATCTCGATCATCCAGTGGCCCCACTGGTTGTTTAGCTAGCTTCCTGCTTCTGATGTACTTGAAAAACATTTTGCTGTTACTTTGAGTTTTTTGCTAGCTGTTCTTCAGACTCCTTTTTGGCTTTCCTTACTACATTTTTACACTTAATTTGACAGAGTTTATGCTCCCTTATATTTTCCTCATTGGGATTTAGCTTCTGCTTCTTAAACAATTCCTTTTTATCTCTCTCTGCTTCTTTTACTTGGTTGTTAAGCCACAGTGGCACTTTTTCGGTTCTCTTTCTGTTTGTTGGGCCTCTATTATAGTGTCTTTGAAAAGTCTCCATGTAGTGATACTAATCCTCATCATGTAGCTTACAGACTAATACTTAAATTTCTTCCTGTTTATGCCCTATAGTCCTTGCATTTGTGTTATGAACATCTAAGATGTTGAGCAGGTTCCTTCACTGATTTCCTTCTTATTAAATGAGGATTTTAACTATACAAAAAGACTGAAAGAGAAATGATGGAAACATCAAGGTTCTTTCTATACTTATTAGGAAACAAGAAATGTCATGCCATGGTAGAGTTGAGCTTATTAGAACAGTTTGTTGAAATACAGAAACTTCAAGAATGGTGAGAGGAAAATCTGATAAAATGTGGTTCTATAAAGCTTAGCTAATTTATATTTTTAACTTCTCACCAATCAGATGCATTGTTCCTTCCTCTAACTACATGTGAAATCTGGTGGTCAAAACTGCATATAGATACTAAAGGTTTAGTGATTACCAAACATTAGTATATTCATTTATCTTGCTCAAGATGCTTATAGTCAGTCGAAGGAAGTGGTAGGAAACAAGTGAGTGGACTAGAATAATGAAAACAATTACCTTAAAAACAAATTATAAATGTTCTGTAGTTATTAATTAATATGCTACCTAAGATTTGTACTTATTACAAAAACCATAGAAAACAGGTTTCCAGCCCTGAACATCACTAGTTTGGTTTCAGAACATTCTGTCTTTGAAAGGCAAAGATAAATTGATGTAAAAATAATGAACCTGATAAGACCGTGTCAACCTTATTTTTTGCTAATGATATTGCCTTCAGTGTACTGCAGAATGAGATATTAAAGAAAAGATTTCAGCTTGGTTATACTCCTTCAGATAGATTGACACTTGCCACATCTAGTAACTAACTTGTAAGTGAAGAAATTGATAACAAATTTAAGAAAGAGGTAAAACAATTAGTATAGACATTAATGGAAACTACGAAGTTTCTTGTTTGACCAACCAATATCTGCCTATATCCACTGTGATCTTTTCATTCCAAAGATTATAGCTGCACATAGTGATGAGTAAAGTGATTCCAAGAACTGTGTAGAGTTTGTACATGAGTTGTAAAATATTTAGTGTATTTTTTCAGACTGAAAAATGTCATTAAAATGTGGATTGTTAAAATCAACATATTATAGGGCTATATGCAGGATTAGATTATGCCTCTATTTGACTGAGTTAATTTTCTTCAAAGAATATGTTAATAGATCTCCACTCGAATGCAAAGAGTTTTGAGTGTTTTCAGGAACAAATTTTAATGTTCACCTGAATATGGAAAAAGTAATCCGACACAAGTGAATATCCAAGACACTTAACCACTTACACGAGACGGAACAGAATATTAAATCTTACATGGCTAGCAATGTACATGCAGAGTATTCTGGCTAGGGATCTTAAATTTTGATTAACTAGTCGATGGGATTTTCATCGACTATTCGATTAGTTGATAAGAACTTCCATGTTCCACCTTTGAAATGTACAAGAGCCCCAGCAGGAGTTCTTGTGCATTTCAAAGATTGAAACACCGCATTGACCCTGGGCTCCAAGTTTTGATAGAGGCAGCAAGCAGGGGAAGCGACTAGTCAACTAGTGTGTCGACTATCTGATAAGCTTTTGCTTATAGTCTATTAGTCACTTACATCCCTAATTCTGGCTCTGTCAATTAAGATATAAATATAATGAGAGCACCCCTGCTATTCCCCTCAATCAGCTTTGACATTTTACATAATAGTTTACATAATAAGACCTTCACTGTGGCACTCAATTTTGCTAATAAACCCTTTTTTTTTTTTTTTTTTTTTTTTTTTAAGGATTTATAACGAATTTACTCTTCCAGGAAAAATATCAAATTGTAGTTAGTTACATAATTATATAGCAGGATGTGGTAGATTTTAGTCATTTGCCATATATATCTTACTGATATTTTCTGGAACCTACTGGACACAACACATCTTACTCTTCCAGAAAACAGCATAGAAAATAAAGATACTAAAATACGCCACCATAACCAGTCAGCCATCATAATTTGTAAATTAAAGCTATAAATTTGGATGTACTTTAAAGCTCAGTTTAGTTCCTAGGTACTATAATTCTTGTTTAGTACTTTTGACCTTTATATTGAAAGCACCCAGAATTTCATTTTGGTGTTTCTTTGTACGCTCACTGTATAGCTCAGTTTCTGCCAATGGCTTTTGTAAGGGAGATATCATGTAAGCCTATGGCCTATTCCTTTCTTAGGAACATGAAGGAATGAGATGCATCCAAGTGGCTTTATCCCAAAATACAGCAATCGTGCATGAGAGCAGCTGATGACTATTACTTTGTTTCTAGTGTCTGTCTTTTCAAAATGATGGCAACAGTACAGCAGTTCACTGCCCATAAGAGATTTGTAGCTAGGCCTGAATTACATTAAACCACAAAACAGCTGAGGTGAAAAGTAACATTGGGGGCTGATTTCATCCCACAAAAAACAAACATCCTGAGGTATAAACAATTAAGTAAACTTATTGGAGAGAAATGGCCTTTGAATTGAAAGCTATTTTCAGGTTTTAGATTAAAATGTATCCTTTGGCCTTCCTGTCTTCCAAACGACAGTCTTCCAACTGTCATCTTCTCTTCTTATAACGTTCCAATAGCCTCTAGCTCTTCCTTGATCTGGTCTCCAGTAGATTGTAGGTTCCATTTCCATAAACCTCCAAGAAGGTGTGCAAAATTTGAATTAAACATGGTTCTTCAGGTTATACTTCAAAGGGAAGTGCAAAAATGCTATTTAAAAATCCTCAAGGCGCTAACATTTTTGCTCCTGTTGAAAGTATTACTGGCTAAAAAATAGTGTAAAAATACCCCCAAAATACAATACTCCAGATGCCTTACCTTTGAAAAATTGCATTATTCCTTTTATAGACTCACACATAGATATGTGAAATAGGATTTTAGATGAAGAATTCCACTCATTTTTCCTGCATGTGCCCAGTGAACAGAATGTTTAGGTATAGTGTATAGAAAGAGAGATTCTGCCTAACCAACACATCCATGTACAGTGCCTGTGAAACAACAGGAGGAAAAACAGGGCAGGAGGGGGGAAAAAGTCAATCCTTATTGTATGTTACGTTTTGCATGCACAAGTTTCGTTTTAAAATCTTCATAACTTATCTGGATCTAAACAGGCTTTCGCCCCACAAGCTGCAAAGTACACTTCAGAGCCACCATACTGTACCCTTCAACCCCTTTCTACTAAAGCACTAGTGTGATCTGAAAAAGACACCATGACAAAAGTGTCACTTTTTACACAGTGAAGCATTAGTTCTGAAATAGTATGAACATTGTCACTTCTGGGGAGAGAGCAGATCTGGGAAATGTCAGTCTGAAAGATGAGCCAGACAAGGTGGGTGAGATAATAGCTTTTATTGGACCAACTTCTGTTAGTCAAAGACAAGCTTTCAAGCTCCATAGAGCTCTTAAGATCTGGGAAAGATAATCTGTGTGTGAAAGCTAAATTCAAGGTCAAACAGGTAAGCATAAGGAATTGACACGTTAAAATAAACCATTTAAAATGAAGTGGGCATTTATTATAGGACAAAAAGAGAGCTAGTGGGTTACTAATGTGGTGTTCTGAGTAATAAAACCAGTGTCTCTGTTCAGTTAGCCATTTAAGCTCCCAGCTTCCTCTTTTAAAGGTATGCAGTTTTCCTTTGAGGAAGAAGTCTGAAAGGTCAGATATGGAATGATAGTTTTGTGAAGAGTACACCCACAGGCAATAGGATGTTTGTCGTTTATAATTTTTCCGTGCAAGTTCATTCAAAAGCATAGTGATTGTTGAGTTTCTCCCAAGTACTTGTGATGGTGGCTGATGCACTGGATGAGGTCACATGTTGTTGTCATAGGCATCTGTAAGGACTCATGGATCTTGAAAGTTCTATTGCTGGGGGAGGAGTATTGATCATTGAAAAGGTGGAGTTGTCTGCAGATGTTGCATCTGTTGTTCTGGCAGAGTCTGGTGCTGCTTTGAGTTGGTGGATCCTGGTCTGTAGGGAGCTTGTGTCTGATACTGAGCTTGGCAAGGTTGAGAAACCTGAAAGATGAACAGTTTGTAGACTTGCAGTTAAATGGAAGTGACCCTTTATAAAAAGAAACACTCCTACAACCTTAACGGTACCTCTTAAAAAAAAAAACAATGAAAAGTTTTGCAGTGCCTTAAAGATTAACAAAACCATGTAGATGGTATCATGAGCTTTTGTGGGCACAACCTACTCCTTCAGATGAATGGAGTTATTAAAGGTCCAGTTTCTACATAAATATGGGGTGTGAGGGAGAGAGAAGGAAAAGGGGAGTGGGGAAAGGAGGAAAGAAATAGTTAAGTGTTCATGCTATATGAAGCTGATAGAAAAGGTGCAAATTGTTCTTAAGTACCCATTGTTTGGGTTTTTTATGTCATTAGGATGTGGAATGTAGTGAGCAATCCAGCCAATGTCTTTATTCATTCATACCTCTTAGTTAATGCTAGCTGTAATTTTTCAATACATTATAAGTAATGTTTTGTAATATATTTTTCAAAATTAATGTAATTTTTATTTGAGATTTCACAGCAACATTAATTGGTCTTTGTCAAGAACTATAGTAAAGCTGCCATTTTGGGGAGCTAGCATATGCAAAGTAGTGAGGTACAAATTAACAAAGTGCACTTCAACTCTTTGCAAAGGATGAGTGTATCTGAAAGGAGACACATTTCTCTTTCATTTTTTAATTTTGTTTAAATAAAATTGTGTTCTTTCATGTGCAACTCAAAACTGAAAAAAATCCTATCAAGACAACTTCTAAAGGCTGATCATAAAACAAATCCAGTGAAAAACTAAGTGAGGCATGGGATGGCACAGGAGTGGATTTGACTCATAAAGGTTCCATGGAGTTTCAGTTCTTTAAAAATAGATTGTAATTGTTTTCCCTTGAAATACTAATATGGGAGGTCGGTCTTAGTAAATAAAATTTCACTGACAGTCTTTCATCATGAGAATAAATGTACATTGCTCGTGGCATGTAATTCATTTACTCTTCATTCAGTATTTTAATGATGATATCATATCAGACTATGATCTGTTCATTTATATTTGATGTTGCTAAGAAACTTGCTAATTATGTAGCTAAGCAAGAAATCTGATTTGTCATATATGGACAAATTTACATCTCTAATGAACTAAAGATGTGCATGACAAATTAACTTCCAATAGTGGAAATTGATGCTTTTACTAACTTCTAAGAAAAGCGGCATGATTAATGCCATATTAGCAGTCTGAATTTAATTTTTTAATCCCAGCTAGATTGTCTACCCCATGGCATATTATTTATGCTCTATTTATTTATTTATTTATTCTTGCTTTGTACTACTTATGTAAAAGGGGAAGGAAATTGCTTGTTGCTAATAGTCACTTGGAAGTGGTAGTAATAATGCATGGTTTTTACAACAGCAGGCTTAATACACTTCAGTTGATTGTAAGACTTCCCTGAAACATTGACTAGTACATTCTGACTATCAAAAGAACACTCACAATAAAAAGATTATCTTTGACAAATTGGGACCTTAGGGTTCTGGAATTAAATTAGTATTTTATTGTCCGGCCATTTTACAGAAACATTTTTACACTGAAAATAGCAAGCTTTTGTGGTCAAAGAATCACCGAAAGAATAAAATATATTTTGCTACTGACAAAATTAAGTTGAACTCACTGACTTCTCCCATGACTTTCTCCTCTTTCACTTTATTTGCTATGTTGCTACTTAGTAAGGCATTTTCTAATTTTTAGAGCTAGCAATGGAAGCTGAATAATTCATTTATTAGTAGAATAATTGAGTAGCTCAGTATAACACTGAAAATATATTTTGTCTGTCTGCAGTATAGTAAGGACATACCTAGCACTAGGTTTTTCTGTTTTCACTAAAAAGCCTTTAAAAGACACTATAATGGTTATATTTTGTTCTTAGTATTATCTGTACAGATCCTCACTTCTGGGAGTGCCTGTGTAAAGTAGAGATGTAAGCATCTAGTCGACTATCCTATAAGCAAAAGCTTAGGACAGTTAGCACACTAGTCAAATATCACAAAGAGGCAAGCAAAGGGCGGAGAAGAGGGGGTGCTAGAGGGAGCTGGCTTAAAAACTGATTCTATCCAGCTCCATGGGAGGGGGGAGAGGCACAGTGGCAGCCAACTTTGAAATGTACAAAAGCCCCAGTGGGTCTCTTACGCGTTTCCAAGTTGGAATGCAGTATGGAGCCCAGGGCCAGGGAGCAGTCCCGCTGACCCAGTGTTCCACAAGATGGCTTCAGTTTTGAAATTCACAAGAGCCCCACTGGCCCCGGGCTCCATGACGCATTTCCTACTGGGACCCTTTACATTTCAAAGACAGAATGCGGAAGTTCTTATTGACCAATTGAATAGTCAATGGAAATCCCATCCACTACTCGATTAGTTAATTAATTGAAATTTAACATCCCTAGTGTAACGTTAGATCTCTCTGTAGAGTAATTTTGGGGCTGTCTTAGATGAAAAATCCAACACTGAGTTCAGGAGAATATAAACTGCTGCTGTAGTCTCCTAGATTTCTACCAACCATCTTACTAACTTACTTTGTCACCACCATCATCAGTTTATCAACCATGTAAGTATAGTTTCTGTGTAAACAATGCAGTCACTGTTTTCAGATGTTATTGCAATTGTATTGTGGTTGGTTAGTAATTATAACTAAATCTATAGTCCAATTCCAATGGTCAGTTGTATTAGGTTCTGTATTATACAGTAATTACTCATTTAACGTGCCCGCTTAACATGTTTTCGCAGTAGCACAATTTTTTTGGGAGGGGGAATGTTTTTCAAGTAACACAACTGTCCCCAAAATAATATGAAAATAATCAAGTGGCAGACTACTTCACATGGCAGTATAAGTTGGTGAAAACTAGTAATACGCATGAGCGGATGAATACACATGGTCACAGCCCTCCTTCGCTCACTCATGTTTATCTTTGTGTTTTGACAAACCGCGGTGAATTGAGTTGCTAGATATCTAATTTTGACATTGACAACCCAGCACCAACAAAAAATTGACTTTGCCACCACCTGAAATGCAACCCCCACCTTTTCCATTATTTTTAATGGGAAAGTTGACCCCACATAGCATGTTTTCGCTTAGCATGAACATTTTCAGAAACGCATCTATAGTGTTAAATGAGGAATTACTGTACTACAGGGTTACCTGCTTCAGAATTCATGTGTTGTGCTCAGATTTAATCCAATCCAGTGGCTCAATATTGGAAGAAGTCTTATTGATGTGTATTGTTTGACCACACTTCTTCATTTTGTTATGGAGTATATTTGAGACCAAATAACCAGTGTCAGACAGGTTTATTAAAAGATCTTCAGGGAAAATATACAGGAAAAAGGCTCTATGTAATGCCAATCTCCGAAGAGTCCCATGCAATTATTGTTGCATCACAGATGGGCAACATACAGCCTACATGCTGAATGCAGCCAGCCATGATCCTCTGGGCTGCCAACATCTAGCAGCCCAGCAAGACCCTCATGTAGGCTCCTTGATTGCCACAGCTCCACGTGACACTCAAAGTGGTGCCAGCATGTGTATGACTGTATGGCACGCATGTCTTGGAGGAATAGGGTTTCTGTGTGCTGCCCCTGCCACCAGCATAATCCTCATAGCTCCCATTGCCCATGCTTGCAGGCAAAGCAACTCACAGAGCCCCTTACTTCCATGGTGAATGCTGCACGGTGTCTCGCTCTGGCTCCAGCAGTTGGCCACTTTGCGCAGCATGTGGCAACACAGCAGACAGGGAGCCTACCCAAGAGTCCTGCTGGGCTCCTGGCCAGGAACCATCTAGGGTGATTCCTGACCAGAGTCTGTGTCTGGCACTCTATCCCCTCCCACACTCCCACTCCAGGTCACAACCCCCCATCTCTCACATACCCCCTTTTGCACTTCTGCCCCAGGTCACAACTCAAACCCTTTGCACCCCCTTCCTTGCACTCCTGCCTGATGACAATTCCTTAGAGCCTGCACCGTATTCTATACCTTTCCACCAGGTCAGAATCCACTCCTGCACCTAACCCCCCCTTCAAGCCCCCCAAAACCCTCCTGGATACCAGTCTCCTACTCTGAGTTCCTTTCTGCACCCAGACTTCTTCCTAGCTCCCATAGCCCATCCAGTAATATAACAGAAAACTGAAGCCCTTGATCACTTACCAAATTCTTGGAGTGGCCGCCATAAAAAATTGGCTAGCTCTGTGTTACTTTTGAGAGCGCACCTGCACAAATTGAATGTAACACATTTCTTTACACATCACTGATATCCAGACCATCATTTTGTTGCAGTTCCCCGACTTGTTCTGTTCCTATCTTGCCTTTGTTTAGGATATTAGCATTCCAGTTACTGGTCCATGAAGGTACTTCCCTAGCTTGTACTAACATTTGTTCTGCGTCTGTTTTGTTTTTGACAAGTTTCCTGTCTGCTTGTGCCAAATCCTTACTTAAGTAAACGGGATTGTAGTAAAAATGCAAGCCAATTTGAGCCATATAACACTATATTAATGCTTAAATATATTTAAATGCCTGCAATATACATGGTAAGTAGTAGTACCAGTATAATATATGTGTGTGCTAGCCTACATATATTAGTCATCAGACTAAATTCAGGTGATACCCTCTTCACAGCAAGTGCCTGGGCAGTTAGTTGAGAGATGCATTGTTTGTGCAATTCAGGACAGCATGTTAATTGTAGTTGCAGTTCTTCCTGATGAAAGAGACCTTGAAAAACTTTCCAGCAGAGTTGGTGCCAGTCCCCTCTTGAACCGCCTGACACAAAGGCAAGTCAAGGGATAGACTGATCTGTGTATACTAGATTCTGTTCTTTTAGTACTTAAGCACCTCAATCATTAAAGTAGTTACAAGGTAGGAAAGAACTTTTATCCTCATTTTATAGATGAGGACTGAGACATAGTGAGACTTAAGTGATTTGCCCAAGGTCATACTGGAAGTTTGACAGAAGGAGGGAATTGAACTTGGCTGTCCCAATCCCAAGCTAACACCCTTAACCACTAGACTATAGTTTCTATAGGATTTAAGGAGTAAAGGTATCCAGGAATCTTGGGAGGTCTAATAACCAGCAGCTCACATGACTCCTTTTTATGCAATATTGAGAAGGTGGAAAGAGGAGGTGCCATTATCTCTTGGCTCGAACTCTGGTTTCAAAAAGAAGTCAAAAGCCTTGATTATCAATAGGGATGTGAATGTTTAATTGGTTAAGCGTAAGGCTTACCGGTTATGGTTAACCAGTGAGGGAAGGGGGCTGCTCCAGTCCCACCGGGGGCCCACTGTAAACAGAGGCTGCTCTAGCCAGGGGTTCCCTCATCCCCTCTCCTTTAATTGGTTAACCAATACTTTTAAACAGTTAACCAATTAAACATGATTTTACATCCTTAATTGTCAAGGGGAAACCACACTGTGAGAGTCCCCAGAAATGAATAGTAGACAGAGGAGATGTCCCTCTTCCTTTGTGATAGATTTCCTCCCCCCCCCCCCCCCCCCCCCAAGCTTCATCCTGGATCTAGGGAATGCATTGGAAAGTGCAACCTTTACCTGCTTCTTGTTATCATTGATTTGTTTTAAGCAGAGCACTATCTTCTGAGACACCTATTAAATAGAATGGGAGTTTTTGTCATTTATATCCACTAGATTTACCCAGCACTGTTTGGGCCCTTAATTTTTTTTTTAATAAAATTAAAATGTACATGCTTCATTTAAATTATTGCTATGAGGTAGTGCTGGGGGTTAAGAGGTTCAATATGCAGGCAATCCCAGGAAGAGAGAACTATCCCAGCCCTCTCTCCCTGAAGCATCTTGGACCCAGGTTAGAAGTGCCCGTCCACATCCACTTCAGCTCCAGCAGGCACAGCCAGGAGAGAGATGCATGGCCCCCTGGGTGGAGGCCATAGAAGGATCCCCTATCTCAGGGCAGCAGCAGTTCTGGGGTAGTTCCAAGTTGGATGCTATGGCTGGGGAGGTGAGGCACCTCCTTACAGCTCCAGCACAGAGTTGCCACTACTATGGGGAAGTCACAGCTCCCTGCTGGCCCAGAATGGAGTTGCCATGGCAGATCTGCTGGGGCTGGCACGTGGAGGTGGCACCCTGAGCCCCTGCCTACTCTGAGCTCTTTCTCAACATTCACTCAATTATGTCACCTTTGAGGTCTGTTCTTGATTTCATTATTCCGTCTCTCTTCTGTTTGGCTTTATGAAAAGCAATCCTATTCCAGACAGATCTCATGTTACTGGCACAACTAAACCCTACCTATGTTGCTTTAAATTACGATAAGAGGAAGCTGTATACCACATTTAGTGGTCCTAGCTCTTACAGTTTCAGAGGAATCCTTTACCAAATAGAGAGACAGAAAGACAAACTCTCTCAAATATATAGTAGACAGTGGAACTAATTTGGGCCCTGTTTTGTTAGGCACTACACAGATTTTGGTGAATGTCAGTTTGGGTGTGTCTGAGCTACATGGCTCCATCGATGGAGCCATGTAGATTAGGCTGATCGGCAAAGGAAAATGAAGCCGCTATTTAAATAATCGCGGCTTCATTTAAATTTACATGGCTGCCGCGCTGAGCCGACAAACAGCTAATCAGCTGTTTTTCGGCTCAGCACGCTAGTCTGGACACTCCCACGCTGACCTGAAAGCCCTTTATCGACCTCCCCGTTATGCCTTGTAGGATGAGGTTTACCGGGGCGGTCGATAAAGGGCTTTCATGTCGGCAGGAGAGCGTCCAGATTGCCCCGATCTGCCAACAAACTGCTGATAGGCAGAGCGGGGCAGCCATTTAAATTTAAAGGAAGCCGAACCCTTTGCTGAACAAACACATCTACATGGCTCCGTCGACGGAGCCATGTAGTCTAGACATACCCTTTGTTACAAGTAGCGTCTTCATAAGGAAATGTTGGAGGCAAGTACTTCTGGGGTTGATCTCATTGCTAACTAGGGATACAGCCTGCACCTTTTTATCTCTGAAGCTATTATCATTCTCTCTCTGTCTAAAATACTGCTTGATCCTTCAGAAGACATTGGGATGAATATGTTGACAATATTGGCAGCTTTCCCAATCCTCTTTGTCATCGCTAAAGAAGCTAGCATTCAGGCTGTCCTCAAAGGACAAAGAATGTCTAAAATCTTATCTTAAATAGCTGAAATGTCAGGCAGTTTTTCTCAGTGAAAAAAATGAGGTTTACAGGATCTTTTGAAAAAGCCTTCCCTTTTCAAAATAACCGCATCTAGACTGCAGTTTTACTTTCAAAATAGCGCTTTTTCGAAAGAGCACCATGATGCGATTATGCAAATGAAGTATGGGAAATTCAAATCCTGGCTTCATTTACAATTTTGAAGTGCCTAATTTACATCCCTCTATTGAAAGAGGGATGTAGTCTAGACACACCCTGAGAGAGAGTATGACTACCCCTATAAATTAGGGTCTGGACAAAGTAAACAACCTTTTCCCTAAATCAAACATCCATTTCACCTGATGAATAAGAAGGAAAATAGGCTTTACAAGGTTGCTACCTACAGAGTTAGCAGAGAGGAGGTAAGATAATTATGTATGCCAGACCCAGTTTACTCATGGTGTCAGCTATAAATGAGGAAAATCAAAACTCAGGGTAGAGTATTTACCCCATCAGAAATAAAAAGGAAAAGACACAAGCACTGGAGAATATGGCCCCACGTCTTCTGTATTGCAAAAATACTCAGCCTTGAAATAATGAATAATGTGCTTAATATATTTCTTTAGGAAGCAATTTCAGTGATGTTCTCTAGCTTTACATGTCTGTGACCCCACAGAGTTCAGAAATTTCTGACAGTCATTGTTAACGTTCTTGTACTGTTAATGAAAGCTAGGACTATTTTGAGTGGTCTCTAAATTGTACATGAACATTAAAATCAGCATGTAGTCAAGAATCTGGCTCCCACTTGTGTAGGGGGCAGCTTTAATGCTGATGCTTAGATTCTAAAATTACAAGGGCATTAGAGGGATTTTTAGAACCACCAAAGGTGGTAACCACAAGGGGATGCAATTGGCCTTGTTCCCTTCCACACTAGGTGATGGTCCATGGCCAGCTACAGATTAGAGATGTGAATTAGTCAACTATCCGATAAGCAAATGCTTATCTGATAGTCAACACACTAGTCCCTTCCTCCTGCCTTGCTGCTTCTGTCAGAAAGAGGCAGCAAGTGGAGGTGGGGGGAAGGCGGTGGTTCAAAGCGACAGAGATGACTGCAGGCTCCATGCAGTGCTGCCGCTTGGAAATGCCAGGAGGAGCATGGGGCCAGTGGGGGACTACTTGAGTCCCTTGCTGGGCCTGTGCTCTCCACAGTGCTTTAGCCAATTAATCTAAATTTTAACATCCCTACTCCAGATACTGCACTTGATATTCTTCCTCTCGCTCATTAATACTAATTCTTCTCTCTACCTGCATATCGTTCACCAGAAAGTGGAACCGACTAGAGACAAATTGGTGCACTTCCTCCTTTCACTCAACCCTAAACACATTCTGCTCTAGTAGGGTAGTGGCTTTAAAACTCATGAAAAGGCCTTATGTTATAGACTAAAATACATGTGTAAAAATGTGTGCCCTCTGTTTAAAATGCATCTGGGATTTCTGTAGAGCAGTGGTGGGCAACCTGCTATTGTATCCCAGGAGCCAATCTGGTGGCCCCCCTGAACTGAAGGAAGGCTACTCATGCGACCCATTTGCTAGCTTTGGTTGCTCATCACTGCTGTAGAGTTAGGGAATTTGGCTACTATTTTATAAACTGTGAAATCTCTCAGCTTTCAGTTAGGTACTGTATTTTGGCTTTTGTTCAAACATCAGCCATATAACGCAAAATACCTAAATGACAATCTTCTCATCTGCATCGAGGTTCCTCAGTGTAGGGATCATGACTCAAAACTGGGTAGCCAGAATGCATAAAAGTGTCATGGGATTGACTTACCACTCCTTTTGGCCTTGCAATCCTGTGCACTAGGTTGTGATGGCACTTTCACAAATTTGATCCAGCCAGTCCAAACTTGAGTGCCATAGTTCCTAGATTACAGTGCCCAGAGCAGGATGCCAACCAGACCAATCACCCAGAGAGGACAAATAGTAGTGCGCTCAGATTCTGTGTTAAATACTGGTTGCCTAAATAACCCTCTGCCTTGCCGCACTATTAAGCCCCCTTCCACCTTAACCCCAGGATCCCAAATTTCTCCCCCAGACCACTTTGCCCCCCATTCCTTCCTTACCCCCCTCAAATCCGCCATCCCTCCCCTTACTAGGGTTGCTAGGTGTCTGGTATTGGACCAGTATTTGCAGCATGTGTCCGGTTTAAAAAAAACACACACACACAGAAAGTACTGGCTTGAGGCAAGAGGAGTGTGTGGGATTTTGGTCCCCAATTTGGTCAACCAATTTTTTTCCCACTGTGTTCAGTATTTTTTGTGAAACTATCTGGCAGCCCTACCCCTCCCTATGGACTCGGGGGGGGGGGCGCTGTATTTTGGGGGGAATCTTGCCTCACTGCCCTGTCCCCAGTTGCCAATAAGGGAGTTTCACAGCTGGCTTCAGTATCTAGAATCTTAGCTCCAAGGCCACCCATTCTTTGGTGCTATGCTGTAGAGGGCTTTGGGTGGAAGGAGAGGACTGGGTCTGAGAGCTTCTGGGGATGGGAGTATCTGTGGGTCATGATAGATTATCAAGGTTTGCAATTTAGCCCCAAGATCAAAACAGTTGAGAACCACTGAGATGCTTGACATTTTTAGTTCAAAACTCTCAGCCTTGCTGTACTTAAATGCATGTGGTTGTTGGGGAGCTAGTGACTTAATTTTTCTTCTTTTTATATTGTATATTTTCTTACAGGTCATACACAAACATTTTTACTTGAAAAGAATGGAGATTATGACCCAGTGTGAGGAGTGGATAGCAGATATACAGCAGTACAGCAGTGACAAACGGGTAGGCAGGACTATGTCTCACCATGCAGCAGCTCTTAAGGTAAGGCACGCTAATATAATCAAAAGTAACCCAAAGTAATAGTTCACTTCAGTGAAACTGTCCTGCATGTATGAGTCCAACAGGCAAAAATAGCAATAATACAAAAAAAAAGTTCAAACAGGATTGAAGCTTTAAAGTAAACTGTAAAATTAAGTAAAATTAAAAAATGCATTTTTGACAATTATTTATTAAATATTTTACAAAGGGAATTTGTTCCCTTTGTATGTATTGTGTCCCATCCCCATAGAAATATGAGTTTTATTTTCTAATGTTCATAAGCAGCTTGATGTTACTTTGGGATGTATGTACATAGGATATGATAAAATTGTACTTGTAACCAATCTCCAGTACACATTTAAAGGGAAACATTCCAGAACACAAATTCCATTCAAACTCAGAACTTGATAGCAAAAACCTGTACGTTTAAGTGGCCCAGCACATCTAACATTCCAATACAACTGTACAATAACAATATATGAAAGTTGATATTTTTTATTTTTGCTCTGTGTAGTATGTGTACTGACAGTCCTTTGATAGCTACAGAATACTAATTATCCAAATATTTCTTGCTGTGCCCAGCACCACTATGACCATGGACAGTACACAATTGAGATGCACAGGACACTTGATTGCTGCCTTCCTGACCCCAAATGCCCTACTATTACAGTTCAGCATACTATTGTCCCCTTTACTTCACCCTCACTTGAACTCTGTGAGCATGTACATTTCTGCAACATTACGGTTGAACTGGTAGCAGAAATAATCATCAACTCATGGGACCCCATTTTTATAACATATTTTTTCCTGGCTATTATATTGATAATATCCACATTATTCTCTTAGAAAAATTGTGGAAAGTAATGATATTTTAATTAATATCTGTACATATAGCGTCACACAGCTCAACTCCGGGAAGAGCTTTTAAAACTTCCCTGTCCTGAAGACTTGGATCCAGATGCTGACGATTGCACAGAAAAATGCTGTGCCACAACAAGTTCTGAGGAGATATTGCATGACCAGGATAAACCTAGCAGCAGTAAAGACATCGCCAGTGACTTCAAATTATGAGCAGCATTGACATGGACTTTTCAGACACAGAGGCTTTGAAGCACAAGCCAAATATGTCAATATTTGTATGTAAGAAGCTAATTATGTTATAGGTAATGGAATTGAAACTATACTATGCCCCTAAGGATATACAGTTTAATTCAAGATGATCTTTTATTTACCTGTACAACAGTGTAAACTTTTTTGTGCTTTTATTTTTCAATTGTGAGAACCACTGATTGGTATGTTTAAAAAAGTTATGTATACAAGAAATGGATAAATCACTGATATATAAGGGAAACTACCTTAGGAAAGAATGTTTACTGAATGTTTGTTTTTTTTTTTACCTTGTAGAGTGAGGGCGGATGTAATAAAGAATATATATTGGTCATTCTTACAACTACTATTTAAAGTCGGAAAATTTTCACTGAATTTGATAGATTTTATGTTTGGCCATATCTTCATGTTCATATTTGATTTCTAAAGAAAACCTCCTGTATACTTCAATAAAAGTTAAATGGACATGCTCCCTCTTTTATGATTTACTGGTACATTTTTTAAATGATCTGCCATAAAATACGTTATAGCTGGAGACTTGCACTTGTATGACTGAATTATTACAGTCAACGTATTTAATTTTATGCTTACTAATTCTAAAATGCAGATTAAATAAATGCACATGGTTTTACCTCATGCCAATATTTGGACTTCTGAATTAATCTTTTATTATTTTGTGCAAACTAATGGTATTCTAAAATTTGTCTGGACTGTTTTAAAAGGTTATTCTGGAAGTAAAGAATTTTTTAAAAAAACCTGAATTGTCTGATTTTACATAGTAAAGTCATAGGTATTTATTTGTAAGTATTGAAAAGCACTAAGGATATGACTGCTACATTCTACAGTTAATACTATTTAGATATATTTTCAATTTTTATACCTGTACACACTATAAAAATCAATTATGGGCTGGATTAATAATTATAAATTTTACTTTTAACACAAAATGCATTGCTATCGATTTCTTAATTTTCAGTAGCTCTTAAGGGACAAATTAAATCATTCTAGGGTTAGATAAAACATGAATTATTTCACTGATTAGAGAATGTACTTTGTTGCTTTTTTAATCTCTCCAGCCATCTTGCAAAAAGGTGAAAAGTTTGCACCAAGCATCTTCCATTTTCTTATCAATACACCGCTGGCAATTCATGTCCTATTTCCACAAACTTAATTCCAAGCTCTCTCATAACAGCCTAGAGTATCCATAAGACTAGCAGAAATGGATGAGCAGCCTACAACAGTTTGCTTCTTAAAAAGAAAAGCAATAATTTTATTTTGAGATTATTTTTTCATGAAACAAATATGCTCTACCTCATATTTACAGATATGGTGGTTTCCAACTATGTGTTTGAGTCCATCTTTTTCCTGATACCTTTCTACGACTCACTAGTTCACTTGTGAATTCTAGTCAATATACCGAATACAATGTGCAGAGCATCCTTTTCTACACCTATTCTACAGCTGCCAAGGTAAATAAGAAAAATACAGGTTGGAAATGGAGCCAGCAGCCTGGGAAGCCCATAGCAGATAGAAATTGGAGCCATGGATACTTGCAATACAATTGAACAGGTCAAAGTCTGTTTCACAACATTAGGTTTAGATGAAGCATACAACTCACAACTGACCGAAGCATAAAAATGCTGATTGTGCCAGGGTTTACATTAGCTTCTATTTTTCAGCTGTTAAATGTGAGCACTGGTGTAGATAAGATTCAGGCTTGCTCAGGTAAAAACTGAGTCCAAATAAGTACTAGTACAGACAATAAGCATTTTGTAAGCACTACCCATTTGTACCTTCAAACAGCTATCATTACTGTTACCATAAGCAAGTTATAGTAAGTTCTGCTTATAAGCAGTAGCTCTCTGTAGTGGTTGGCAGCCTTCTCCTTTGCATGTGCTAAACTGCATTAAAAGAAGTTTAAAATATTTTGAATCCTTCCTAATGTTACTTTCCTATGTAAACAATTGCTATAGTTGTCAGAAGGGTGTTACTGATCATCAATGTAGGAGATGGTTTTTGCATGCACCTGTGGGGTGGGGGAGGGACACATTTTGTAACATTTCTGAGGTCCTCTGCAGCATGCTATTGTGTGACACTAACACCTCCATATTATTTTCAAAACACACACCTGCCTTTCAGTCATTAGTATTATTGCAGCAGTGCAAATCAACATAATTTAATGTCTCCAGTTGACATTGTTAGACTCAAGGAAACAAAACAACCGTAATCAGAAGCAGAAGGAAAAGCAGCTAAAGACAAGTATCCTGTATATAGTTCATATAAAATGTCAGGTACATGTAGACTACAGATATATAGAAAAAAATTGAAGTATTCAAAAGATGAGCTACATGTGTGTGTGTCAATTTAGGTGGGCACAAATGAGAGCACTGCAAAACAATTTCAGTGGTTTTACAGAAACATGGCTCCACTATGGAATAGGTTTTAATCTATCAATTTCCAGGACCTTGTGTTTTCTCTGGCACAATGTCAATTAGGTCAAACATCCTGTTTCTGGCTGTTACCAATACCTGATGATTAACAAACAGGAAGAAGAAAAACATAATACATGTGCCTTCAGTTTCACAATGCAGCTGATGGGGAGGGGGGGAGACATGTTTCTGGTCCTCATAAGTGATCAATTTATCTCCTGAAATAGAGCCTTGATTAACCTTATCAACTTAGCCTGTGTCTCTATAAATAGCATTTGTGGTCTTAAAGTTATTCAAAGTTAATTTAAACCCAGCCTCAATGTGCTACTTATTGATTTCCCTGGCACCGGAATCCGAATTTCACTTTATTCTTTCTAGATCAGTATTTTTTGTCAATATTTTCTTCTATTGTGGTTGTTTCTTCCCCCATTTTTGTTTGTGGATTTTTCCCAGTATTCATATTCTTGCATATGAAACTTGTTCCCGTTTGGTGTGACTTTCATTTGATTTTTCCTTTTGGCTTTTTCTTATTTGTAAAATCTTTTTTCTCTATTGGGAGGTTTTTCTCCAGCAGCCACTCAGTGGCACAGCAACATTTCATAGGACTGACAATTCATCTTCCTGGGATAATGTTTTCATGATTTTTAATAGAAATGAGAGATTTTTCCATATTTTAACACCTGGAGCAAACAGTAAGTGAAGCTGTTTCAGATAAGTGTTCATAATTTATTATTTCTCTTTTCACCGAAATAGCACTTATCCAGACAGATGAATAGTCATCATGCTTGAAACATAGTGGTGATTTGTTCTGACAAACTTCTGTGTTCTACTTAGCCTTTGTGATTTTCCATCAAAGGTATCAACACTGGCTGAAATCTGCTTGTGTCCGGATCTGACCTTACCAAAAGGTGACCCGTATACTAGGGATGTGAAAGTGTAAACATGTACACTGTTATCACTGGTTAACCTTCATGGTTACATGCAGGCTCCTCCCTGCCCCACCAAGCGGGAGCCAGTATGTACAGACAGACAGCTTTTAAGCTTCCCCCTGGCTGAAAATGTCAACGGTTACACATTTACCTAAACAAACACATTTAAACATCCCTAACGTATACACTTACACAACTGAAGATGTATTGGGGCAGTTAGAGCAGTGAAAACCAGAGCAAGGATAGCATTTTGAAGTACATGGCACATAATGCAGCACATGGTCAATTTTTATTAGAAGTACAGTTCAGAGAAAATTTAAGTCTGCATATGCAGTACTCCATCTTCTGAAGAAAAAGCACTGCGGTTGTATGTAGACTAGCAAGTTTTTCCGCAAAAGCAACTGCTTTTGCGGAAAAACTTGCCAGCTGTCTACACTGGCCCCTTGAATTTCTGCAAGAACACTGACTTCCTACTGTAAGAAATCAGTGCTTCTTGCGGAAATACTATGCTGCTCCCATTCGGGCAAAAGCCCTCTTGCGCAAATCATTTGCGCAAGAGGGCCAGTGTAGACAGCACAGTACTGTTTTGCGCAAAAAAGCCCCGATGGCTAAAATGGCGATCGGGGCTTTTTTGCGGAAAAACACGTCTAGATTGGCATGGACGCTTTTCCGCAAGAAGTGCTTTTGCAGAAAAGCATCCGTGCCAATCTAGATGCTCTGTTCCGAAAATGCTTTTAACGGAAAACTTTTCCGTTAAAAGCATTTCCGGAAAATCATGCCAGTCTAGACGTAGCCTTCATGTTGTTAGAAGTCGTATCTGCAGGCTCTACCTCCAAATACATATGGCAATCTTTTGTTTTCTATACTTTTTACAGGAGGAGCAGCCTTTTGTGTTCTTGGCAAACTGCAACCTGGCCCCTCTAATTGGGCAAAGACTAGATCTCACTACATTAGTGCTCTTTTCCCCACACCTTACATGTTGCAGGGATATTAAATAAGAGCCAATGCTACTAATAGTTCTGTAAATTGTGGTAAAATTTGACTCTGTATTTAAGGTTCTTTGATTAAAGTTGAAGCAAAGAGCAGGTTCTTCATTTTTACAGCAGTGTTACAATCTGTTTTTTTTTTTAGTTCTCCAAGTGTCCCATAACAATAGCAATAGCAGTGTTTGACACCAGAAAAATTGAAGCCCAAAGATGATCTGCCAATGGTGAATGAATAGAAGCATCTGTGCCCCATAAACCCAAAGCATTTGGCAGAGACAAGGATGGCACAAAAGAAACAAGATAACTGAAGCATTTTTTAAAAAGTAACTTAGGATAAATTTTTCAAGTCATGCAAGCATTTGAGAATTTAATGTTCTCTGTCACAAAAAAAGTCAATAGGACTCAGGATCGTTTGTATCAAAGTCACTTTTCAAAATGAAACTTAAAACTCTGGAAATTTTTACCTCAAATCAAATTCTCCTAAGTAGAGACAGCAGCACTTCCGGATAAATATGGATGGGGTCTATGGTGTCAGGTATATTCTGCTGAGTCCTATGATACAGGCGTAGTAGCAAGAATGACTCTTAGCTCCCCCTTACTTTCTCTGTCCAGCTGGGTGTAGGCTCAGCACCTTACATACGGCCCACGCACTTTTACTCTTCTCCTGTTGGATTCTGTGATTTCCTGTTGGGAGGCAACTGCTGTGCAGTTGTGAACTTTCAAAGAGCGTTTTTCATTACTAAATTCTGGCTTTCCTTTTGTATCCATTTCAGTGATCCCAGTTTCAGACATAACTAGAAGGTTGTTACAGATTGTACCACTCTAGTCCAGAACTCTCTGATCTGGAAACATCTGTCCTCTGGAATGATTTGAGTTAGCCAGGTGTTCACCTTTCATGGGTGTGGCCAAGTTTTTTATAGCCACCAGTCCTAGCTTTCAGGGTTCTGTGCTGTTATTTAGCTCTAATTTACCTCTAAATGTTCTCTAGCAGCCCAGTAACAGTGGAAGTGTGGTATACATGCCCAAAGTACAGAGTAGTGCAGGAATCCTTCATTGAATGGGGCACCTCATCCATCTTTGTGGCAAACAGATGGGTCTTATCAAAGGGAAGGTCCTTCAGTCTTGTCTGAAGTTCCTTCAGGATTCCTGAAGCCAGGAAGTGTGATGCATCACTATGACAGTGGCAGTTGCTCTAGCTGCTGTACCTGCAACATTGCTGGGGGCTTGCAAGGTGGTACAGGCAATTGACTAATCCTCCTGAATGATGAATTGCAATTGAGGCTGTTTTTGTTCTGGAAGATTATTAAGGAGTTTCTGTAGTTGCAAGCAACTGGAATGGTTATAATTGATGAGTAATGCCAAATAGTTGGAATTGTGAAGTTACAGATTAATAAACCTTTCATCCAAAAAAGTCCAGATTTTTGTGGTCTTTATCTTGGGGAGTGGTTCTATATTGTGACTGTATCAAACAATGATGGACTGCGTTGACCATTAATGAGTTGGGTTTGGGATGGGAAAAAAGGAAGTCCATGCCTTTGGCAAGTACAAAAAATTTCCTGTCTGCCCTTCTATTATTGGGGAGAGTAGAAGCTGGAGTTTGCCAAATAGCTTCTGATGGTTCCATTATGGCTTCATCAATAGGAAGGGCAATCTTTGTGGAGGAGGAAGGCTGCAGTATTTGAAGAAACTTGTGTTGTCTCTCCTGTACTTCTTGTAAAGCAATGTCCTGAGAATTTGCAATCCTTTTAAAAAGTACTTGAAACTGGTTTGGTTGTCTGTCATCCCATCTTTTTCACCTCCAGCAGTCTTGTCAAGTGAAGAGAGAGAGTTGCTGGCCAAAGAGGGATCATCCGTGTCAGACTGAAGTAAATCATCATCCTCTTCAATTGGGTCTTCTGCTATAACTGAAGTCCTATCAGCTGTGTGGGTTGATGATCAAATTGCCAGATGGGGCAGTGTGGAGGGTGCCATATGTTGCTGTTGATATTGAGACCATGGATCCCAAGGAGGCCATTGTGGAGAGTAGGATAGAGGTGAATAGGGACATGGGTGATTAAACCAGGGATATTGAAGAGTCTGCTAAGTAGTTTTCAGTTTCGCTGACTGCCAGGAGGGTGCAGAATACACAGAGGATGAATATTGCAATGAGAATCTGATCCCCTGTTCAGTAACGATGGTGAAGGTGAGAGCTAAAAATGTTCCATATTAGGGATGTAAAATTTGGATTAATTGGCTAATCGAGCAGTCAATGCAATTTATTAAATTAGTCAATAAGGGTGCACCCATCTTTTAAGTATAGCAACAGCGTCAGGGCTGTTGCTACACTTCAAAGGTGGAAGGGCTGCAGGGAGCATGGGGTGAGTGGGGGACTCTAGCAGTCCCCCCTCTAATCCCCATGCTCCCCATGGCCTTTCAAAGCAGCAGCGCCGCATGAAGCCTGGGGTCAGGGAGGGAGTCCCCTGCTAAGCCTGGTCTCCATGCAGTGGTACTGCTTTGAAGTGAACTCTTCTTTCCCCACCCCCTTGCCTCTTTCTGATAGAGGCAGCAAGGGGGTGAGGGGAAGCAATTAGTCGACTAGTTTGTTGACTATCTGTTAAACATTTGCTTTTCGGATAGTCGACTAGCCGTTCCCTAGTCCACATGGTGCTGGGGTGGACTGTGGGCATTGAGGACGGGAGTGTGGTAACAAGGCACTCGTAGTATCCAAGACTGTCAAGGCTTGTGTCAGCGCATACCGGTGCTGAGGGTCAGCTTTCTTGTGTACAGTCTTGTCCACTGGATCCAATGCAGACTGGTGTCTAGGTGTCAGTGCCGGGACACGTTCCGATGCAGGAGTGTGCACTAGTGTGGTGTTACCAGCCGGTGCCAAGGGAGGTGGCATGTCCGGACTCTTGGCTTTCATTACTAGACAGGTGGTTGTTGTGGACAGTGCAGAGAAGGCAGTTTACATTTCTGCCCTGAAATGCTTTGGTGGTGCTGTTTGGCATTTGTCAGTGGTGCTGAAGGTGGACGGTGCAGGCAAATGAATGGTTTTTGCTGACATCGGCACTGCTAGTAGCTATCGAGGCGGAGATGAGAAGGCTCTCTTCCTCAGAGCAGAAGGTTCCACGAGTGGAGGCTGTTGAGGCTCTGAAGTGGGTTTTGGCAAGAGAAACTTTTCCCATAAGAACAAAAAACAGGACTATGTAGCACTTTAAAGACTAACAAGATGGTTTAATAGGTGATGAACTTTCGTGGGCCAGACCCACTTCCTCAGATCAAATAGTGGAAGAAAATTGTCACAACCATATATACCAAAGGAGACAATTAAAAAAATGAACACGTATGAAAAGGACAAATCCAATTTCAGAACAGAAGGGGAATGGGGGGAGGTAAATGTCTGTGAGCTAATGATATTAGAGGTGATAATTGGGGAAGCTATCTTTGTAATAGGTAAGATAATTAGCATCTCTATTCAAACGAGTGTAAAGTGTCGAATTTAAGCATGAATGACGGTTCAGAGGATTCTCTTTCAAGTGTAGTCTTAAAAGGCCTTTGAAGCAGGATGCAGGTAATCAAGTCGTTGAGACAATGTCCTTTCTGGTTGAAACAGCAAGAATGTCCAACACATTATCAATAAACTACAGCCTATACTGGAACACGATATTAAACTGCGAGAGGCTCTGGGAGATAGACCCATAGTCTCCTATAGACAACCTATAGTCTCCCCAATTCCCCCAACCCCCAAGAAGCCCTACTGCCTGCCTCCCAAAATGGAGGTAGTGCTGGCTTTCCGTGGGGTGGAGGGAAGTCCTGCAGCTGCGTGCCACTTCCAGGGTTTCCAGAAGTATACTGCCTACTCCCCTCCTCCAGGTGTGTAGCGTGCCGGGAGAAGGTGGGAGTCCCGGAAGAAGGCGTGCACTGGGGCTCCCCTCCTCTGTGGGGGAGGAGATAGGAGTCCCGAGGGCAAGGGTGCGCTGGGGAGGGGGGGAGGAGTCCCCGGGGGAAGCATGCACTACAGCTTCTGTCCTGGGGTGAGAAGGCGTGGACTGGGGCTCCCCTCCTCTGCGGGGGAGAAGGTAGGAGTTCAGAGGGGAAGCGTGCACTGGGGAGGGAGGAGGAGTCCCAGGGGGAAGTGCGCACTAGGGCTTCCCTTCTGGGGGGAGGGAGAGAAGAGGGGAAGGGAGGTACGCACCGGGGCTCCACTCCTCTGCGGGACAGGAGGTAGGAATCGTGGGGGGAAGTGCAGGCCGGGGAGGGGGGAGGAGTCCTGCGGGGAAATGCATGGTGGGGCTTTCCTCCTTTGCGGGGGACAGGGGAGGAGTCCCTTCTCGGGAGGGGAAGGAGAAGCGTGTGCCCAGAATTCTCTGCCCCAGCCAACACCCTGCCCCCTGTTCCCACTGGCACTCTGCTCTTACTGGCACCCAGGCACCCTGTCCCTTCCTTCTACTGACACCCTGTCCTGGAACCTACTGGCCCTCTGTCCCTTGCCCCAGTACCCATTGGCACCCTGCCCTGGCACCCAGTCTCCTGTCCCAGCACCCATTGGCTCCCTACCCAGCACCCTGTCCCGGTACCCCCTGGCACCCTTCCCCAATACCATGTCCTCTGCTCCCACTAGCACAGTTGGGGCCACATTAGAATCATAGAACCGGAAGAGATCTCAGAAGGTCATCAAGTCCAGCCCCCTGCTCTAGGCAGGGCCAATTCCAACTAAATCAACCCGGCCAGGGCTTTGTCAAACCGAGACTTAAACACCTCTAGGGATGGAGACTCCACTACTTCCCTAGGTAACCCATTCCAGTGCTTCACCACCCTCCTAGTGAAATAGTTTTTCCTAATATCCAACCTGGACCACTGTTCCTTGTTCTGCCATCTGTCACTACTGAGAACAGCCTCTCTCCATCCTATCAAATCCCCCCTCCCTCTTCGCTTCTGCAGACTAAACAGACCCAACTCCCTCAGCCTCTCCTCATAAGTCATATGCTCCAGCCCCCTAATCATTTTGGTTGCCCTCCGCTGGACCCTCTCCAATGTGTCCACATCCTTTTTGTAGTGGGGGGCCCAGAACTGGACACACTACTCCAGATGTGGCCTCACCAAAGCCGAATAAAGGGGAATAATGACATCTCTGGATCTGCTGGCAATGCTCCTCTTAATGCAACCTAATATGCCATTAGCCTTCTTGGCTACAAGGGCACACTTCTCATCCACTGTAACCCCCAGGTCCTTTTCTGCAGAACTACTACTTAACTGATTGGTCCCCAGCTTGTAACTATGCTTGGGATTATTCCGTCCCAAGTGCAGGACTCTGCACGTGTCCTTGTTGAACCTCATCAGATTTCTTGTGGCCCAATCCTCCAATTTGTCACTCTGGACCCTATCTCTGCCTTTAAGCGTATCTACCTCTCCCCCCAGCTTAGTGTCATCCGCAAACTTGCTGAGGGTGCAATCCATCCCCTCATCCAGGTCATTAATAAAGATATTGAACAAAACCGGTCCTAGAACCAAACCCTCCTATCCATAAGCCTGTGGCTTGCTTAGTACTCTAATCCTACATCTGACCCCAACAATGCCCGGCCTGAAGCCCCCTCCCTGACCCAGCGTCCCCTTCTCCACCTCCTGCTGCATCCAGATTTCCTCCCAGAGCTTGCATCTCTCACCCCTTCCCACACCCAAATCCCTCACTCCCACCCCAGAGCCGACACATCCTGCTTCAACCCAGCGAGGGTAAGGCTATACTGCAGGGCTACATCTACACTGGCATGAATTTCTGGAAATGCTTTTAACGGAAAAGTTTTCTGTTAAAAGCATTTTCGGAAAAGCACATCTAGATTGGCAGGACACTTTTCCACAAAAGCACTTTTTGCGGAAAAGTGTCCATGGCCAATCTAGACATGCTTTTCCGCAAAAAAGCCCCGATCACCATTTTTGCGATCGGGACTTTTTTGCAGAAAACAAATCTCTGCTGTCTACACTGGCCCTTTTGCGCAAAAGTATTTCGGAAAAAGACTTTTGCCCGAACGGGAGCAGCATAGTATTTCCGCAAAAGCACTGACAATCTTACATGAGATCGTCAGAGCTTTTGTGGAAATTCAAGCAGCCAGTGTAGACAGCTGGCAAGTTTTTCCACAAAAGCAGATGATTTTGCGGAAAAACTTGCCAGTCTAGACACAGCCCAGGAGTTTTTCAGGATTCTGGAGATATCCCAGAAAAACTCTTCTGCATCCAGGGATGTGTTTGTTCTTCCGCTTTTTTTAGTGGAAGAGCAACCGTGCTCTTTCAGTAACCTCTATATTCCTCTTTCCACGAGGAATAAGGGGGCTTCCAAAAGAAGGGGTTTTTCTGACATTTGGTCCAGTCTAGACAGGCCAAATGTTGGAAAAACTACTTTCTACAGAAGAATTGGGGGGAAAAAAGCAGCAGTACAAGGGTTGGGGATAGCAAGTGATGGAGAGGAGGAGAATAGAGAGGAAGGGGCGGGGCGGTAGATCTTGGCTTGTTCTGTCATTTAAAAAGTGATCTTGGGCGTAAAAAGGTTGGAGACCATGGATCTAGATGCTGGTTGGTCCTGCCATGTGGGCAGGGGACTGGACTTAATGATCTCTCAGGGTCCCTTCCAGTTGTAGTACTCTATGTAGTATTCTATGGAAGAGTGTGACCCTTGATCACTTAGAAAATTCTTGGAGTGCCTCCCCCCATCAAAAATTATTGCCCATCCATGAAGAAAGCACTGCACCTAGACCTTGCTATACTATTGGTAATTGCAAATGTTCACAGTGAAGCAGAACTCATGTCTAAAGGAAGTAGCTCTAACAAGTAAGCTACAGCTAAAAGAAGCAGGCATTTTTACAATGACCTGTTCACAATGGGACTAAATCAGGCAATGTGTGACATGTTAAAACATGCTAAAACGTGTTCTATTAGTTAAGTAATCTACATAGAAATAAAGTGAAGAATCCATTTGGCAATTCCATAATACTTCTTCCATTAGACCATGCAGTGGGTCGGAGAGGCTGCCTACTGACCATGAGGGGGAGCTGCTCCTCCCTGAGCCTTGGTGGGCAGCAGCTAGCCCTGACAAGACACCTGACCAGAAACCAAGGGGAGGGGCCAGCGATGCACAAGGTCTACCAAGGAGGCCAATGAGAGCCCAGTGGCTGAAGGAGCCAGAAGCTTTCCCCCTGCTCTCCCTGGAGGAGTGGGACCCAGGTGAAGCAAAGGACTAGCCAGGGCTCCCAAACAACATGGACGGACTATTTACCTGGCCCAGGAGCCAAAGCAAGGGAGCCCTGAGGACTGGCCTGGAACCCAGGTATAGCCACAGGGGGAGTTTGGAAGTAGCCCAGGGAAAGCTAACCACCTGTTGGCTGAGCCAGAGCTAAGGCAGCATTGTGGAGCAGATCTCCGCTGACCCACAGTAGACTGCTCTGCTGCTACCAGGGCCCTGGGGTAGGACACAGTGGAGTGGGAGAGCCTGCATCCCCCCTGCTACCCTACTCTTGGTGGCAGTCTCCCCCTTTGGCTGTGCCTGAATAACCGCCTGCACCCACTGTTGCCACGCCCTGAGCAAGGGTTTGGCTTTGAACTGTACATTTAACTGCTGCCATGCCCTGAGCAAGGGCTTGGCTCTGAACTGTTTGGTTAGTTACCGCCTGCCCTGAACTGAGGCCGGGCCAGTAGGACTGTTTGTTTGCCACTCACTCTGAACTAAAGGCGAGCTTTTGGACTCTAAGTTGCAGCTTGCCCAGTGAGAGGGCCTACGCTTGGGACCTCTGCCATTGCTAATTCCCCAACTGACGACACAGCACATAGTGGGTCGGAGTGTCCGCCCACTAACCACGAGGGGGAGCCGCACCTCCCCAAGTGCAACCCATTTACAGACCAAAATATACTGGAAGAGTTTTTCTTTCAAGAACTTATACCCACCAGATTCAGTCCAAACCAAAATTATTAGTCCTTATTTAGGAACTTTAATCTTAAGCATGTAAAGTCTTTTACTGGTTTCTTACTAGACACTATAGTCCTTTATGAAACAGCTTGTTCTGCTATTGTTGTCTTAAATTTATTTGGAAGTACCATCATATAAAGTGAAATAAAACAAATTCTCATAAGTCTGAAGACTTTATTAGTAATACTATCCTAAGTAACAGATGCCTTTGTTACCTCTTAATAGTTTCTTCTCATCATTTCTACCTCTAAAGCCAGATAGACGCAAGGCATCTGAGATAAAAAATAGACCAAGCATTCACAGTCACTTGGAAGACTCCAAAAGTAACAGGTGTAATATCAAGTATATATCAGAAAGAATTATTTGCTTTTTGTTATCTACATAATACATCAGTGAATCCCAAATGTTTTAAAAGAACTTCTTCATACTTAATTATCATATCATATAATAAGCTTAATTCTGATTTTACAGAACTTTTGAAATTAATGCCAGCAATGCCCTTCTGCCCTGTATATTGGCCAAACTGGACAGTATCTACATGAAAGAATTAATGGACACACATCAGATATTCAAAAAGGTAACACACAGAAACCTTTTGGGGAACATTTTAACTTGCCCAGGCACTCATTAATGGATCTCAGTCACCATATTGTTTCAGGCCAATTTCACAAGCCAACTCCACAGGGAAGCCTTAGAACTTAACTTCATTTACAAGTTTGATTCCTATAAACAAAGGCATGAATAAAGACATTGGCTGGATGGCCCACTACATTCCACATTCTTATTATATAAAAAACCAAACAATGGGTACTTAAGAAAAGTTAGTACCTTCTCCATCAGCTTCATGTAGCATGGACACTCTACTTGACTATTTCTTTCCCCTTTTTTTCTTTTTTTTCCTTCTTTTTCTCGCTCCTCTCCCCCTCCACCTCTATTTACTTAGAAACTGGACCTTTAATAACTCCATTAATCTGAAGAAGTAGGTTGTGCCCACAAAAACTCATGATACTATGTGTTGTTCGTCTTTAAGGTGCTGCAAGACTATTAGTTGTTTAAGTTTTTCCAGTTACAGACTAACTCGGCGACCCCTCTGAAGCTTTTGAAATTTGTTAGTTTTTCCTCTTCTTTTTATAGCACTGGTTACTCAGTGATGGTGTAACTATGGTGACAGAATATTAACCTTGTTTCAGTTGTAAGTTATTCTTTGCTTATCTTACAATAAGAGTTATTTCTTGAATAAATGAAATTAAGAGAATAAGGAGGAAGAATGTAAAAATATAGGTCATTTTATGGTAAATGGCTACATCATTTTAATTTCCTCTTATAGTCGTAGTAAAACTATTAATCACAATAAACTCATTTTGTCTAAAAGCAAAGGTAATACACTGGTCCATGTAAATCACTTTATGGCCTTCATAGAATGATGTTAGAATACCTAAACAGGTGCTGTAATAAATTTCCTCTTTTGGAACACTGCTTGGCAATGAAGGTTACCTAGGGGTGGGTGTGATTAGTGCCAACTATTCACAAGAACAGTCCACTTTAATTTCTGTAAAATGTACCTGAATACCATAAACATTGGTTCCATACATCCTGCCCCTCAGTCTGAATAGATATAGTGCTAACATATGTAATAATATGCTCAGGATACTTCTAGAAAAATTCCTAGCTCCAGTTCTTATAAGGTTTCCTGCTATTTACAGAACTGAAACTAAACAAAAAATGAACACTGAAGGATTATTAATATATTGTACCTTTTAAAGTATTGTTTCTTTGAGCAGCAATTTTGGCATATGCAGGTACATCAAATGTAAAATACAGTAGGGTTGTACATATTCCATATTATGTCTCTTTTCCTAAATTTGGCTATGACTGTGATTTGGTAATATACATAGCTCTGCTTAAATGCAGCAATATATGATAGAAATTTCATTTTATTTCACATATAAATAAATTATGTTGTCTGGGGAAGTCTTACCCACTTATCCAAACATAAACCAATTACTGAAATCCCGTAACAGTCTGGCAATATAGATATACTAAAAGGGCCTCTGTTTTATTCTAAAAAGACCCTGTGTGCTACAATCCAGACTATAATTCCCATGAGCCCTTGGAACAAAAGAGGTAGGAGGGACTCTTGTGAGAGAGAGAGAGGAGGCTCTCTCTATGTGCTTGAAGAAGAGGCCTAGCAGTCTGGGACTCTGCCTTGCAGTTTGGAACCAAAGGGGGAGCCAGGCTGCTGCCAAGGACATTGACCCAGTGGAGGGGCTGTTGGAGTGCAGCTACTACATGCCTGTTGGAACTGGGAGTTAACAAGCTGCTTCCCATAGGCACAGCATGAGGCAGTAAGTTTGGGCCTTGCTGGAAGAGTGCTGCCTGGGACAGAGCTGCTGTTTAGCCTGGACTAAATCCTCACTACAGCTGCAACATCAGTGCCCAACGCAAGCAAGTATCTGGGACTGAGTCTAGGGGTGTGCACACTCTGGGGTGGGGTCACTGTTGTCTAGCTATATAAGCTTCAGTTATTGTTATGTGTTTTGTTAATGCTATTCCTTGCTAATCTGTTAATCCCTGTTTAGTTAAGTAAAGATGGTTTATTTTAAAGTGTTCTATTAGATGTATATGATTTGTAGTTGTTCTGGAATTAGATCCAGCTTTATGTTGGAATGAGTATATTCCTGGAGGCTCTCAAGGCACCAGTGTGTGTACAAGGCCAGCCAGGTGGAGGCACCGCCATTTTACATTCATTGCCAGCAAAGGGACTCCAGCAAGGGGGTGCATAGGGCTTTCCCCAGCTAAACACCATCACCACTGGGGTACTCAGGATCTCTTTTGGGTTAAAACACCAGGCACACCTGTGAGTGTGACCTGCTCCCCAGTAACCCGGGGAGGAAAAAGGGGGTTACACATGTCATAGATACAATCTACATGTCAAAGGTACCTACCTCTCTCATTCCTCATAAAAGTGTTTTCATCAAGGCTTTAGGGAAAATTGGTGACTTCCCTTTTGTTTTATCTTTACAATAATTCTGTTTAGTTTATAGTTCAGTAACTAGCGTGTCTGACTCTAGAATGAATCAAAAATATGCACATTACAAATATATACAAGATCAATTTCTCTACTCAGTACACTCCGGTCATCTGAAGAAGTGGGCTGTGCTCACGAAAACTCATGATACCACCTACATGTTTTGTTAGTCTTTAAAGTGCTACCAAACTATTTGTTGTTTTTTAAGTTTTTGCTGTACAGACTAACTCAGCTACCCCCTTGAAGCTGTTTGTTTATGTTAAAATATTTGAATAAGTTTCACTGTACCTTAAACAGTTTCTTGTGTGTTGATTTCTCAGTGGCTTTGTAATTGGTGTAAATGCTCTTGCAGATAGATCACAGCTTGTGTACTCCTGTAAGAAAGGATGGGAAAATCTAGTCTTAGTGTAGTGGAGTAACTGTTCTGTTCTACAGAAAATGTGAAGTTTGATACAGATTTTAACCATGTAATAATCTGACCCTGGTTCACAAGTAATGCAATTAAATGCAAACTGAAGAGCAGTCTCCATCAGCAAGACCCTGAGGTGCTGATTTTTATCTTCCAAAGTTCAAGACCAAAATGTCTTGCAGATGGCACAGCAATCCTTCTGATGGCCCTGTCCTATGCACTTCAAACACACAGTGTGAGGATTGCTTCTGGGCATACACTTGCTGCAGGTTTCACAGGCTTTGAAGCCTGGATATCCAGGTATGCCCTGGTGCTGAAGAAGCAGGAAACACTTTCCCTTCCCCTCAGAAAAGGAAACATAATCTAACATTAATTAATTGCTTAATTAACTGTTAATAAATGTTAACTACTGAGGAACTGTGTCAATAGACTGCTGCTTTTTTTTTCCAACAAGAGCACAAGGAAGTTCTAGCTAACTGTCACTGGTGGCAAGAAGGAACTGAAGAGGGTGTAGGTCAGCAGGGCTCTGTACTGGGCACCATGAAGGCGTGCTTACAGGGGGTGCCCGGGCTGACTTAGGACCACAAAATTTGGTATACACCTTCCTCTTATCATAACTTAAAGAAGCATAAGTAGGATTTGGTTGTGCAAAGAAAATGAGATGTACCTGGAATAGGATTGCTTCTCATAAAACTATACAGAAGAGAGAATGAATCACCAGAGGCAGAAAGCGTCCCCTGCCCCCAGATCTACACGGGAACATTGCTGGCTGTTTCCCTTCATCAGGGAGCAAGGGGAAAACGCTCAGTTTGCTGCATTACTCACTCTGATTGGAAAGTGCAGGGGGCAGATGAGCTGTGCACTTCAGTCTTGTTCCCTGACAGGGGGACACAGGAGAAGAACAGGTAGCCCTGGTATGAATCTTGGGTATACCCACTGTCTTAGGGTATGTCTATGTTGCAATTAAAAATTGTGGCTGTCCTGAGCCGGCTGACTTGGGTTCACAGGGCTCGGACTGTGGTTCTATTTAATTCAAAGGTATACATTAGGGATGCGAAGGACTAGTTGACTGTCAGATAAGCAAATGCTTATCGGACAGTTGACATGCTTCTCGATTAGTCGCTTCCCCTCTTTCCCCTTCCTCCCCCCTTTGCTGCCTCTATCAGAAAGAGGCAGCAAGGGCGGGGGGAAGGAGGTACTTCAAAGCGTCAGTGCCGCGTGGAGCCTCTTGTGCACTGGGGCACTGAAGCCCTGTACTCAGGGCCTGCCCGAGGTATTCTGGCGCCGCGGGTCCGCCCATGGGGAGCGGGCCCGCTCCCAGGGCGCACGGCGCATGTGCGGCCCAGCTATGGCCGCTGGTGCGCAGCCCGAGGCCCGCCCCTAGGGCTCATGGGGCGAGTGCGGCCCAGTGTGGCCTGGCTGTTGCTGCTGGCATGCACGCCGGGCAGTGTAGGAGTGTAGGGCCCTGCTGCCGTGGGGGGAAGGGCATTGCTGGCCGGCGCCATGGGGATGCGGGCAGCCCAGCGCTGCGGGTGCCGGGCGCACAGTGTCTGATGGCAGCTGTAAGGGACGCTGTGCGCCCCTTACATCTGCCATCAGGTGCCCCCCATCGGTTGGCGCCCCCGGGCAGCTGCCCGGCTCGCCCATGCTTCCATCCGGCCCTGCCTGTACTTACCTACTCTTCCCTCGGTCTCCCAGCACTTTTGGGGCACTGCAAATCAGCTGATCCACGGCATTCAAGCTCTGGGAGGGAGGAAAAGCTGGGATGGAGCACAAATCAGGTGATTCACAGCACTCTGAAACTGCTGGAAGGGAAGGGGAGGAGTAAGTGCGGGGCTCCAGTGTCCCAGAGTAAGGGGCACAGAGAGGGAGTACGCAGGCCACAGGTTGCCCACCAATTATATGGATGGTATAAAGCCATCTTACTGCCTCCTTCCCAACACTGTGACTTCTGTGATGTCTCAGAAGACACAACACAGAATCTGCCCTGGAAACTTCAGAGTATGGATGGCATCAACTGCTCTTGCTCAGATATATAAAAGATGGTTGTTGAACCATTTTGTTAACAGATCCTGTCTTCCAGAGCTTTGTTTGTGATGGTACACAGCACACCGGCACCTTTTTTTGGGATCACTCGCACCGCACCACTTTCCCTCGGGCACAGCCCCCTGCCGCCCCTGGGAGCACTCGCACTGGGCTGCTTTCTCTCAGCACAGCCCCCAGCCTGACTGACTCCTCCTTTTCGCTTATGCGCATCAATATGTTGACATGTTATAGGAAGAAGGGTGGGAGAGGCATTTTTTCAAATTTACTTTCCTCAAGAAATGAGTACCAGCACACTTTTTTTTTTTAACAAAAAAAGCACTGCTGTCTTCTTATGACACCTTCCCCTCTATCAGCTATGGATTTTCTATTCACTAATCCTCTTTATATCATCAGAAATAATTTATTAACATATCAAATATTACTTCCTGTATTCCCCATATCCTTGCCATGCTTCTCCCATATTTTAAGGAATGGTCGTCTTCTGTAACTGATTCCCATCATTCAAGACCATTTAGAACATGCAATAGTACTTACTTTTATTTTAAATCCTTCTTCTCATAGGGTACAACTACACAGCACCGTTATTTTGGAATAACTGACATTATTTCAAAATAACAAAATGCACATTTATACAGCAAGCCATTATTTTGAAATAACATTGAGATGGAGGACTTCTTACTCCGACTCGTGTAACCCTCATTTCACGAGGAGTAAGGGAAGTCGCCAACAGCCAAATTAAGCTATTTTGACTTCAGTTACACAATTGATGTAGCTGAAGTTTTGTATCTTAATTCAACTTTTGCCCTGCACCGTAGATGTGCCCTTAAACTCCTGGGCTACGTCTAGACTAGCATGACTTTCCGCAAATGCTTTTAATGGAAAAATTTTCCGTTAAAAGCATTTGCAGAAAAGAGCGTCTAGATTGGCATGGACGCTTTTCCGCAAAAGCACTTTTTGCGGAAAAGCGTCCGTGCCAATCTAGACGCGCTTTTGCGCAAAAAAGCCCCGATCGCCATTTTCGTGATCGGGACTTTTTTGCACAAATCTCAGCTGTCTACACTGGCCCTTTTGCGCAAAAGCTGTTGCACAAAAGGACTTTTGCCCGAACAGGAGCAGCATAGTATTTCTGCAAGAAGCACTGATTTCTTACATGAGATCATCAGTGTTCTTGTGGAAATTCAAGTGGCCAGTGTAGACAGAGCTACTGCGGCCCTTTAAAATCGGCAAGGCCATGTCACACCAGCGTCCTAGCTTCTGCTGGCACTCCACCTCCTTGCGCCGCAGTTGCACACAGGCAGCCCGGCACTGAGAATCGCCGCAGTTCCCCCTCCCTGGCAGCGCTCTGCTCCTCTGCCAGCTGGCGAATTGGATGGGGCCGTACTGCCCGTAGTGCAGGCTTCAGCCAGCCCGTTACAACAGCCCACCGGGCCAGTCCACTCCTGCACTCGCCAGCTGGCAAAATCTACTCACCGTGGGCGAGTGTATTTGTTGAGCCCTGCTGATTAGGGCCTTCCACACTCTATTGTAATAGCCAATGATAATAATTGTTCTTCATGATAGGAAAATAAGGCAGTCATGTTCAGTCATCACTGAACTTCAGAAATTTTCCTTAATTTCTAAACTTGTCACCTAAGCAACAACTTTTAATAAAGGATTCCAGAATACAATAAAACTCCAGTGGTCCAGCATCCAATGGTCCAGCACTCCTGATAGTCCGGCACCATCTGGAACCCGAAAGGGCTCCGGGCAGCCGGACAATTGGAGCTGCTCTGCCCCAGACTTCCCCGAGTTAGCCGCTGGTCAGTTTCAGCAGCAGCTGACTTGGGGAAGTCTGGGACAGAGCAGCTGGGGTGCTGTCGGGTTGGTCCCACAGCGCCGAGGGGCGCAGCCCCCCCCCCCACTCCACCCCAGAGCCCTCATAGCCCCCCCATCCGATAGTCCGGCATATCTGATAATCTGGCACCCCCTGGATCCTAAAGGTGCCGGATTATCGGAAGTTTACTGTACATCGCAAGTTTTAAATGTAGAAGACTCACTTTGGATTTTTCCAAGGACACTTGCTTGATTCTTGAAGCACTGAAGCATGTTTGCCACAAAGAATTTAGGGACTGCTGCTGCTGCGTTAGCATTAAGCTTAGCATTAGCTTTATTTAAAGTTCAATTTAATTTTACTTCTCTTTGTTTGAAAAGTCCTGTACAGTACAGATGTTATGGATTCACTCATGCCCAGAGAGATTTGAGACTATTTGGGAAGGTATGTAGAGATTAATATTTGTAGGAACGGATCCATTTTGCGTGACAATCCATCTTAGATTGTGTTCAGATAGATTCGTGGCAATGAATCCATCTCACTTTAGTCACTTGCAAACAGAGTAAATATAATTAGATTGAAAAATTCAAGAACATGGATAACTATTTAAAACAACATTGTCACCTAGCTCAGCTTATAATCATATTCAGAAAAAAAAATCTCTTTAATCTCCAAGAGTCTGGAGTTTTCCATAGTATCCTATCCTTATGTTCTACTGTTGCTATTCTCCAGACAAGGAGATGAGGTCAAGAGGGCCTGGTGCCTCGGGTAAGTTCCTCTGGTACAGTGATCCCCAACCTTTCGTGGCTGCCGGGTGCCCAGGGGCGGGGCCATTCACGTGCCAGGTGTCCGGGGGCGGGGCCACTCACGCTCTGCGCTTCCGGGGATGGAGCCACACATGCGCTGCATGCCCGGGGGTGGAGGCTACCCACGCGCCCTGCGCCCGGGGCCGGCACCACGCATGTGCTCCATGCCTGGGACAGGGGCTGCCCATGCGCCACGTGCCCGGAGCTGGCACCATGCATGTGCCGCGCGGTGGGGGGGGTGGGCCAGCCCAGATGTTTTGGCGGGTGCGCATAAATGCCCCAGCGGGTGCCATGGCACCCGCAGGCACCGCATTGAGGACCACTGCTCTGGAAAATTAGATCTTTGCATGTGTCACACGCAATAGGAGGTTACTCACCTGCCTGTAACTGACATTCTTCGAGATGAGCGTCCCTGCGGGTGCTCCATATCAGGTGTTGAGTGCCCAGCATTTCGTCGGATTTTTCTGAGCAATGTATCTGGGGCTGCGCATGCGCGAGCCTCCCTCAGTACTATCACTGCGCCCCCCCCCCCCACCTTCAGTTTCTTCTCTATCCGGAACCCAGCAAATAATATATAATTAAGATATCATAGGGGCATTCCAAAGTAGAGGGGAGGAAGAAAGGGTAATGGAGCACATCCAGGGATGCTCATCTTGAAGAACGTCAGTTACAGTAAGGTGAGTAACCTCCTTTTCTTCATCGAGAGGTGTCCCTGCGGTTGTTCCACATCAGGTGACTACAAGCAATATTTTCTTACGGAGGCAGGGACTTCGGATCAGGTAAGTATGCCATTTGTAGTACAGCTTTTGCTAGTTTGGTATGCTGGAGGGGTCCTGAGGTAAGTGCCTAATGTTTTGCAAAGGTGTTTTCTGACGACATGCAGTGGGATTTTCCTCAGGTAAGAAACGGACGTGGCAACTGCCCTTGTGGAGTGTGCCTGAATCGGAATTGGTGAAGGTATGGGTTCAAATGGTGGTTTTGTGAGGGTTGTTAATACCAAGTATAAGTCACAAGGCCCTTGAGGGGGTGCCACCTATGGTTATAGAGCCTGGAGACCTTTCAAAAATCGCTTGGTTACTGGGTGTGCAAAGACTGTAGCGTCTTTCACTGTTATGTGGAAGGTTGCAACGGCTGCTAGGTGGACCCTGATTGAGCTGAGGGAGAGATGTGAGTGTTTGAGGTGTAGCACGTATTCCAGTAGATCAGGAAGTGGAGTGTCTTGTGGTCATATGTTACGAGAGGTTGCCCAGTGAACAAATCGAATCCATTTGCTCATGTATGTTTTTCTTGTTGCAGGTGCTCTGCTTTGTAAGAGAACATCACAGACTTGTTGAAAGCACTGCAGTTTTATGCCCGTGAACCATCTAGGTACCACACCTTGAGATGGAGTGTGCGAAACTGTGGGTGAGGATACATAATCCCTTGTTGACAGATAACGTTGGGATCGTTCGGAAGAGTGATTGGTTGATATATTGCTAGCCTGTGTAGGAGGGGAAACTATGGCTGTTGGGACCAGCAGGGTGCAATGAGGATAACTTTTGCTTTGTTGTTCAGAATCTTTACGAGAACTCTGTTGAGGAGAGGAAACAGAGGAAAATCATAATGTAGGAGTGCATTCCAGGTTATAACAAGAGCATCCCTGGAGGACTCTTTCCCCATGCCCACCCTGGAGCAATAACGTGGGCATTTTTGTTGATTGAGGTGGCAAATACATCTATATCTGTGAAACCCCATTGGTTGAAGATGTCGGTGAGGAGTGCATAGTCGAGTTCCCATTTGTGCTCTTGAGGCAGGGCTCTACTGAGGGCATCTGCTGTTGAACTGAGGAGTCCAGGAAGGTGGCAAGCGGGTATGTGAATGTCTCAGGCTAGACACCAATTCCAAAGTGCTATTGCTTCCAGGCACAGTGTGAGAGATTGGGCACCACCCTGCCTGTTTATATAGAACATGCATGCGGTGTTGCCTGTGTATGTTTTTACGTGTATTCCCGTGACATTGGGTAACAGTTCTTGGAATGCCAGGTGAACTGCCCTGAGATTGAGGGCATTGAGATTGAGGGCATTGATATGGAGCATGCGGTCTGCCGGAGACCATAGGCCGTGTGCTGTGCAGCCTTCTGTATGAGCATACCAGCCCGTAAGGGATGCATCTGTGGTGACAATTACAGGGGGTCCAGGATTCCAAAGGGGATGCCTATGCACATGTTGCATGATTTTGTCCACCAGTGTAGGGATGTGGTAGTGTGAGCACTTTGTTCATATGATGGACGTGTATACTTGCGTCGGAGCCAGCCTTGGAGGTTTCTCATAAAGAGACGTGCATTTGGGACCACAGAATTGCATGATGCCATGTGACCTAATAGTTGAAGGAAGTTGTAAACCCTTACTACTGGTATCTCTTGGAGCAATTCTGCGAGTTGACTGATGCGAGTGAATCCATCTATTGGTAGAGAGGCTCTGGCTGTGATTTGAATTGAGCTGAGCTCCGATGAATTGGATTGTTTGGGTTGGTGTGAGTGTTGATTTCCCGTAATTTATTAGGAAGCCTAATGACTGAAAGCAGGTTATCACAGTGATGGTATCTTGATAACAGTCTTGACTGGTCCTTGCTTTGATAAGGCAGTCGTCTTAAGTACAGGTAAATTGTGACCCCTTGTTTTCTGAAGTGAGCAGCGACAGCTGCTAGCATCTTTGTGAATACCCTTGGTGCAGTGCAGAGACCAAAGGGCAGTACCGTGTACTGGTAGTGTTGGAGACCTAAAGTGAAATGAAGAAAATGTCTATGAGGGGGCAAATGGATACATGAAAATATGCATCCTGCAGGTCAAGAGAAGAAAACCAGTCACTAGACTCCAGAGCTGAGATAATATTATTTAGCATGACCATTTTGAATTTCTGTTTCCTTATGTATTTATTTAGTAACCGAAGATCAAGGATTGGCCTCCGACCGCCTGTCTTCTTCTCTACAAGAAAATAATGTGAGTAGAAATCGGTTCCGTGGAACTCTTGAGGTACTGGTTCTATGGCTCCTAATTTGAGAAGGTGGTCAATTTCTTGTTGTAAAATGATTTCGTGAGAGGGGTCCCTGAAGAAGGACAGAGTGGGTGGTTGGGGAGGAGGGGAGAGAAAAGGGATGGTATAACCTAGAGAGATGGTTTGAGTTACCCACTTATCAGTGGTAATAGATACCCAATTTGAAAGGAAAGGTAATAAACAAAATAGGAAGGTTTGGAACCAAACTCAAGCTCTGGTGCATGTGGTGTAGTTGTACATCTCTCGACTGTTGTTTCAAATTTGCTTGCTGGGTTGGGATGAGCGGTTGGGGTTATTAGTCTGAGGGTGCTGTCTGTGTTGCCCGCTGTGCCCCCTGTTGATATGGGGCATGGTCTTGTCTCTGGTACTGGTAAGTGAATTGTGGGTACCTAGGTCTCTGATATGGTTGGTACCTGTACTGTCTCTGTCTCGTCATAGGGGTTTGGATACCAAGTGACTGCAATATGGATCTGGAATCTTTCATCGATTGGAGCAGTTCATTGGTCTTTGCAGAAAATAGCTTTTCTCCATCGAACAGAAGGTCTTCAACTGATGGTTGCGCTTGGCAGGGAAAAGCAGAAGAGGCTCATCTCATAGTGACTGCTGTTGCCGTAGTCCTTGTAGCTGTGTTTGTTGCATCAAGTGCAGCTTGCAGGGCTATTTGTGGTATCTGGCCTTCTGAAACAAGAGCCTGAAACTGTGCCTTTTTGCTGTCAGGGATATCTTCAATAAAAGTATTGAACTTTGTATAATTATTGAAGTCATATTTACTTAATAAAGCCGCATAGTTCGCCACTCTCATCTGAAGAGTGGCAGAGGCATAAACCTTCTTTCCGAACATGTCCATACGTTTATTGTCCTTTTTGGATGGGATGGAATGATTTTGGCTTTTTGTTTCTCTGCTATGAGGGAGTTGAGTGGAGGGTGAGAAAAGAGGAATTGAGAACCCTTGGGGGGAACATAGTATTTTCGATCAGCTTTCTTGCATGTTGGTGGGATGGATGCAGGTGTTTGCCATAGGGTTTTAGCGGGCTCCAAGATAGCTGGATTAATAGGAAGTGCCATCTTTGTTGCTGTACTGGCCTGGAGGATGTTAGTGAGTTCATGTTGAGAAACCTGAATTTCTTCCATAGATATATTCAAATCAATAGCAACTCTTTTAAATAAATCTTGGAAAGAGGAAATCATCATCGGTGGTATGAGTAGCAGGTGATAACAAAGCCAACTCTATGGCTGAGGCTGCGTTTGAATGTTATGTAGAAGCCAACATCGGAGAGCAGTGGCTTTCACTGTCAGTTCCCTTCATAGAGGTGTGGGGTGACAGGTTTAAAAGAGAGCAGGGTTTCGCCATATGCTTCGTCTTACATGGTCTCTTTTTATATTGTTGAGGTGGTTGATTGAACATTTTCCACTATGGGAGGAAAAGCATAGGCGGTGGCTCAAAAAATAAGGAGCCCAGGGAGCCATTTGTGCTCTAAGAAAATCTGGTTGCGGCTGATCAGCAGACCATGTAGAGCCCTCCATATATGGCTGAGGTGAAAAAGCAGGTAAATATTCCTCATCGTCCTAGGGGGGAGGAGGGGAAGTCAGAGTAATCAGAGAATGGAGATTGAGGATGTATATTATCAAATTATGCGAATGTAAAGTGGGAGAGATTGCCAGGTCTTTGTGGTCCTTGTGGCTAATGAGGGGAGTATGCAGCATGGATAGCTCTGCTGACTGTAAACAAAAGTTGCCCTGCTCATCTGAGGTGTTGCCCCTGGTAACACGAGAGGGGGGCCAGCACCCAGCAGCTGATCTATGAGGGGATTCCTCGATGCTGTGATAGGAGCGGGAAGATCTCCTATGGCCCGTAGTAGGGCGTGAGGCAGGCACTGGAAGACCTGATGCCAGTAAAGGGTAGACTTTTTTGCCTTTTTATTGCCCTTTCTGTGCTCACCCAAAGTGCCAGGGATGTCAAACCTGCTCAAGCTGTTATTGCCTGAGCACTGTGTATTTCTCCCCTCAGCGTGCAGCTTTCTGGGCTGCTGACTCAGAGAGCTCATCCCTGCCTTTGATGGCTTAGGGAATGTTTGCCTCATAGGTGTATTGCTCAGACCCAAGCCCGGGTCAGAGGTATGGTGTTTGTCCTTGTCAAAGAATGACATTTTAAATCACAGCTGTCTGTTTTTGCGTGTTTTTGTCTTAGCGCAGTTGGTGAGGCATTAATTTCTTGCAGAGCCTGCAGCTTTCAAAGCCGGGTGGCTGGAGATCGCAGTTCAGGACTGCGGGCGGTTGGGTTTTTCTTTTAACTAACTCTAAACAAGTAAATTAGTTAACTACTAACAGGAACTGTGGAAATAAACTAACTCTAAACAACTATTTGAAGAAAGAAGTTTGTGAGGAGAAATCTTTGCGAGAGCAGGAGAGTTCCATCTGAAACCGGGGGGCGGTGCATGCACAAGAGTACTGCGGGAGGCTTGTGCACGCTACACATGCACAGCCCCCGATACATTGCTCAGAAAAATCCATGGAGAAGCGCTGGAATGCTCAACACCTGATGTGGAGCACCCTTAGGGACGCCTCTCGACGAAGAAGCCACATTTTCTACTTTCTCAGTTCACATGAGAATCCTGAAAGTTATATGCAATAAGCAGGACTCGCCAAGCGGCGGCGAGCCCCGCTCGTCAGCCACATGGTTTTGCGCCATTCTGCGCATGCACAGATAGCTCTGAGCCGGCTCTTCCGGGTTGTAATCTACTCACCCATGGTGAGTAGATTCCATTATTTGTCGAGCCCTGGCAATAAGTAAACTAAAAATTAAATTGTGGTGTTACTTTCTGCTTTGCTCTTTACTGCAAAGCATCAATATGAAATAATTTTACACTTAATCCTTGGCTGCTTATACCAGTTCAATGCCCAAAAGATGGGTTTGAGAATGAGCATTCAGAAGAAACTCCTTTTTTAAAGGCTTTGGTTATTTCTGATTTATTTAAATCAGCCTCAAACTGTAGCAAATTGTATTCCAAACTTTTTGGTGAAAAAATTATTTGACTACAACTGGAATTTTTAAAATTCAAAATATCATTTGGGTCTCATTCTAATAATCTTTGTCAACACTTTGGGGTATTTTTGTATACAGGTTGAACCCTAGTCCGGCAACATCCGTGAGCCAGCATGATTTTAGTTAGCTGGATGTCCACTTACCATGGGTGTGATCAAATTTTAGCTCTAATTTACCCCTCAATGTCTTCTAAAATCCCAGTAAGCAGTGGAAGTGTTCGTAATGCTGCTAGACAATATTGACCTCCTGTGACCCGGTAAATTCTCTAGATCTGGACTAGAGAGGTTCAACCTATATTTAATGCCTTTAATATATGGTGAAGAACGAGGAAGCTACAGCTAACCTCACATCCGCAATCCTCAGGGCTATCACCAGTGATGAGGCAGTTGTTATGACTATTTCCCTGTATCAAGAGCAGACAGCAATGAGCAGCATTCCTCTCAGCAGGACAACATGCTCTCCATATGAAGCAGCTACATGAGAGCAGCTGCAGCTCCCACAGGAGAGCCTGAAAGGTAGTCAATGCTATATCATTGACAAAACTAGACTGGAACTCAGCCTCAGATAGGGTAGCCCGAGGCTCATGAAAATTTTCAGGCAACCTGACAATCTGAAAAATACTGGATTTTAGCCATTGGACTTTCTTGCACAAGAAATCCCTGTCAAGCGTCCACACTGTCCTCTTGCACAAGAGCTCCTGCACAAGAGGGCTTACACCTGTTAAAGAACAGCATAGCTCTTGCACAAGAAGCCCTCTCTTACCACGCCTTACTGTAAATTTTCTTCTGCAAGAGCGGGCGGGCAGTGTGGACACTCTGCGGATTCTTGCACAAGAATGGCAGTACTAGTGCAAGAAGCCGCGAGTGTAGACATAACCAGTGTGGCATGTACGATTACCTGCCCTGAGGGCGGGTGGCATGTGTGCATTTGGTGCAAGGAACTCCTGGCACCCAGACTGCGTACAGGCTTTGGAGGCCAGGGTGGCTGAACTACAAGAGCTAAGGGAGGCAGAAAGGTATGTTGATGAGACTTTCTGGGACATTGTAGAATTGTCCCACCTCCAGTCAGACACCCCTGCCCTGTTAAGGAGAATGAAAGGCTCAGGGTAGGAGAGCAGCAGCACAGGGAAACCTTCCCATAGTTGGGACCCTCCTTTCACATGATGTTGGGATATCCTCTTGTACTGAGGTTACTTCTCCATGGGAGGGAACTCCAATCATTAGGAAAAGGCAGATGTTAATAATGGGAGATTTGATCATTAGAAAAATAAATAGTTAGGTTTGCGATGACCGCGAGAACTGTATAGTGACTTGCCTCCTGGTGCAAAGGTTGCAGATCTCTTGAGGCATCTAGATAGACTTCTGTGTAGTGCTGGGGAGGACCCAGTGGTCATGGTACATGTAGGTACCAATGATACAGGGAAGGATAGGAGAGACATCCTGGAGGCCAAATTTAGGCTGCTAGAAAAGAGACTGAAATCCAGGACTTTTATATGGTGGCTTGCTCAGAAATGCTTCCAGTTCCACGCACAGAGCCAGGTAGGCAGGCCTTCAGTGTCTCAATGCGTGGATGAGACAATGGTATAGGGAGGAGGGGTTTAGATTTATAAGGAACTGGAGAAACTTTTGGGATGGGGGAGCCTGTACAGGAAGGATGGACTCCACTTAAACCAAAGTGGATCCAGACTGTTGGCACTTAACATTAAAAAGGCCGCAAAGCAGTTTTTAAACTAAGAAATGGGGAAAACCAACTGGTGTAGAGGAGCATGTGGATCAGACAGAAGCGCTCTGCCGTGCACCGGGGAAGGCGGGGCGAGGAGCACCCGCGACAAGCCAGCAGGGAGCCTGAACGGCACGCCAGCCGGCCAGGGCTGCGCAGGGGCGGGGGGGGCGAGCCCCGGGCCGCACGTCGCAGAGCGTGAGGACACCCGAGGGGGCGGGCCCAACATCCCTGGCGTCCTTGCCCGGGTTGCTTGAAACGACGACGACCCAGCAGGCAGGCGGAGATTCCCGCCCCCCCCCCCCGCCGGAGGGCAGGAGGACTGACACCGGAGTCACCAGGACGGCAATAGGACCGGGCCAACGCGCCGGGCGAGGTAAGCTCCTCCGGCAAGCACGCCGGTGGGGCGGACGGGAACGGGGAGTGGAAGGAGCCCGGGGCGGGGCCCTTCTGGCGCCCGTGGACAGGTGCGTTACAGGGTTAGTCCCCACCTGTTGTGGGAGGAATGTCTCCACTGTTCCCCCACTTAGGGCCCCGGGCTGGGACCCAGTGGAGAGGGTGGGCCCGGGTCCCCCACACCCCACCCCTCCTCACCTAGCCTCAACCCGCCTACAAGTCCCGTCGGAGTCACCCACAGCTCGGTGGGCGACGGGCAACTGAAACTGCGCAGTAACACGCTAAATACCTTTTTCCCCACTCCCAGCGAGGACCTTGGCCCCGGATAGGCCGCCAGGCGCTCCTCTTCCCTTCCCCCTTTATTCTACGGTCGGACTGGACCCAGCGACCCCCAAAAGGGCCCAGGACAGTGAGTTCGCTGAACCCCGGTCCGGACATCCAGCCGGGTGCTCGCACTCAAACTCGGGACAGTAACGGGTAACCATAGGAAGTGGGTCCACTGAACCCCCCTGCTCTGCCGGGAGGGGGCGCTCGCACCCATAAGGAGCCGTCACAAGGTCATACAGGTGGGGGAGTGGCACTATATGTGAAAGAAAATGTAGAATCAAACGAAGTAAAAATCTTAAATGAATCAAAATATTCCACAGAATCTCTGTGGATAGTAATTCCATGCTCCAATAATAAGAATATAGCATTAAGGATATATTATGGACCACCTGACCAGGACAATGATAGTGACTATGAAATGCTAAGGAAGATTAGAGAGGCTATCAAATAAAAAAACTCAGTAACAGAAAGGAAGTTCAATTATCCCCATAATGACTGAATACATGTCACCTCAGGACAAAATGCAGACAAAATATTTCTTGATACCTTAAATGACTGCTTCTTGGAGCAGCTGGTACAGAAACCCACAAGGGGAGAGGCAATTCTTGATTTAGTCCTGAGTGGAGTGCATGATCTGGTCCAACAGATATAACAGGACCGCTTGGAAATAGTGACCATAAAGTAATAACATTTAACATCCCTGTGGTGGGGAAAAATACCTCAGCAGCCCAACACTGGCATTTAATTTCAGAAAGGGCAACTATGCAAAAATGAGGAGGCTAGTTAAGAAAAGGACCAGGAGGTATGAGGCTTGGTGAACAAGCTCACCCTCCTTACCAAATTAATAGTAGACAAACCTGTGTCATTGGGAAAAGTCATTTAGCAGGAATTAGGATGGACCATAAGAAGGAAAAAGCATGTGAAAGGGGAAGGCAAAAAGTTTGGAGCCCTATGGGCATAGTTGAAGGAATAAGGAAAGTAGCTTTGAAAGGACAAAGCAAATGATCTGAGGGAATGTGAAGATAAAAGGTGGACTCCATGGGAGTGTGGAAGGAATTAAGTGATGGTTGTAATATGTAAAGGGAAATCTTGTTTTAAAATGACACCTTGTTTCTTTGCAGCCTCTTCCTTAAGCACTGTGCAAACCATCTAGGCAAAGAAACAATCGAATATAAACATTTTGTCTATGGACACCTTTGTTAAATCTGCAAAGGAAAATTAGGGATTCTACTGAAACTTAATTGATTAAGTGCATAAAGGAATGAGCTCTATATATTGTAACACTATTTTGTAGGTTTCAAATGAACTAGTTTTATTTTGTTTTGGATAATGTCCCCTTGCTTAAAATTGCAAACAGACAAGGCACAAATTGGTTAGTGCTTCTGTTGGGCATTCAACTCTTAAGGTTAAATTTAACTTTCTAAAAACCAAATTATTAGTTTAGAAATTCAAGCTTTGAAACTTAACTGTCTCTTTTCAAGGCTCAGTTGATAACACTTTTGGCTTGCTTTTAAATTCAACATTATATGTGAATATAGGCTGCCTGGCTATTTCAAAGGAAAGTGGACAGGGAAGGCTGCTGCTGTCTCAGTAGACACATCCACTGCACCTCTGACCACAAACATAGAAGGAACAGCTCAGCTTGCAGAGCTGGCAGCAATTAAATTAGCTTGAGAGGCAGGTACCAGTACCACGTACACTAACTCCTATGCTATATGGGCTGGAGCCACCCAGTGGATAACTAACTGGGAAATAGGAGGAAAGTCTGTTTGGAGATTGGAATATTGGAAATGGATATACCAGCATGCAACCCAACATGTCTTAAGCATAAGTTATGTGTCCAAAAGAATAACACTCTAGCTGCACAGCTAAATAACCTAGCAGATGCAGCAGTACAAATTTTTGCTGCCCAGGTGGATTGGGAACGCCTGTACATTTGGCTACATGAAACCTTGGGACACATAGAAAGCGATGAGCTGGTGCAGCAGGCACATGCCAGGGGGTGGCCTATCACTCACAAACAAGCCAAAGATCTGGTACAAGCTTGCACCCTATGTACTGAACTCGGGAAACATATAGCAGAAGGGCAACGGTTTGCCAGGCTAAGAGATGGTTGGGCAACCTGGCAAGTATATTATATTGGTCCACCACCCACCAGTAAGCAAGGGTGGAAGTATGTTTTAACTGGAGTAGAAATTGTTTAAGGAATTGGTTTTGCTTACCCAACCCGATGGACAACAGGGTTGTTTATGATCATGGGACTAAACCGCTCAATAGCCCTTGTCCCAACACCCCAGTTTGGGAACACAAACCCATGTACTGCACTCCTACAAGGGAAAAGGAGTCTGGACCACTGCAGACGCTGGGCTAACACCAATAACCATTACTGAGGCTTGGATTGTATCCAAGACCGGCGAACCTTATGTTTTATCACAGGAAACTGAGGCAATGACCCCAAATGCTCCAGTGGGATGAATCCCTCCCAATGCTGGTGTGGATCCAGGAAACCACCATGAACTTTTTGTATATATTTACCACTTGCTGTTGTAGCGCTTGCAACTACTGTTGTTAGTTACAGACTATTGAAATGAGACATGGCACTCCAACTCGCCATGGTGTTCTTCCTCATCCCAACTGCCACTGCTGTACCAGAACACCTTACTTGACTCCTCTACTGGACTGGGAATAGAGTTTGTCCCTTTCAGCCCAAATGACTGGTGAAACAAGAGTGACATCTTCTGATGGGGACCGGTATGGTTCGATGACAGCGACTACCACAATCCTCAAAATAACTTTGGGGGGAGGCAAGGGAAGTGGCAACGAACGGTATGGGATAAGACATGCTGTAACTAAGAATGTAAACAACTCATGGCTAAATTGGTTAGCCCAACAGCTAAAACTTTCCTTAACTCCTTTCCTACACTCTATTATAACCACTGTTTTAATTGTTTTGATTGTTATACTTATTTTCTGCATAAACCTATGCATTGTGCAATGCCTAATTAATGTAGCTATCTCTTGTGTGCACATTTGATATGGAGCACTAGGAAAGGACCCTAGTCAATTCCTAGATCCTGAACCCTCTAATCAGGCCATTGGGTACTTTTAGATTCCTCCAAGGTGAGGTGCTGGCAAACCACCATCTTGCATTCCTGGGACGTGGTGTGTCGTATCAGGGGATGGAATGTAGCCAGACAGCCCCCCCCCCCATCTCATCCATTTTATTTTTGCCTCTCTGAGGTTCCTGAAGCATACAGGACAGAGAAGGAGCAATAAAATCAGCATAGTCTATGCTGGCTCATCTGATCCTGAGAAGATGAAAACATAGATATGAGGAGAGAGCAATTAAGGCAATAAGCTGGCCTCGAGGCTGCGAGAAGTGCCCGGCTGGCACCCATGTTGATACGAACACACAGCCGTCCCTGGGAGAGGAATCCCCCACTGAGAAAAGAATCTCCAGAACTTCCAATTTAATCCTCTCAACTCTCTCTTACAAGTGTAAATTAAGTTCACAACTCCCTTGTAAGAACTGGTCTCACAAAAGGCAGACCAGCACTATTTGGCATCACAGATAAGAAAGAGAAATACGTGACCCCATGGGTATAAAGATGGGTACAGCAGCACACTCACTTTTGAGTGTCAATCTACCCTCTACCTGCTGGTCGGGTTAGGTGTTTGACCTCCCGAGGTTCTATGGGGACGCCCACCTCGTATTTTCATCTTTCCTAGGAATTGAGGGACCGGCCCTGGCCTGACACGCTGGCGTCGAGAGGCACAGAAGGGGGTAAAAATTGTACCTGGATGTCGTCCTCTGTCTTAAGTGTACACAGACTTAGAGCTCTTTAAAGATTAAACTGTTACTTGGTACTATTATTTCTGTTTTCCTATCTTTATCTTCTTTGTAACCATTTTTAAGATCTATATTTTGCTAGCAGTTAAGAAATAGAACAATAGCCATTGCAACCATATGATTTATAAGCTTCCTCAATAAACCTGTAAGGCTACGTCTACATTGGCCCCTTTTCCGGAAGGGGCATGTTAATTTCAGCGATCGTAATAGGGAAATCCGCGGGGGATTTAAATATCCCCCGCGGCATTTAAATAAAAATGTCCGCCGCTTTTTTCTGGCTTTTAGAAAAGCCGGAAAAGAGCGTCTACACTGGCCCCGATCCTCCGGAAAAAGCGCCCTTTTCTGGAGGATCTTATTCCTACTTCACAGAGCCAGAGGGACGCAGGGATCGGGGGGAGTAGGGTGCAGTGGAGGCACGGAGAATGGGACCCGGGGAATGGGAAGGGTAGAGGGATCGGGGTCTAGGGCAGTGCAGGGAATGGGCAGCACGGGGGTAGGGATCGGGGGGAGCAGAGTGCGGGGTGCAAGGGTGGCGCAGAGCCAAAGGGTCGTAGGGAAGAGGGAGAGCAGAGGGTGTGGGGGAGCAGGGGCAGCATGGGGAATGGGCGGTGCGGAGACAAAGGGGGGCTGGAGCCGTGGCAGAATTGGAGTCGGCGGGGCGGGGCTTGGCTGCGCCACACACTGCAGCCAGCTTCCAAGGACATGCGGCCAGAGATGAGCTGCCGTGGCTCTTTAAAATCAGCGGGGCCATGTCACACCAGCGTCCTGGCATCCCGCCCCGCATCCTTGCGCCAGAGCTGCACGCCGGCAGCCCGGTGGCAAGAATCACCGCACTTCCTCCTTCCCAGCAGCGCTCTGCTCCTCAGCCAGCCGGCGGATTGGATGGGGCCGCGCCACCCGTTGTGCAGACTTCCGCCAGCCCGTCACAATGGCCCACCGGGCCAGTCTGCCCCTGCATTCGCCAGCTGGTAAAATCTACTTGCCACAGGTGAACGGGCTAGTGTATTTGTCGAGCCCTGCACATTGGAAAAAATAATCCCAACTATATATACAATATGATGGGAGCTAATTTAGCTACAACTAATCAGGAAAGAGATCTTGGAGTCATCGTGAATCGTTATCTGAAGATGTCCATGCAGTGTGCAGCAGCAGTCAAAAAAGCAAATAGAATGTTAGGAATCATTTAAAAAGGGATAGAGTATAAGACAGAAAAGATCTTAATGCCTCTATATAAAACCATAGTATGTCCACATCTTGAATACTGCACACGGATGTGGTTGCCTCATCTCAAAAAAGATATATTGGCATTGGAAAAGGTTCAGAAATGGGCAACAAAAATGATAAGGGGTTTGGAACGGGTCCCATATGAAGAGAGGTTAAAGAGACTTAGACTTTTCAGTTCAGAGGCAGCAAGGGGGTGGAAAGTAGGACCAGTGCTGGAGGGAGCCAGCTTAAAAGTTGGTTCCTCCCAGCACCATCTCAGCAGGGGCACAGAGGAGGACCTGGCGCGAGCTGGGACAGAGCAGTCCCAACTCGTGCTAGGACCCAGATACTGTGCCTCTGCTTTTTAAATGTACTAAGAGACACCAATATGATTAGCTTACTAACTGCTATTTAACATCCCTAGTGTGGTCCATGACTGATGTTTTTTCTGATGGCCAGTGGCCCCTGATAGGAAAAGGTTCTCCACTCCAGATCTACACACTGTCGGTGCATTAGCTTTCTTTACTGTGACTCCTGACATCTGGAACATTCCTTAGTTTTCTCTCTCATACATAGTTTTAATTGAAATCACAGTTGAAAATATGGTTCAAAATTCATTTCTCATTTACACTGGTGAAATCCAGACTAGCTGAATTGAAGTAATTGGATTTACATCTCTTTTGTCCTGAGAATCTGACCTCTCTCCTCTATTTTACTCATGCCCCAATATTTTTCCCCTTCCATTACTATTATGGCTATAGCACACACAAAACCACATTAAAAAATTGATTGCAAAATCAAGCCTTCAAAAGGTAAGAAATGCCTGAGTTAAGGCTGCCTCTACAAACCTTAATTCAGCTCCCTTACACAGATGCATTATTGTAATCTTTAATTTCATCTATCTATTTGTCTGAGTGTCTGTCTCTCTGTTCATGAATGCCTCCTCAGCAGTAAGCGCTAGGACCACCCAATCGGTCCGCAGCTGCTGCTTCTCCTAATTTAAGGTAAGTTCAAGGTTGGGTTGTGCCAGGAAAATGGAAAGTGCCTCTAAGGGGAGCGTATTCCGTAACATGGACTGGGAAGGTCTGTTCGAGGGATGCTTTACTTACACTCGCCTTGCCCCTATCGCTCCCTGAGGGGCGGGGGACACCGGGTAAGACCGTAACCCCCCTCACTCATCCACCCGCACACCAACCTGCGGCCCCGCAAGGCGCGCTGCGCAGTGTCTCTGCAGGGAGGCCGAGGCCAGCAGCGGGGGCGCCTCCACTACCGCGCCCGCCCCCCTCCCCGCGCTGGGGCCGCGCCCCCAAGCGCCACAGGGAGCGGCTCTAACAATTGGCTTTGCGGTTTGTTGGCGCCTCGCAAGGGGCGGGCGGGCTCGGGACAACGGCCCCTCAACGATACCTAGTTTACCGGCAGCCCGCCCCGGCCGCAGCCCCTGCGGAGAGTCCGAGCGAAAGACGCTTCGAGCCCAAGCGCCGCCGCACGCGGCGCCTCGCCGAACGTCACAGCACCGACCCCAATCCCCGCGCCTGTCCCCTCCCACCCCAATCACGAGCGCGTGCACTTCCGTGCGGAGACAAAAGAAGGCGAATTACACTTTGGGCGCCGCCTTGAACACTCTCGAGGAGGCGATTCAACCCCCGCGCGCGGGCGGAGGGATCCCCACGACGTTCCAAACTAGTGCCGACAAAGGTCGCCCTGTGGCACGCATGCGCTACCAGTACTTCTTCCGCCGGGGGGGGGGGGCGGCGGCTAGGAGGAGGAGGAAGAAAGATACTGTACGTTGCCTCTCCTACTTCTCAAAGCGATATGCTCGTAACCAGCTTAGCCGTAAGGCGCGTGCGCGAGACAGAGCCAACGGCAGTGGCGCCCACCGCGCGTGCGCCACCATTCTCCGCCTGTCCCGACGTGCTTCGCGCAGCTGTCATGGCGGCTCCCTGAGGCCGGTGGTGGCACATGGGTCGGGAGCGAGGCGGCTGCGGTCAGTGAGGGAACCGCGCCTCAGCCGGGCTGGGGGTGAGGCAGGAGAGCGAGAGCGAGAGCGAGGCAGCGGCGGCAGCGGACAAGTGGAGAATGTGGGCGCTGGAGTGGGCGCTCCTGAGGGGCTTCCCCAGCGCGGCGGAGTCCCGGCGGGCCAAGCAGAGCGAGGTGACCGCGGCAGGTGAGAGGCTGGGCTGGGCCGGGCCGGGGTACCTGCGGCTGGCCAGTGGGACGTCACGTGCAGGTGATGCTGCGCCTGCCCGGCTCTGCGGCGTGTCCTGTGGGGCAGGGTTACCGTCCCCGCCTTAGCGCAGCCTGCGGGACAGCGCGGGGTTACCTGTAACGGCAACAACGTCACATGCACCTGAGCGCTGCAGGGCGTTACTGGCTCTGCCGCTGGTCTCCGGGGTAGTGGAGAATGGTCTCGTGTTGCTCTTGAACAGCGCTCAGGTAGCATCGCTTCACAGGGTTAGCCCGCTAGTTAAAACCCATAGGGTTGTGTCTGCATGGAAAGTATGTTAGTTCTGTGGAGCTTCATCTAGCCAGCATGGGTAGTAATAGCAGCGTAGGCATTGGGGTTGCAAGCACCTATTGCTATGCCTGCTACCGTTGCTATCCGTGGTAGCTAGACTAGAGCTAATCACGGGTATGTTTGTTTCTGCTACAATCACACGTTCACTTTACAGTGGGAGGAGTTTGGGGTTGAACCACTAACCAAGCTGTGTTACTGTGTCTTCAACTGTAGGAGCTTGAGTTAGACCCCACCTTTTTGCAGTGTTAACACATTCAAAATGACAGATATTTTCCACAAAAGCTCATGATACTATAATTTTTAAGGTGCTACAGTACTACTCATTTTTTGTGTGTTTTTGTAAGTCACCAACTAACATGGCTATCCCTTTGAGACTTCAATATGACACAGTTTAGCTTGTCCCAACAGTAGCTTCCTGTATTTGATGCCAATGACTGGACTGTTTCAGCTGACTTGGGTTTGCATGGCTAGGGTTGTGGTGCTATAAAACTGCAGTGTAGACATTGGGCATTTGTGCTTCACCCTTATTATAAAGACTCAGAAGTGGAGTTGTCAACCATGGTCTTCATTCTCAAGCTGTAAGTGATTTTTCAGATATGCTGGTTCTAGTCTACTGAACACCTCGAAGTTAAGGCCCAATATCTTGAACTTGATTTGATAGTACTGTATGTAAGTTAGTTTATTGAATGAGGGGCAGGTTTGATGGGTTCTCAGAGCTTATGTTTAGAGCCCTGCATGAATACAAAATTGGTATGCACATCTGCAAAAATGATCTGTGGATTAGGAATGTAATAGTATAGTCCATAAACCGATAAGCAAAAGCTTATAGGTTAATGCTATAGAATACATGCATTCCTCTCCCCTCCCCACCCTCCTCCACACACACATACCCTTTGCCAGTAAATTGTTTTGCAGGCTGGCCAGCAGCCTTGCTCTGGGTCCTGGACTTACCCCCACTCTGCATTTAAAGCATATTAGGAGTCAGGTGGGCAGGCAGCCCAGCTCAATTCCAGCTCATGCCGGGTCTGGGAGCTCAGATCCCTCCTTTCGGAAAGAGGCTGACTAGGGATTATAGAATAGTTGACTAACCGATAAGAATTCAAGAGGTTACTTCACTATTCAGTTAACCAATATTTAACATCCCTACTACAGATATTTACATTCACATCCAAGGATATAAAGCAGATTTGCTGGGTTCTAAATTTGTATACACATTTGCAAATATGAGCCACACATAACAGCATCCATGGATGTGGGTGCCTGAGCATATCTGTGGATTTTCAGGGATCTGCCTATGTTAAAACCAAGGTAGGGATGTAATAGTGTAGTCAATTAACCAATAAGCAATAGCTTATAGGTTAATGCTATATACTACATGTGTTTCTCCCCCTTCCTCAACCCCCCTGTGCTCCAGCCAGTAAATATTTTAGCAGGCTGGCCAGCAGCCTGTCTCAGTCCTGGCTTGCAACAAGTCTGGGACCTATCCCTGCTGCAGTTCTGCATTTAAAGAGTATTAGAAGGTAGGCAGGCAGCCCACCTCAGTTCCAGCTCACGCTGGGGCCAGGAGCTCAGACACCCCTCCTCCCCCGAGAGGGGCTGTTGCCACCCCTGTGTCAGAGGCAGCAACACGGGGTCACAGGCAGCCTGTTTGTGCGGGGAGCTGGTTTTTAAATTGGCTCCCCTCATGGGCCAGCTCCCGCTTGGCACCCTCACGCTACAGAGGCAGCAGCGCAGAGTGGCAGGGAGCTCCTCAGGAATGGGGCAGGATCGCACTGACTGCTAGTCCAGTCCCTGAGGATTATGGAATACAGTCGCTCCCTGAGTTATGACCATCTGCACTTAGGACCAAAGCAGTCATAAATAAGGATCCGAGTTATGAATGGCGATCTGCGCTTACGAACAGCGCAGTCGCCATGTAACTCTATGGGATCTAAGTTACAAACACTTCGAGTTACGGACCAAGTGTTTGTCCATAACTTGTTCATGGTAGTCAAGTAACCAATTCATGAGGTTACTGAACTTCAATTAACCAATATTTAACATTTCTAGTCCAAGGTGGATTTTTTCATTGCTGTGATGACACTATCACATGCCATCCCTGAACAGGGATAGGCTCTTTGGCTGAGTTACCACAATTTCTCCTGTCACTTTGCTCAGGAAGAATATGGGTCAGATTCAGAAATCTTGGGCCAAGTTTTGCTGTACTTACCAAGGTCCAATGCTTCTTGAGTATAAAGTGTACTGACATGCAGTAAAGTAGGCATACTATTTTTTCCCTTATAAGGGAAATTAGACCAGTGCTGTTTGAGAAGCATTCCTAAATGTGTGTGAAGTTTTTTTGCATTGGAGGATAGTAGTTTTTTGCAGTGCTTCATTGAGAATAGATTTAGGCCTAGCGTGATCAGTTCTGAAAACCTCATTTCATATGCAAATTTCTTAATGATAAATGGGAAAGTTACAATGGTAAATACATTCTTATATAGAAAAGGAAACTATCTTGCTTATTCCTTATGAATATCCTTGGCGGATACAAGAAAGGGGTGTGATATACACTATGTAATGTGGAAACTTACTCTTTGAACTCCTTTTTATAAGTGAACTAATCCTTTCTCTTTTCTTGTTAGAAAATTATCTCATGAACTTTGAAAAGATTTTCTAGCTTGTGAAGCAGAGCTAGCATCTCAGTGATTTACTTATGGCATTTAAGACATTTTTTGGACAAATTCTGGTCTCAAGACCATTACATCTTTCTATTTAGTTTTAATATGTAGGTCCAGTACACACAAAATATTTTCTGGTCTTATTTCTGAAACTTGAGGCTTCCTTTGTGGTGTTGAGAAATATGATTGCTTGTGCTTGAACTCCATAGATCACTTATTTTAATTGGGAAAAGGTAGCATTGATTTGTTAAACTTAGCTTGAACATTAAGAAGGCAGTCTGCCGATGCTGATCTGTTTAAAGACCATGTTGTTTACATTTAATGTCAGGTGGATGAAGATTCTTTTTTCCCCTAGATGAATGGGAAATATTTGAAGGCATAGAAGACCTACTCAAACCAAAACTTTAACCATCTGTTGTTTTACATGTTGCTGTCAACACACTCTATTTTTTCTTTTTAATTCTAGGAAGCGAATCCTTACTGCAATTGCATTTTGAATGCAACTATGAAGCTATTTTATTAAGTGAAGTGATCCAGGATGTTTTCACTACATTCACAATGACAGAAGACAAGATTGACACCTACTTGGAGAAGCAGATTTTAGCATACCTGAACTGTTCTGCTGCTGATGCTGATAATGTGGAAAGGTGGAAATAAATGATTTATTAATATATGAGACTAGTAGAGACTATGTTAGTATTATTAGAGGTAATTTTATTTTCTGTAAAAAATGATCACTACATTTTTTTGATTCAGGAAAACAAATCTGAGGTAAAACATAAGAACATCTATTTAGAAACTTTAATTCATTATTGATTTCTTTCACTATGGTATTTTGACATAGCAGTTCATGGTGGTGTTTTTGAAGTCGCGCTCATAGTTGGCAGTGTGTTTGTCTAAAGCAACTGGAATCAAGAATTGTAATCAGTTTTAAATGAATTTCCGCTTTCCTCTCCATCCACAAGCAATTGATTTTTTTGTAACTTTGTAAACATCAGATGATATATATGTCAATAATTAAAGTACCACAAAAAATGACAAACACAATGTTTACATTACATAATATGAGAAGATGGTGACGCATCTTAACTTAAGGACTATTTCCTATGAGTAAGAACTATTTTCTTCTCCTGTCTGTAGTAAATGCTCTACAGAAAATTTCTTTGTACAGTACATTTAAGTTCTCTAACAGTAGATGTTAATCTATCTGGATTTAATGTTTGTAATTTGTCACAAGTAATATATAGTTGAAAGATTCCTAATTGAATCGAGTTATGAAAATGGTTTTATTTTGTTTAGTTTTTTTAAGAGAAAGTGGTGGCAAGAGGAGCAGACCCAGCATAGTTGGTGTAGTGGGGAGTAGAGGCTGTCCCGGCTCACACCTGGTCCCAGACGCTGTGCCTCTGCTTTTTAAATGTATTAAGAGCCACCGGGCTCAATGGGCTACAAAGGGAGGCAAGCATGAAATTGATTGAATCTACAGGGCCACAGACTTCAGATGTCCCTGTGCAACCCTTTCTCCTTTTCCTGCTGCGACTCCTGGGCCTTTTTCCTCTCCACTCTTTTCTGCTCCAGGCTGTCTGCAGTGTTCACAGTCCAGTGCAGTACTGGATTTCAGGATCTTATTGAACACATCATCCTGAGTCTGAGTACTGCAACGGTGTCTGCCAAAGTTACTGCAGTACAGAGACTAGCATAGAAAGTACCCTACAGCACAAGACAGAGTAACACCTAACTCTCTAAGGCAGTGTTTCTCAACCTTTTTTTGCTCATGGCCCCCTTCTGAGCCTCGTTTACCTTTGTGGCCCCCCTCATAGCCACTGTTAGTTGGAAAAAAGGTATGTAATTTACCTAATGTTCCGTTTTTTCCATGGGGCCCCTAGAGGTAGGGCATGGCCCCTGGGGAGCCATATGGCCCACGATTGTGAACCACTGCTCTAAGGGAATGAAAAGCAGATAGCATCTCTATCTCTCTTGGTTGTATCACTTCCTACTCTAGCACAAGTAAATTAATGAAAAATCGAAGGACATGGTTCTTCTTTTGGGAATGCTGTTGCTTTGTTACAGTCTATGCAAGTACCCTGCATTAGGCTGGAATGGAGTCAAAAACAGGTCTTGGTTTGCTGTGCGATTGGATCCCTCATGCACCTGTTTGCCCATACTTTTTGGTCCTCTTTCACATCCTTCTTGCTGTTCTTGGCAGAGGCCTGTGACTTGAACTTCTTGGAGGTATCCGTGGAGGGAGGGATACCAAGCATGGCACACCTGGTATTCTTGCATAGCTGCTGCAGCTCCTTAACTTTCACAGGATACTGCTTCTAGTCCCTGTTGTACCCCCTTCTGCATTCACCAAAGAATCTATTCATAGACGTTGACATTTCTAAGGCCAATTCAGAGCTGTGCCTGCACAGCCACTTCTCCCTACAGGCCCAGAAGATGCAAAAATCTGTCTGCTCCAGGCAGGATGTGCCGGGAGCATGTAGATGGCATGATTTAGTTGAGGTTGGTCCTGTTTGAGCATAGGTTTAAACTAGATGACCTCCTGAGGTCTCATTCAATCCTAATCTTCTATGATGCTATCATTAGCTGGCCAGTTCCACTCAACAATGGCGAACTACTAAATGTGCTTGTCAAGTGGGGCAGTCTGGAACAAACATTTCAAAATGTTGTGGTCTTTTAAAGGGCAGGGGGAATGACTCTGATCTGTATGACTTCTTGGCAGTAGAATTCAGAATGGGGATTCAAGTGATCAGGGTGGGATAGTTTCTGGTGAACAGTTAGGGTGGACACAAGTAACACAGTGTTTGCATTCATGCTTCTTTAATGTAAGTACATTGACTATGGTTCTATGCCACTTTGGGAGGTGGTGTTACTGTGTTGGCACAATGGGGCACTTATATCAATGGGAGACCCATTATAGCAAAGACATATGCACAGATAGGTCAATGTAATTTTGTGGAGTAGACCAGATCATATGAATGGACATACTGAATCACACCCAAAGGCCATGTAGTCTAGTATTCAGCCTCTTCCAAAAGCTACAGAAGAAGATATAAGAATCTTGTGGAATAATCTGCTCCCCACAGTAGGCTTTTCTCTGGATTCTAATAGAGATTGGCATATGCATGATACTTAATATTAGCGTTTTGGAAGCAATTATTAATTATCATTATTCTTTTCTTGATATCCATATTCTTTATTTTTCCTATACAGCTCTACAGTTTTGGGAGACTGAATTCATTTTTTTTTGCTTCAGAAAAATAGCAAATTTTAAGGCTGCAAAGATTTTTAAATTAGTATGTCACTAAATATGTCCTAATATGTTTTTTGATGAAAAATATCTGTTGTAATTACGTTGATTACCTTTCTTGCAGACAAAGACTGATATTTCTTCTCGGAGTTGGCAGCTTACAGCTGTTTGTTCAGAGCAATTGGACTGGACCTCCTGTTCTCTTAGAGCCTCAGGATTTTTTGCCATCTTCATTGTTGCACCAGTTTTGTGAGGTACACTTACATTTTAAAGAGCTATATTTTGGTTAATTTGTCACTTCTGTTCACTGATACCACATGTCTCCTGAAACAACCATATGCAGGTGTTATATGACTTAATAGAAACTTGGTATTTGTGTGGACTTGAAATAGAATGTGGGGAATCGCTTCAATTGCTGCAACTGTGGCGAATGTGAGAGTATCGTGGTATATTCTCATTTTTCTGCATGAGCCTCTTTCATGTATAGTTTCAAGAATATTTCAGAGAGCACATTCAGTGTTTGGAATACATAAGATACAGAAATGTTGTATTCAGAAAGCCTGTGGAAACTTGCATCTTGCAAACGCTTGAAGAAAAGCAGACTTCAGTGGCTCTGAGATTATGGCTTTCTTCAAAGATCTGATATATATCCAGAGCATTCCTATTTTCTCTCTTAAAACATTTTTCTTAAGCTTTTTAACTTCCAGGTAATCCCAGCCATTCTCCACAAGTGTATTTTAATGGGCTTCCATGGCCATACATTGGACTAAGGCACTGGATTCCAGGGAGGGAAATAATATCACAGTTGTGAAGTCTCTTGAGCAGCTTCAAAGCTGCCATCAGCTCTTCTCACATGGCATAGCAAGGATTCTGGAATCAGGGATTTCCCTTCCCCTCCGTTATAAATATTCTATTCCAGACATCTCAACCTGGCCAAACTGCTGAACAAAACATTGATTTTTTTTTTAAAGATATCAACATATCAGCTAGAGGCAGTGTCTAGGGCAGGGGTGGCCAAACTTACTGACTTCAGACATTCTCAGTGCTTCAGCCCTGCTGCATGCCCATGGCCATGCCCAGGGCTTAAGTCCTGCTCCTGCTGAAGCCTCGAGCCCCAGCAGGCAACTCCTGTCGGACTGAATCCCTGAGCACCCTAGTCTGCTAAGTGGAGGATGGAGGGCTCCGAGAGCTGCACTTGAAGTGCAAAAGAACCATATGTAGCTTGTGAGCCACAGCTGGGCCACTCATTGTCTAGGGCATCTCTCATTTTTTAAGGATGTGGCAAAGGCTTTAATTGCCTATGGTATTTTTGTAACAGCTGTGAGTATTTAGCCTATGCTGGTTTTGAGCCAGTTAAAATGATTTACAAAGATACTGTTTACAAGGTCATCAACAAGGTTGTCATACAGAAGGGAAAATGAAGGCTTGCTGTTCCCAAAACATGCTAAGCATCTATAGCTTAGGTAGGCTTCAGTAGGGGTTGTGGATGCTCAGCACTTTTTCAGTAACACTCTTAATAAACAGGATAACATTAAGCATATTTGTATTACTGAGACAAATGATACTCCTACAAGATAGTAAGGGGATTTTTGAAGTAAGTCATGGTTCGTAATTCTGTTTACTTTGGAATCTTCTCTTCATATACAACAGAGTAATACATTTATGTTTTAAGTCTTCTAGCTGTAGACTGAAGTATAATTGCCACTTTGCCCTAAAACTTCACTATATTTCCCTATCTTAACAGAAGTTGAAGTGGCTGCAAAGATCTAGTTATAAGAATATGATAGCTGATGCCTCTAGTTAAATATGAGTGGAGAGGAATCTTGACAAGTAAAAAATACATCATCGTTTTTTTCTTCTCTTGTAGTAGCTGGTGTAACCATGGCTTAAAACAGATCAGGGAGCCGCTTTGATTGCACCACTTCATTATATCAGTTGCATGGAAAACACAGAATTTTAGACAAGAATAGTTGTATCATAGCTACTATAACTCTGTCTGTTCTTTGTGTGTAATGAACACTTACCTTGTTGAGTCATTGTGTGTGTCTATGCTTAGAGAATAGGAGTGGTCCAGTGCTGACTGCTGTCTTTTATAGTTTTTCCTCCTGACAGGATCCCAGCAAAGGGAGAGGTCCAGCCAGTACTGACGAGTGCTTCTGTATCTTTGGTTCAGCATAGTTTCTTTAGTATTAACTCTGTCCTGGAATACTGGAATGAAAGCAACAGAGAGATGCTGACTTTTTCCACCCTTTCTTTGGCCTACAGGCTTGGCTAGAGGTGGGGCAGAAAGCATTTGCTTAAATATGCTCCTTTCTCTCTTTCAACAATGTGACTGGAGTGAAGTGAGACTGAATGAAGCTGGGGGTGGAGTGATGGGAAGACTAAAGAACAAGAAGCAGACTACTGACAGTCTCCTATTTAGTCAAAAATCAATGTTAAAATTGCCTCTTGTACCCATCCCTCCAAAATGGTCCAGGGACCTTACGCTCTCATGCAACTCAGCACACAATAGATATAAAAGCCAGGAAGAGAATCCCAGCTGTACTTCTAACATAGCCTCTGTGCAACTGGAGAGCTCCCACCAACCACTTCCATCTTGAAATTTATTCTAGACAGTAGGGTGCTCCGCCTTTTCTCCCTAAGGCATAATTCAGATGGTTAGTAGACTTTTTACCTTAGTAACACAATACTACGGCTGCTTCTGCCTTTGCCACAATTGTGCATTAAAAATTGGTTGCTGTTTTGTAATTCATGTCAGCAACTTGTTGAGCCATTAAGGAACTAAAACTGGATATGATTGTTAATGTATACACTCAGCTAGCTATAACCATACAAAAATAACATTAAGAGTAAGACACATGGCCTGAAAGTACTGATAAATGCGCTAAGCTGTTTACTTGAGAAGATAATTAAACATAGCAAATAGCAAAGACTTTAATGAATTTACAGCATGGAATATCTGCACTGAAAGCCTACTGGAGTAAAACTGAATTAACTTTATCTTTTAAAGGAATGGTCTGTGCTTCTGATGAATCCTCTGTTACCTGTGATTTTAATTAGACTTAATTAAAGCTCTAATATTAGTGGGCTCTGATAATAGTTCACTACCATAAACTTCATTTCTATTTAAGTATTCTCTGCTAATTTTACATCCATAGCTGACTTGCTTTGCATATAGAATTCAATTCTGAATAAGATTAAAGCAATATTAATGACTGATTTAAAACTACAGAATCAAGGTATGGTATAATAAGTACGATAAAAATGGAATATTAGAAAAAATATGCACGCAAGATTTTGTGTAATTAAAAAAAATCTTTACTTCATGTTCTGCTGGAAAGCTAATTAGGTTTGAATGGTGACATTAATCTGTTACAGTAGAGTCTGCAGGCATATATTTCTAAGTATATTTAAATTCAGATATGTTATTTTTCATATTAAAAGCAGACATATTTTATCATATTGCAGTTCAGTTATGGTGTCCTGACCAAAAAATATTGTGTTGGGTTTTTAGTTCGCTAGTCTCCAATATATAAAAAGAGTCTGAAATTTCCTGATTGTATTTAATATTAGAAGTTCAAATCTTGTTCAGGGTTCAAGAGTCCACTGTTAAATTAAGAGGATTATAACACTGGAAGCTGAAGATGTGAAACCTTATTGAGGAAGAAACAAATAGATGTTCAAAGTTATTTAAAACTAATGTATTTTGACATTTCTGCTTTTTGTAAGAGACTTTCTTGGGCTGCCTTTATACATCATAAAGAAGCAGAAAAGGCACAAACGCCTCTTGTTTTACAACTGTGTAGCTTTAGGAAGCTTGAGTTATATGCTTCTATAAATTTGAAGAGTTAGTGTATATGGACATTATTGTGTAAGATGCGTTTTTAACAACTCATTAATATCCAGCAGCAACTAATATTTAATTGCATTTATCTAATAGATTACTTTTTGAACTTCCCCGGAAAGATTGTAAAGTCCAGCATTTGTATCTTAAAACAGCTAATACTGAGGTCCCCAAACTCTTAAGGGATTGCAGCTTGGGCCTAGGCCATCTCCCACAGGTGCCATGGTGGAAGCCACCCAGCTCTGTTCCTTGCCCCACTCCTGCCTCCAGCTATGGCCTCAGCCTCCATCTCCTTGCCCTATCTGTGTCCTCCATTCCCAGAGCCTCACCAGTTGGAAGTTTTTCATGTTACAATTTGTATTCTTAAATGTCCTAAAAGGACTTTCATGTAGGTCTAAACTTTCTAATCTATCCATATATTCCCCAAGAAAAATGGGAGGAAACAGAAGAAGTAATCCAAATTAACAAAATAAGAGCCCTGTTGAAATGTTTTGTTTGTTTCTCTGAATTCATTCTCTCCACTCTGCATGTGCAACCTGTAGCAGAGATCAATAAAGAGTGCTGCTGAGACTATCTAGGCTAAGAAAGCTTTGCCTGTGTTTCTGTCTCGTGTCACTATAACTGATTTCAATGCCTTCTCCATACTACTTTGAGTCCCAACTTTCCATATTTAAGTATGCTGTTGCTTATTTGAAGAATAAAGAAACAACCATATCAGTTTACTTTAAATACCATAATAGGCTTTCGTTTTCCCCCCCGCCCCTTCATTTCAGGGTCATGTTCAACATTAACTTTCTTATTTTCAAAGTTCCTTATGAACTTGGTCTTACCGTTATACCGCTTGTCTTGTGTTCATTCTGTCTCCTCTCTTCATTAGCATAGCTTCACTTACAGGGTTGATGATAGATGCATCCTCCTACATCTAGGCATCAGTAATACCTGAAGGCATTTCTAATTATAATTTGTGCTATGAATGCCTTGATAACTGGGTCTGACCATAATTATTTCTGTCCCTTGGTAAATCGGGTAAAAGAACCGATTGTCAAGTAATACCATTTTTTACATCAACTGCAGATAGGATTCTTATAGATGACTTCCATGAGCAATGTGTTCATGAAGATGCATAAGTACAGTTCTTCCCCTTTGAATTAATCCTATCCCACTCAGTGTATGGGGAAATCGAACAATACTCCTATGAGATCTTTAACCGAATTGGATTGTACTTTGATGCTCATGAGTGCACATATTGACATAGTTTAATAAATTCCAAATGAGGAACAGCTGGGGGTTTAGTTGTAGGTATGTGTTCCATTTCCCCGAAGTAATCTCAGAATGCGTAATATCCATTAAGGAACTCAAGTGCTTAAATAGCATACCTAATATTGCCTCTGATTTTGTATGGGAAATAGGGAAAGCTGACATAATGGCTCTGAATAAAAGGGGAAAAAATTGTATCTTCCTTTTAGGTATGAATTTGCTAGGATGATATTATGTAATAATAACTGATAGGTCTCTTTTCTCATAGTTTAAATAAATCATAATTAAATAAATCATAATTGTATTTATTCAGTCAAGGGGATGGATGGTACAGGAATATTAGAGGTGGAACTATTTTCCTGAAGAATTTATATCTTGGAGAAAAAGTGACTAAAAAGTGTGATTGACAGCTATTCAGATTAGCTGATTAGTTTGAAAAGAGAAATGAACTGGGGAAAATTACTTGGAAACTACTTAGGGCAGTCAGGGATCTTAAGCAAGATAAGGCATGTACAACAGTGAGTCTTATTAATAACAAAAATAAAAAAGTAGTCTCAAGGTTAACATCTGTTACCATAAGTTACCAAATCTACTAGTCAAGGATGCTAAAGTTACTTTAAGGAAAATTAATATTGTCCTGATAAATTTGATTTTTAAAAATAATTGAATTCTGATACTTCCCCAGGTTATAAGCTAAAACCACAGTCCTGTTATTCTAATTGTTTAAAAACTAAAAATAAAGTGACTAACGTTCCCTCTTAAGCTGCATGGCAGCACAGCCCCGCACCTGCTTAATGGGGCTCAGAGCAGCCTGGCTGGAGAGAGGCACTTCTCCCTTGGCTACAGCATCAGTTGTCTGCTGAGGACAGAGCAGCGGGTCTCTCCCAGGTGGTAGGAAGAGGATGTGTGTCTGTCTCTCCCCCAGCCAGGCAGCTCCATGTGTACACACCTCTCAGCCCCTGCGCGGGACTCAATAAGCAGCTGGGGGGCCATGATGCCTTGTAGGTGACCTCAGTAGGACCCCGCCCCAACGTTACTGTGGCAAGGATTTGGCCCCACTTAAAAACTGAGTTATTGGAGGAATTTCACTTAGCAAAAGTTTTCTTTAGTGTAAATTGACAGTCAAGGTTAGTGTTTAGATGCAGATAACCTTACTTCATTTGGAAACAAATTAATATTTAAATAGCCATATATATTGCACGGCTAATATTAAATCAGGGCTTAAGCAGTCTCCACTCACCCAAGATGATGATCTTTCTCAGGCAAGTACCTTCAACCTGTGCAGAATCTAAGCTGTTACTTTTGGAAATAAGTATATAACTTGCAGTTGTTAAGCCTTCCAAACATAAACTGAGTAAACTGCTGATGGCAAATATTTCCAGGTGCCACTCATTTTTAAAGGCAGAAGGCTGTCAGCACAGTTAAAATAGTTGAAGGGTTGCATGGACTCTGTTAAGAGTAGGATATGCTATGTGGGCTGCCACCCATACCCCATTAGTCAAAGGGACAGCCTTCCAGAAAGCTTCCTATATCAGGGAGCTATGGGGTGTAATTTCCCAACAGAGGTTTCTGCATGTACCTTGGGGACTGAGCTAATACTACCCCCAACAGAAGACTTTGCGTTGGAGGAGGAAGGAGGTAGCATGCAGTAACTGACTATATTTGAGGAACATCCAGCATTAATTTATTTGGACAATAGAAGGTTACACTAAATTGAATTAATTGGGTGGCAATAAGGTTACTTTATTAAATGACCGGCGGCTGCTTTGGTTAATATAGTTGGTAGGCATCATCATCAATTGACATGGAACTCTGATGTATTGGGGCTGCTATTAAGTGAAGGTGCAGATTTTAGCCAATAGGGAACGTGGATCTTTATGTTCCAATTTAGGGAGGCTACCCCACTAACAGGAGATGAAGCAAGAAGGGGAAGGGCTTGGGGTGGGGTTGTGACTTGAGGATACCAGTGTATGTCAGCCTGCTGAGCAAACTTCATCAGTGGGTGAGGTGTTGGGTAATCTTTTTGAAGCCCTATAATACGTTATTTCCTAGTAAAGCACTTTAATATTGTCTGGTGCAGATAATATATTATTTGTTCTTTTTTCTTTCAGCCCAAAGCATTGTGTACAGCTGTTCTGAGTATGCTGGTTCTGGATGGTGAATCAGTCTATAATTTGATTTCCCTTCCTATCTTGCTGATTTTAGCCAGAGTGATTCTCGTGCATTCAAGACACAAACTTGCATCTATTCAGGTATGAAACGTGTGTAAATAGTAATTGTGATTGCCAATCATGGATTGGTTCTCATTTTTTTTCCCTTTGATTCAGTCTTGTCTACTGTTTTCTTTCTCTTCCATTTCTTTTGTCTTTTCTCTATTTTGGGCGGGAGGTGGGGTCTCTGTTCTGCTTTTAGACATACTCTAAAGCAGGGGTCTCCCAACCTTTTTAAGCTTGAGATCACTTTTTGAATTTAAGTGCAATCCAAGATCTACCTCAGACCCAAATACCCTTGCCCCTTCTCTGAGGCCCCAACCCTGTTCTCTGCATCCTCACTCACTTCCATCAGACTGGGCAGAGGGTTAGGTGCAGGCTCTGGTCTTGGATGAAGGGATCTAGAGTGTGAGAGGGGCTCTGATCTGAGGGGTTCTAGGTGCAGGCTCTGGAAGGGTGTTTGGATACAGAGGTGCTCGGGGTTGGGGCAGGGACTTGGTGCGCAGAAGGGGATTCATGACTGGAATAGGATTTCGGGATGTGGGCTCCAGCTGGGCTCCTGGGTGGTGGTGCAGTGGAGCTAAGCAGGCTCTCCCCTGCCCTGACCCTGCACCACTCCCTAAAGCAGCCAGCAAACTCGATCCCAAGTCCTGTTGTGCCCCCTCTGTGCTTTGTGGAGAATGGATGTAGAGTGGGAGGGGAGCACCCTGACATCAGCACCCTCCTCTCCCTCCCTTGCCCAGCAAGAAGGAGGCTCCTGGGGTGGAGGGAAGCAGCTCCAAGGCAAAGGGCAGGAGAGGAGCAGCAGTGGGGGGAGGGGCAGCTGAAGTGCTGGCACTTGATAGCCTCTTGGCCAAACCAGTCAGGATCCCCTGCCAGAGGCTCCAAGATCTACCGGTAGATCCCGATCTATTGGTTGGTGACCACTGCTCTAAAGGAACAGTTTTACACAACAAAGCAGTGACTATAGTAATGAGGAAGTTAAAATCAAGGATCATCTTTATTTAAATACAAAATTATTTAAATTGATTTATCGTAGCTAAGCCAGAGAAGTTTCTATTGGGCTTTTTTTTCCCTTGAGGGATGAAGGCACCTCTGTTTCATGAAAATGATTTCAGAATGTTAGAATTGCCATTTTTCTTACATGTATAATTAGAATAACATGAGTGTATGTGTAAATGTACACCTGGGACAGTCCTGCTTCCATACAATGTGGCCTTTCTATTTCACAAACTTTTACTTACTATAAAGTGTAAAAATAATCTTTGGAAACCACTGCAGCACATTGTCTGGCCTGGATGCCTGTTCTTCTCATTCTGTCTGCCTTATTTCTGTTCATGGAAGGGGAGCTATGGGATTTCTCTTCTTGAATTTTGGATTGTCAGCTAGCTCCCCACCTTGGCAGCACACTACCAACACTACACATCAATGGGCACCATATCCCTACCTTCCCCCCCCCCCATGATTTCACATGAAAAATAGAGAGGCTTCTTTGTGCTTCTCCTTTAAAATACAGTTTTCTAACTATTTTCCTCCTTTGCTTTAGCTTAGAAGCAGTCTGTGTGGTAGCGGAAAGTTTTGGAGGTGGGGAGGCCCTTAGCAACAGTGTCTTCTCTCAAGTGCTTTGTGGTTGAGCAGGCTTGAGATCCAGTGGCTTAAATGGTCCATCTTGGTGGTTGGACAGGCAATCCCGACTTCAAGCTGCATCTCCATATAGAACTGATATTCCTGGTTGTTTTGCATTGGAAACCAGGCACTCAATTTTTCTCCTCCTTCACTCAGAGGAGTGCTGTTAAGTTCCAGAAATCAGGTCAGAAGAGGAGAAAATGTACCTTGTGTACAAACAGACATGGTGCAGTGAGAAGGGGTCTACTCTAGTCCAAAGGCTTGTTTACACTCTTGAAAAGTAGTACAGTGAACCCTCGTTTATCGCGGTAGATAGGTTCCAAACCCGACCGCGATAGCTGAAAATCCGCGAAGTAGGGACACCATATTTACGTATTTATTTAACATGTATATTCAGACTTTTAAAACCCTCCCTTTACGTAGTACTGTTAACAAACCACCCTTTAATGTACAGAACACTTAATGCATGTACTACAGTACCCTAAACTAAAACAGGCACAAATATTAAAATGTTTGGGGTCTTCATATATCGCGGCTATTTTCGAAATTTCCGGAAAATCCGCGATATATTTCTTTTATAATATATACATATGTAATGAAAAAAGTCCGCGAAGTCGTGAATCCGCGATGGTCGAACCGCGAAGTAGCGAGGGCTCACTGTACAACCAAGTCTTGATGCTAGTTCAGGAGTAATAACTGCCGAGAATCATTTTCTGCAAGTTTCCTGATGTGACCCAGCTCTTCTTTCTCATCTAAGTTTAAAACTAACAAAATCTTGCAGTATTTCATTTCTGTAATATTCAAGTAAATGAACTTTAGAATAGGATAAATTCTGAGATCTATTTTTAAAAACATAAATATAGCCCTGTTTTCACAAACATGTGATAGACTGAGGACTTGACAGATTTTGAAGTCTTCCAAGATACAATCCTGAAACCACTTCTCAAAAAATAAACTTAATAAAAATAAGTACCATACACACACACAAGTGAATTTAAAAAAAAAATGTTCTTTGCTTCTCTGAGACATCTGCATGGCATGCTGCAGGCCAGAGGAAATTTTCATCAGCATATAAACTCCATGTATATCCTTAGTTTATAGGGTTGTCTTCATTGCTCAACAAAGTCTTGTTTAAATTGCCTTTGGGTTTTTAAACAAAGTGATGGGGAAAAAAGGATTTGACCTCTTTTACAAGGTCTCCTGTTTCTGAGCCATTGCTTTGTTCAGCTCGATATCGTAAGTCATATTTAATTGTGGTTTGAAATACTTAATATATTATCCTTTTTGATGGCTCCTCTCTAGGCAGATTATAATCAACTGAATGTAAATTGGTTTAGGCTTTTCCCCAGAATGCTGTGTGTGCAGTCCTCTGGGTTGATGTGCACTTACCTGTACAACTGAAGAGTGAATGAGTAAGTGTGTGTGTGTGCACAATATGATAATTTCTTGGCATTTAGAGACACTATCATTTTGTAACACTTGTTTACATGCACACACATACAGTGAAATAACTAAAATTAACCAAATCTGGTAGGTAGTAAGGACTTAGTGGCTTTCTGTAGAGCAAGGGTGGGAAACCTTTTTTCGGTCAGGGACCGCTGACCCATAGAAAAGCAGTCAGGGGCTGCAGACAAGTGAGAAGCTGAAAAAACAAAACAAAAAAACCCTCACTGATGTGGTCCCTGACTGAAAAGGAGAAATACGCTCTTCACATTCCCCTTCCACACCAGAGCCTAGTAGGGATCAGACTGTTAGATTTTGTGTGCTCCAGTTTTGTAGTAGGCATCGCCCTTGCCGATGCTGAGTGGGAGCCCTGTGCCTTGAGGGGCTGGATCCAGGCAAGCTGGGGGCTGCATTCGGCTCCTGGGCCTGAGGTTCCCCAACTCTGCTATAGAGATTTAATTTATACTTAGCGATTATTAGTATAATATCTTATTGGCAAAATTACACTACTTGTCTCTAGTATCTTCAAGGCGTAGCCGAGTTAAAGTCTGTTACAGGAAAAAACAACAACAAATAGTCTGGTAGCACTTTATAGGCTAACAAAACGTGTAGATGGCATCATGAGCTTTTGCTTGTATGTGCACAGCTTTAATCAATTATAACTCTCCTTTGAGCTATGATCTGAGATACCTGTAGATTAGAACATCTCTAGTGTTACAGTTGTTTGTTTTGTTCAATTGGGTTTCATAAGCAAACACTTCATCATTGTCATCTGTTTTTATACTAAAGAAAGCCATTCATGCTTCCTACTATAGCTTCCAAAAAGCTCCTAAAACTCGTCCAGCTTCCACTAAAGACAATGGAAAGGCCTTTGTTGAAGCCAGTGTAAATTGGATAGTTCTTAGACTTTCTTCCCTACATAAATGATAAATCATAACTGAATTTACATGTATGTGTTTGTATAAAAACCCGAGTTATATTTTTAAAAAGTACTATGCAAACATCAGATCAGAGGCAAGGCAGCTGAATACTAAGCCTCAATCCCTGTACTCCTCTACTCCTAGATGCATCTTACCACTATTGCACCACGATCATATTAACTCTGCTCCTCTAGGGATGCTAGCCTCCAACCTTAGAATGCCAAAAATTGGCACCTCTGTAAACCAGTACTCTCGTGTCCAGCAACATCTGGACCATGGATGTTCCAGAACCGAAGAGTCCCGGTGAAGCACTGGTGCCTAGAAATCCTGCGAGCTGACAGGTCTACAGGCTGTGAGCTGCCAACAGGGCCAGGAGCCCAGCTGGGTGCAACTCAGCACCACAGTGGGGCTGCTTGGCGGTAGGGATGTCAGCGTGTAGAAGACTACATGATTAACCAATAATTATGGGTTTATAGGTTAATCCTGTGGACTGCACGCAACCTCCCCCCCCCCCCCCCCCACGCTGTATCAGAGAGGCAGCAACGTGGAGGGTGACAGGGCCAGGTGGAAGCCAATATGTGCAGAGAGCCAGCTTTTAAGCCAGCTCTACATGCATTCCAGCTTCGTGGACCCACCTGCCCTCCCCCCTTGCTGCCTTCTACAGAAGCAGTGGGTGGGGGCAGGATCCGGTGCTGGGAAGAGCTGGCTTAGAAGCTGGTTCCCCTGCAGCACTGGCTGTGTGGTGCTGCCTTGCCCCTTCCCCAGCCCTACTGCTGCCGCTGTAGAAGCCAGCAGCATGGGGTAGAGGCAAAGAAGGTTGCCGTGAAGCAGCCTCTGTCTGTGGTGGGCCTAAGCTTGCTCCCCGTGAACAGAAGCTGCTCCACAGCAGCAACCCCTGTCCGTGGGTGGGGGGGGAGGTTCATGCCAGAGTAGCCTCTGTCTGTGGGAAGCTCGGACACCCACAGACAGGGCTGCTGCTGTCCCCCTCTGCTGCCTTTATTAGAGGCAGCAGTGTGAGGCAGCAGCCGGGAGCTGGTCTGTGCAAGGAGCTCGTTTTTTAGCCGTCTGCCCTCGCAGACTAGTTCCCACCTGCCACCCTGTGCTGTTGCCCCTAATAGAGAGGCAGCAGCATGGCGTGACAGGGGGTTGGCTGGAAGAGGGACTGCCTGGGGGGACTATCCAGGGACTATCAAATAATTATGTAAGCACTAAAATTTGATGCAGTTACATAACTATTCAATTACATGCTATCTAACATCCCTACTTGGTAGAGCCCAAAGCACCCCAATGGGGCTGCCTGGCATGACAGGCAAGGGGGAATAGGGACCAGAAGGGCCTGTGGTGGGCCCTGGCTGGGGCACCAGTAGAAGAGAGAGCAGTTATGATTCCTGCTCCAGCAAAATTCCTCATCTGGGATTGGTCAAGGGAGTCCAACCTATAATAAATCTCATAAATGAGATTATTTTTGTTAAATATAAAGGATCTACATTTCAACAAGAAAAAGATAAATTATTTTAGAAAATCTAGTTTATTTGTTGCTGTTTGGAAAGAAGTGAAGATGATTTTCTATTACTGGACAATTTCAGAAGAAAATTCTTTTATCTCATAAGTATATTAATAGTTTTCTATTTATGAATAATAAACTGCACTTTTCAGATTTATTACATTAGCTCGTCTTTTGTGGAGTGTGCTCAGAATTATGTTTTTCTCAAATCCTAAAATATCCGAATACCATAGTTATTTTATGTACAGTAAAACTCCAATTGTCCGGCATCCAGTGGTCCGGCACCAACTGGAACCTGGAAGTGCTCCGGCCAGCCAGACAACTGGAGCTGCTCCGCACAGCTTCCCCAAGTCCGCTGCTGAAACTGACCAGTAGCAGACTTGGGGAAGAGGTGCAGAGCAGCTGGGGTGCTACCTGGTGCTGAGCAGAGGGGTGAGGGGTGGCGCTGTGGGACCAACCCAGCTGCTCTGCCCTGCTGCTTCCCCAAGTCGCTGCTGCCGCTTGCAGCCCCAGTTGGCCTGTCTTTGGCAGCTGCGCGGGGCTTCCCCTGCCTCCCTGCAAAACGGCAGAGGGTTAGCCCCACACCGCGCCGTTTCCTTCCGATCTCCCCTCACAGCCTCCTTTCTGGAGTACCTCCAGATACTCCGGCATATCCGATAATCTGGCACCCCCTGGGTCCCAAAGGTGCCGGATTATCGGAAGTTTACTGTATGTTGCAGTGAGCTGTGCATGTTCTTGAGTCGAGGAATATACCTTGACAAGGTATGCTTTAAATTCTAACATCTAGAAACCTTCACTGCCAGTTTTGAACCTGTCACTACAAAGAGTGTCCAAAGAGATGAATGGTTGACATTTTTAACTGCAACCCTTAAAATAGAAAGGTGAAAGTGAGACAAGGCTGTAAGGAATTCAAATCAGAATTATATGTTTTCGATTTTATTGGGTGCCATCTTTTCTCTATTTTATTTAAAAAACCTGTGCAGTTATTTATATTGAGCTAGAAATCTGTCAAAGATGATAAAGTTGTCCTATTTGTGTGAGAGCTTCAAATTTTTATCATTCCACTGTCCAGAACAAAGGAGGGGATGTTTGGAAAGTAGCGTTGTTGATAGAGCCCATCAATTGAGGGGAGTAGAAAAGGAGAATATTGTTAACCATTTAGTGACTGATTGATTGTTATTTTATTTCGACTTTCAAGATTTATTCAAACTTGGTATAATTTGAGTGTACATTGTAGGAAACTTCCTACCTTAACCTGATCTCAAGTAGATTAGTTTTGTTACTGAAATTTTATAAAGCAACTATATTTCAATGTTTTTGAAGTTGTATTTTTAAAATGTTTATAAAAGAAAATCAGTTGTATTTATCATTAATATAAAATAGTTTTATTCTCCCTTTTAGACATTGCCTTGGTGGACTTTGCGATATGTGAATATTCACCAGCAGTTGCTGGAAGAGCGATCACCTGAGCTCTTTGCTCTTGCCCAGACTTGTATAGAACAAAGTAAGTTTCAAAATATTTAATTATGTGGACATAAGTACCAGTCACTTGTCAGGAGAGCTTTGTAGATGTGTGTCTGCAGTATGGTGCTTATCACGTACTTTTGTAGCTGCAGAGAATAGAAATGTACCTTTAACATTTGTTGATTTAACCATTATCTTTTGTTTGTGTGCTCTGTTGATTAAGGCTTTGTAATCCTGATTACAGTAAACTTCCGATAATCCGGCACCTTTGGGACCCAGGGGGTGCCGGATTATCAGATATGCCGGACTATCGGAAGGGGGGGCTATGAGGTGTCTGGGGTTGGGGGGGATGCCACCTTAGACCCCTCATAGCCCCCCCTTCCGATAGTCCGGCTCTGCCCCAGGCATCCCTGATTCAGCCGCTGCTGAAACTGACCTGCAGCGACTGAATCTGAGACTCCTGGGGCAGAGCAGCTGGAGTGCTGCCGGGTTGGTCCAGTAGCGCCGACCCTTGGCGCGGCGGGACCAACCTGGCAGCACCCCAGCTGCTCTGCCCCAGGTGTCCCCAAGTCAGACACTGCTGATACTCATCAGCAGCTGACTCCAGGAAGCCCGAGGCAGAGCTGCTCTGCCCCGGGCTTCCTGGAGTCAGCCGCTGGTCAGTTTCAGCAGCGGCTGAATCAGGACGCCTGGGGTAGAGCAGCTGGGGGGCTGCTGGGTTAGTCCCACAGCGCCGAGGTGTGGTGCTACTGGACCAACCCGGCAGCACCCCAGCTGCTCTGCCTCAGGCGTCCCCAGGTCAGCTGCTGCTGAAACTGATCAGCAGCTGACTCCAGGAAGCCCGAGGCAGAGCTGCTCTGCCTCGGGCTTTCTGTAGTCAGCCGCTGGTCAGTTTCAGCAGCGGCTGAATCGGGGACACCTGGGGTGCTGCCCGGTTGGTCCCGCAGCCCCGAGGGGCAGCGCTAGGGGACCTACCCAGCAGCGCCCCAGCTGCTCTGCCCCCGGCTTCCCCGATTCAACTGCTGGTCAGTTTTAGCAGCAGCTGAATAGGAGAAGCTGGGGGCAGAGAAGCTCCAATAGTCTGGCTGCCTGGAGCACTTCCGGGTTCCTGATGGTGCCGGACCATCAGGAGTGCCGGACTGTCAGATGCCAGACCATCGGAGTTTTATTGTATATTCTATCTGCTTGAAAACAAAGAGTTTTTCAGTGTATGTAAGGGACCAACAAAAGGAGGCTGTTCCCCCCCCCCCCCCCCCCCCAAAACCCGGGGCTTGCATTTTGAGATACGGAGAGACTGCCTCAGTCAGATAATGGAAGAATCCCAGACTCAAGAGATACTGCAGCAGTTGCTGCTCCTGTGAAGGTTGTGCCAGAGACTTTTGCACCTCGCTCATGTAGTGCCCTGGTCAGGACACCAGTGATGAGAAAAGACTCTCCAATGGGTGGCAAGAAGATTCTTCTGGCCAGGGATTAATTCAGCAAGAGGTGAGGAATTATTGTGCATCATGCCCTGTCAGAGGACTGGTCCAAATGGAGAGGTGAAAGCACCCATAAGAACATAAGAATGGCCATGCTGGGTCAGACCAAAGGTCCATCTAGCCCAGTTTTCTGTCTGCTGACAGTGACCAATGCCAGGTGCCCCAGAAGGGGTGGACAGAAGACAATGATCAAACAATTTGTCTCCTGCCATCCTTCTCTAGCCTTTGACAAACAGAGGCCAGGGGCACCATTCCTTCCCCCTGGCTAACAGCCTTTTATGGACCTAACCTCCATGAACTTATCTAGCTTTTTTTAAAACTCTGTTATAGTCCTAGCCTTCACAGCCTCCTCTAGCAAGGAGTTCCACAGGTTGATTGTGTGCTGCGTGAAGAGGAACTTTCTACCCATTAATTTCGCAAACTTTGCCACCTCACTGCTTACCCTTTTCTCTAGATTGTTTATGAATAAGTTGAATAGGATTTGTCCTAGGACTGACTCTTAGGGAACACCACTAGTTACAGCTCTCCATTCTGAAAATTTACTATTTATTCCTACCCTTTGTTTCCTGTCTTTTAACCAGTTCTCAATCCATGAAAGGATCTTCCCTCTTATCCCATGACAACCTAATTTACACAAGAGCCTTTGGTGAGGAACACTGTCAAAGGCTTTCTGGAAATCTAAGTACACTATATCCACTCAATCCGCCTTGTCCACATGTTTGTTAACCCTTTCAAAGAGCTCTAATAGGTTAGTAAGACATGATTTCCCTTTACAAAAACCATGTTGACTTTTGCCCAACAAATTATGATGTTCTACGTGTCTCTCAATTTTATTCTTTACTATTGTTTTCACTAATTTGCCCGGTACTGACGTTAGACTTAACGGTCTGTAATTGCCTGGGTCGCCTCTAGATCCCTTTTTAAATATTGACGTTATGTTAGCTGTCTCCTAATCATTGGGTACAGAAGCTGATTTAAAGGATAGGTTACAAACCACAGTTAATAGTTCCGCAATTTCACATTTGAGTTCTTTTCAGAATCCTTGGGTGAATGCCATTCAGTTCCGGCGATTTGTTACTGTTAAGTTTTTCAGTTTGTTCCAAAACCACCTCTAATGACACTTCAGTCCGGGACAATTCCTGAGATTTGTCACCTACAAAGGCCGGCTCAGGTTTGAGAATCTCCCTACCATCCTCAGCTGTGAAGACTGAAGCAAAGAAATCATTTAGTCTCTCAGCAATGACTTTATCATCCTTGATTGCTCCTTTTGTATCTCGATCGTCCAGGGGCCCCATTGGTTTTTTAGCAGGCTTCCTGCTTCTAATGTACTTAAAAAACATTTTGCTATTACTTTTTGAGTGTTTGGCTAACTGTTCCTCAGAATCTTTTTTGGCTTTTCTTCTTACATTTTTACACTTAATTCGGCAGTGTCTATATTCCTTTCTATTGACCTCACTAGGATTGAATTTCCACCTTTTAAATGATGCCTTTTTATCTCTCACTGCTTCTTTTACATGGTTGTTAAGCCACGGTGGCTCTTTTTTAGGTCTCTTACTGTGGTTTTTTAATTTGGGGTATACATTTAAATTGGGCCTCTATTATGGTGTCTTTAAAAAGTTTCCATGCAGCTTGAAGGGATTTTACTCTAGTCACTGTACCTTTTAATTTCTGTTTAACCTCCTCATTTTTGCATAGTTCCCCTTTTTGAAATTAAATGCCAGTGTGTTGGACTGCTGAGGTGTTCTTCCACCACAGGAATGTTAAATGCTGTAATAATATGTCACTATTCCGAAGCAGTCCTGTAATAGATACCTCGTGGACCAGATCCTGAACTCCACTCAGGACTAAATCAAGAATTGCCTCTCCCCTTGTGGATTCCTGTACCAGGTGCTCCAAGAAGCAGTCATTTAAGGCATCAAGAAATTTTATCTCTGCATCTCGTCCTGAGGTGACATGTACCCAGTCAGTATGGGGATAATTGAAATCCCCCATTATATTATTGAGTTTATTTTGATAGCCTCTCTAATCTCCCTTAACATTTCAACGTCACTATGCTAACGTCTCCACGCATTGAAACTCTGAAGTTCTGCTTGCCTAGCTGCCCTTATACGTGGAACAGGAAGCATTTCTGAGAAAGGCACCATAGAGGTCATGGATTTCAGTCTCTTTCCTAGTAACCTAAATTTGGCTTCCAGGACATCTCTCCTACCCTTCCTTATGTCATTGGTACCTACATATACCGTGACCACTGGCTCCTCCCCAGCACTACACATAAGTCTGTGTAGGTGCCTCGAGAGATCCGCAACCTAGGGTTAAAGCCCTAACTCAAATTAGCTGGTATTCTTCCTGCAATGAGGTTTACCTGCTAACTTGAATTGGGGGCTTTAAATTGGAATCCCGTTTCACTGCCCCATGTAGACACGGGCAGTTACTTAGGGCTAGTCAATTTCTAAAATGGCGACTGGCTGGGAACATGCAAATCAAGCGTGGGATATTTAAATGTCCCGCGTCGCCCTTATTAGCCTCCCTAGATCGATCTGGGGGCTAGTGTAGACGTACCCTAAATTATCTTGGTTGTGGAAGAAAACATTGTCCTCACTCTGAGTTTGTAAGCAACAAGTAGCCAGAGGCAGTTTTATTACGAGCTGCAGCAAGGGAAAAACTGGTTCGGACAGGGAGGAAGCCCACTCCCCCCCTCCCCCCTGAGGCAGATCTTCGAATACAAGCAATTATGAAGCAGTTTATATACTGTCTATTAGATATAATAACAATAACAATTAGTCTCCTTCCCATTACAAACACCAATGGCTAACAGTTATTTAGTTCCACCCAGATGCTCCTTATCTCAAGGTCCCTGCCAGAGTCAGCATTCTGTCCTTATCTCCGTATGAAGGCGAGAGGCAAAGGCAGCGTCTAATTACAGATCTCGCGTAGTCAGGCCACAGACTTAGCCTGACTCTTGCTCTCTTGTTAACAAGACCAAGATGGCTGCACACAAATTCCCTTATTCCCTTTTCCTGCCTCCACAATCCCCCATTATATGCTTACAGCACAACTACCTTTCTAAACCTTTATTTTCATTAAACATTACATAATTAGTACAAACATAAAAGCTATTTCTATTACTACATCTTTTACAACAACAATCAAATATGAAACCTTTAATAAGCAAAAGCAATATAATCATTAATATCCCCAATATAATTCTATGATGGGGCTGTTCTATAATTTTAGTAATATCATACAACATATTATAATTAATAACCAAATTAGGGAGGGCAGGTACATGCTGATGGTACCTGTCCATAAGCACAGAGTCCAGGTCAAAGAGAGAAACCCAAACCACTCCCACAAGTTTCTCCTTGGCAATATACAATACTTCGCTTCTTTCACCAAGGTCAGTTCTTAATGTCCTTTTGCAGTAAGAAATCTTTGGGCTTTGGCGATGTCAGAGGAGCAGACTTTTCCTCTCTTTTTTTTTCTTGAAACAGTCGTGGTTCAGCATCATGCAGGGGAGAGGTTACCAGCACATCACCCTGTAATATTTTGGTTCTTCTGGTGTCCAGCAGGTAGGAAAGCAGGACCAGAAGAGAGAGGCTTATCAGCAATCGGGGTAGGATCATTTCGAGATGGAGGGATCTTTTTGCAGTGAGAAGCATTGGCCAACAGTCAGTTCTTGGCACTTCACTTTAGCAAAACTTGGTAAAGGTCTTTCTAGAGCAGTCTTTCGCTGATGGACATAAGAGTCTCTATACTCTGAGCTAAAAGCCAGCTAGCTTCTTTGGAACCAACGTTATTTCCTAGGAATAAAGCAAACCGTAAAAACAATCCCGCGCGGTTGTTTGGTACCAGCCTTATCAAAGTGAGGCCCTTTTGGAATGTGGTTGCCAGGGGAACCAGGGTCACAGTAACTATTGTAGTGTATGTTTCTCAGGCTGACCTAATGATTTGAGTTTGTCAGTTCTCAGCAAGATACCATGGACTGCCTCAATTTACTCCTATAGTTCCTTTCTCTTGACTTTGGGGTTTTCCTTAACCCACCAGGTTAAATACAACAATTTAAGGGGTTTTAATTTACTCTGGAAGTGCCAGTACAGCACCAGCACTATTATGAATGTTAAAATCAAAACTTCCCACATAATTTGGCAAACGCTATTCAAATCCATCCCCAAGATATTTCGTCGCCTTACTGGCGCTGCCCATGATTATAGGTTTGACCTCTACTGCCTGGTTGAGTGCTGCAGAGGTAGGTGTTTGGCATGGTCCATGGTGTTTCCCTATCTGTGTGTACCTCAGTCGGCCAGCCTCGATATATCTTTGGGCATTGGCCACCAACTCCTCGATCTTTGCCTGCAGGGCCAGTAAACCCTCCTCTAGGTACTTACTTCCGCCGTGCCACTCAGAATCTCATGTTAGGTTACTCATCACTGCCGAAGTGCGATAGAGCCACATTCCATTAACGGTCAGGATCATCCGGCGAGGGGCTGTTATGCACACAGACGGATATGTAGAGGGGCAGGATGGAGTGATCTGTCTAGGTAGTCAAACACCAGTAGGTACCGTTTATTTGGACCAGCTCAATGTTTTTGTTTCTCTGAGACAACCACATCAAACTTAGGCAGATTTGTCATGATGTTAAATGGGCAGGTACATAAAATTTCCTTATCTAAGTAGGTGCAACAATCCCTGGGTATAGGAAGGCTCCCACACCTTCAGAATAAGCAATGCCCTTGACTCTATATGCTCCTGCTTTGGTACAGGCAGGGAGGTTACCATTCTGATCTGATCTGAACAGCTTAATGGGAGTAAATCGGGGGGCCCCGATGGTCTTCATCCAAGAATATTAAAGGAACTGGCACATGAACTTGCAAGTCCATTAGCAAAAATTTTTAATCTCTAAACTCAGGGGTTGTACCATTTGACTGGAGAATTGCTAATATAGTTCCGATTTTTAAGAAAGGGAAAAAAAGCGACCTGGGTAACTATAGGCCTGTTAGTTTGACATCTGTAGTATGTAAGATCCTGGAAAAAATTTTGAAGGAGAAAGAAGTTAGAGACATTGAGGCTAATGGCAATTGGGACAAATTACAACATGGTTTTACAAAAGGTAGATCGTGCCAAACCAACCTGATCTCCTTTTTTGAGAAAGTAACAGATTTTTTAGATAAAGGAAATGCAGTGGATCTAATCTACCTCGACTTTAGTAAGGCATTTGATACAGTACCACGTGGGGAATTATTGGTTAAATTGGAAAAGATAGGGATTAATATGAAAGTTGAGAGGTGGATAAGCAACTGGTTAAAGGGGAGACTACAGCGGGTCATACTGAAAGGTGAACTGTCAGGTTGGAGGAAGGTTACTAGCGGAGTTCCTCAGGGATCAGTTTTGGGGCCAATTTTATTTAATCTTTTTATCGCTGATCTTGGCACCAAAAGTGGAAGTGTCCTAATAAAATTTGCAGATGACACAAAGTTGGGAGCTATTGCCAATTCAGAAAAGGATCAGGATATCATACAGGAAGATCTGGATGATCTTGTAAATTGGAGTGATAGCAATAGGATGAAATTTAATAGTGAGAAGTGTAAGGTTATGCATTTAGGGATTAATAACAAGAATTTTAGTTACAAGCTGGGGACACATCAGTTGGAAGTAACGGAGGAGGAGAAGGACCTCGGAGTCCTGGTTGATTATAGAATGACTATGAGCCGCCATTGTGACATGGCCGTGAAAAAGGCTAATACGATCTTGAGATGTATTAGGCAAGGTATTTCCAGTAGGGATAAGGAGGTGTTAGTCCCATTATACTAGGCATTGGTGAGACTCCATTTGGAATACTGTGTGCAGTTCTGGTCTCCCGTGTTTAAGAAGGATGAATTCAAACTGGAACAGGTACAAAGAAGGGCCACTAGGATGATCCGAGGAATGGAAAACCTGTCTTATGAAAGGAGACTCAAGGAGCTTGGCTTGTTTACCTTAACCAAAAGAAGGCTGAGGGGGGACATGATTGCACTTTTTAAATATATTAGAGGGATAAATACCAGGGAGGGAGAGGAATTATTTAAGTTTAATACCAATGTGGACACAAGAACAAATGGATATAAGCTGGCTAGTACGAAGTTTAGACTTGAGATTAGATGAAGGTTTCTAACCATTAGAGGAGTGAAGTTCTGGAACGGCCTTCCAAGGGAAGTAGTGGGGGCAAAAGATCTATCTAGTTTCAAGTTTAAACTAGATGGGTTTATGAAGGGGATGGTTTGATGAGATAACATGATCTTGGTAACTAATTGACCATTCATTATCAGTGGGAAATAGGTCAATGGAGGGATGATAGGAGTTACTATAGAGAACTTTCTGGGTGTCTGGCTGATGAGTCTTGCCCACATGCTCAGGGTTTAGCTGATCGCCATATTTGGGGTCGGGAAGGAATTTTCCTCCAGGGTAGATTGGCAGAGGCCCTGGAGGTTTTTCGCCTTCCTCTGTAGCATGGGATACAGATCACAGCTAGAGGATTCTCTGCATCTTGGGGTCTTCAAAGTATTTGAAGGCTTCAATATCTGAGATATAGGTGAGAGGATTATTCTAGGAGGGGTGGGTGAGATTTTGTGGCCTGCACTGTGCAGGGGGTCAGACTAGATGATCATAATGGTCCCTTCTGACCTTAAAGTCTATGAGTCTATGAGTGAGGAATCCCCAGAGGGGCCAAAAACAAAAGGTTATACTATGGACTGACCAGGTGGGTCTTTGGGTCCTCATGGATTCTCTACTTTCCTACTCCCATGGGTAGGCACGGGGGAGATGGGGACTCACCACCATAAGGGCTGGGTGGTCAAAGCTATCCTATTCTTCAATACTGGCCTTCTAATTTCTTTAATTTAGTTCCATTAATTAGCAATCCAGTTAGTCTCTGGTCCAAATATCTGGAAGTGGACACAGAGCTGGACAGATCCTTCAAACTATTTAGGATCATTTGATTAACTTGGCTGGTGTCTAGGCCTTTACGGACACTGGATATTACTGCATCTACCAGCCTGGATTCTCATACAATTTCTGGGCTATGACATAAGTGTTGCTGACAGAGTTTCCAGGCCCAAACCAATCTGCGATGGTATCTGCTAGGCCCCTTCGTTGCCTTATCAGGCACTTGCCAATTTGGTTAGCCAGTCTAGCACACAGCTGGTCTATACCAGTGTGGAACATCACCAAGGTAAGGACCAGTGGCAGTTGTCCTGGTTCTGAGATGGGTCTGTTCAGGGCATGATGCACAATTGGGAGGCTCTATTTTGTCCTTAAGGACCTGGTTAATAATATCCAAATGAGGGCAAGTTAGCAATGGCCTTTGTTTAACAAATGACAGCCATGCCTCAGGGGTTACCTTTGTCTGGGCTTTAAGTGGTAAGCCCCAGTGGGAGTCAGTAGGTCCAACTTCAGTGGCCTGATGTCAGTGTTTAGCTTCTTTCCCACAATATTCCATACAAACTTTAACTCAGAGGACTGTGTATTCTTTGTCCTCGTAGTGTTCATGTTGTTACAATAAACAAAATAATTGTGTGAATGAGGGGTGGCCCAAGGCCATGTATTTCCCATTGCTATTAGCATGTATTTGTTCTATGTACATGACTTGAAGTCTGGTTACTTTGACTAGAGTCACTGTTTCTCTTATAGGACCAAGCATGGTTCATAGATGTTTAATTGTTAATAGGAACCCATGCAATTCCATAATTCTTGAGGCCTTTTAAGGCATCAGGCACCAATGAGTAGCAGGGCAAGTAGCTGTTATTGCAATGGTGAAGTTACTAGTTTCCTCATTGTTGTGGGCATTTTTACTTAAATATGCTGATGTCCCACTTGCCCGTGTTGTTACTTATAGATTTCTTATTATCTCTGGCCAAACCACTTTTATGGTTGGTGTGCAAATTTACAGAAGCTAAATATTTCATTTGTGTAGCCATTAAAGCAAAACCAATCCGGTGGGGGAGAGGGCTGGTACCCCACTCCCAGTCCTTCTGTTCATGTGATGCACTCCTTGCTTCCTTCCAGTTCCTTTTTTGTTCACCTGTTGAGACATTGTTAACATTCTCCTCGCCTAAACAATTACTAAACTATTATCCTTTCACTAAATTTTAAAGTTGTCAATTGACTAAGTTTAGAGTTGCCAATTTATTGGGCCCAATTATTAATTTTGTTGGTTTAAATTAATGCTTCTGCTTTACTCAAATTATCCTTTCATTAAAACAATATCCTACACACAACCATATTTGCAATACGTATTACAATTAAGACACACAAGACAAACTTGGACAGAACACAAACTTATTATGTCATGACACGGAACCATGGTTTTTTGTTGTTGTTGTTGTTTGTTGTTTTTCTTCAGCTGGCACCAGCGCTTTCTTATGATCTGAAAGACAAGAAAACATTTCTATCCCCGTCGGGGTGGCCCATTATATCTTAAAATACTGCCTAAGATCTGTTAGGGGAATCGGTTATAGCTAGTTCCTTACCACTTCCATGGGCGAGTGAGATACAACTTTACGAGAACAAGGGCGCTTCATCGGTACTCGTTACCTTCCACTCCCTCGAATTACCTCTGAGTTGCTAGCCCTCCCCAACAGTGGCATGCCTCAGTTTCCCTCTTGTACTACAGATCAGGCTTAATGTGTGAAGCTATAATGCTTTTCCTTAGCACAAGGTGTTGGTCAGTTATTGTTCCAGCAAGCAAAAAGCTTTTCTTTTCCTGAAAAGAATCATATACAGTGTTACTTATTAAGAATATAGTAATAATAACATTGACATTAAATTTTGTTAAATGGGCGCTTATAAATATTTTGTTTGTATTTGGACAATTTACTTGAGGGGACGGGTGTTTTATATTCCTTTGAAATAGCCAGGCAGCCTGTATTCACATATAATGTTTGATTTGAAGGCAAGCCAAAAGTGTTATCAACTCAGCCTTGAACAGAGACACAGTGAAGTTTCAGGGCTTGGATTCTTAAAACAATGATTTGTCCTGATTCCTGCTAAATGACCTTTTTTCAATGACACAGGTTTGTCCAGTATTAATTTGGTAAGGAGGGCGGGCTTTCCCATTAGCCCCCTCACCTCCTAATTCTTTTCAATAGGTAAATCCAAATGTGTATTATTGCAGTCAGCTATTACTAATTTTAAACTTCTCAGTATAGGGTTTTCATAACATCCATGCTGCAGCAGTTGATCTATGCTGCTGACTCTGGGGTGGATCACTCGACCATGCTCTGTAAGGAGATTTATTTTGCAGACTGTGTCTCCTTGTTAGGGCAGATTTAGCTTCTAGTGATTACATCTTCAAATTCACTTTTAGGTTACCTCCTCCCACGCCCTCAAGCCTATTATAACAGTGTGTGAGGGAAAGGTTTTAACTGTTTTTTTTTTTTTTTTTTTTTTCTGGACGGCCCCCACTTGTGCGTTGTGAAACATCCTTGGGTAGCCTGCGATTCCAGCCAGAGAGGCTGTAGTTATCTATTCGCTAACAAGTGCTTGAGAATCTCCTAAAGTTGCTTGGCAGCCCTTTCCTACTCCTGCGTTGTGTTCTGTGTATATGTTTCCAACCAAAATGCCTAGGGCCAGTATGGCTTGATGGTCGGCAGGCATTCCTTCCTTGAGAATTTGGAGGAATATTTCCCACAAGCTGTTATGTCTATTCCAAAACTCAGTGTTTTGCTTTGGATCGGACAGATTTGTAACTAGAACCCGTTCTTCCAAAGGGAAGATCTGATACCTTTCAATTATCTTCTGTGCCTCTTCTCTATCTTCAGTAATGTGTGGTAAGGGCCCATATAGGGCTGGGCATAGAGAGGAGTAGAGGGGGTAATGTTGGGCCAAATTCCCCCCTAAGCTTGGGAGAGGCTGTGCACTTGCGTGTAAGTTACATTTCTCACTGCAGGGCGGATTTTTGCTTTTCTGAGCTTCAATCTCATCCCTCAGGGCTTTAATTTCTTTCTCTGTCAATCTGTCAAATGCTTACAGGTCCTTGGACTATGATGCACGTACATGTAGTATGCAGGGGTGCCTTTCAGCAGTCCGGGGGGTATGCTTAGACTGATCCCCATCCATTTTAGTCATTCAGGGGAGTATCCTGTCCACTCCCCGTCCGTTCAGTGGCTTATAGGAAACTAAATCTACACACTCCAAAGAAGGGGTCTGCTGGGTCTAGAGTGTCAGACCTTATCAGCAGCTCATGAAATAAGGGGAGTCGTCACTCCCTCACATATCTGCTCGGTCTCGAGGTTCGGCTGACCCCCTTGCATTCAGAACTCCCTTGTGGGAGAGCCCTGGTGTGGCTGGAATCAGCTTACTTTTCAGAGATCTGGGCAGTGGCATTCACACTCCACTCATTACATTCACACTCAGCATGCTTTTCACACAGAAATTTTCCCACTTTTAGATGCATCTCTCTTTATGGACCTCATCCATATTTGGGGCGGCAAACAACACTGTTCCCCCCAGAACCACAGCAGTTCCCAGCACTGAATAAACCCAGGTGCCTTATGTCCAGACGCAATACAATTTTCTTCCCGTACCAGGGGCGGCACCACCAAAACAACAGCAGTTCCCAGCACTGCATAAACTTAGGCCTACTCGGGGATAACAAAACAACCTCCCTGGAACCGTTTTGCGTCTGACCTTGTTGCAGATTCAAGAAGTTTGGATGGCGTGAGCCCACAAGAAGCAGGCGACCCTACAGGCAGTCCTCCTCCACACCCCAGTAGAGATTTCAAAAGGTCTCTTACCTTTCGTTTGGCGCCATGGGGGTGAAGGGAGACGGTCTGCAGCCACTGTCGCTGTCTTCAATCGGGCGTTGCCATCTGAGTCATGGCACCAAATTGTGGAAGAAAACATTGTTCTCACTCTGAGTTTGTAAGCAACAAGTAGCCAGAGGCAGTTTTATTACGAGCTGCAGTAAGGGAAAAACTGGTTCGGACAGGGGGGAAGACCCCCCCCCCCTTCCCCGAGGCAGATCTTCGAATACAAGCAATTATGAAGCAGTTTATATACTGTCTATTAGATATAATAACAATAACAATTAGTCTCCTTCCCATTACAAACACCAATGGCTAACAGTTATTTAGTTCCATCCAGATGCTCCTTATCTCAAGGTCCCTGCCAGAGACAGCATTCTGTCCTTATCTCCGTATGGAGGCGAGAGGCAAAGGCAGCGTCTAATTACAGATCTCGCGTTGTCAGGCCACAGACTTAGCCTGACTCTTGCTCTCTTGTTAACAAGACCAAGATGGCTGCACACAAATTCCCTTATTCCCTTTCCCTGCCTCCACATGGTCCCATGGCTGCACCAGAAACTTCTTTCTCAGCCTTGTTGTGTCCGTTCCCTCGAGCCCCTTCCACAATTAGACTTCCCACTCCCTGCTTTCTCAGGACATTGTCTGCCTGCTAGGTAATCATGAAAGAGACAGACACAGAGGCATGCTGATTTTTAGCTTCCAAAATTTCTATGGAAGATGGGAAATATGGAGGAGGTGGTATGGTATAAAGGTGGGTAGTGACAATGGCATGGCTTTGGCATTATTCCTCACACACTAACACAGAGGAATGCCTGGCATATTATCGAGGGAAGAAAAATAATTGCACATAATTTCAAATGTCCTGCATTTTAAAAGTGTAGACTTACTCTTTCAACGGGAGGGGGAATATTTTGGAAAGGTGTGCTGGCTTGCATTTTTAATTTTCCAGCTTGGAATACTGGCCTTTGCTGATGCACCAGTCCATTTTTGAAATTCTCCTTATGGGCTTCTGCAGCTTGGCCTCTTCCTTGACTTTTTGCGTCTTGAGGGATATCCTTGATATTTCTAAATCATCGCTCTTGTCACTGTTCCACTTAACGATGAGACTGGAAGGATTCAACAGCACATGGTGAGCAACTATTTGGTCATTACCGTAAGCACTTGAAAAATATATGTTTGAGTTCCTTATAGAACAGAAAAGTGGCAGGGGCTTTCCCTAACAAGCTGTTGGCGTCTTAGGCCTTCCTGTTCAAGTAATTCAGGTGCTTCTTTCACTCCCCACACTCAGTGGCAATAAGGTGAATGCCCAGTTCCTCCAGCCAGCTGTCAATTTGCTATTACTGCTGCTCCACCCAAAGTTGTGCTGACTGTTGTATCCTGCCAAGTCACTGCTCACACATGTTCTTTTGGACACTCTTGAAGTGAACTAGCTAGCTCAGTACCAGCTCGTCTTGTGAAAAAGTTCAGTTGAAAAGGCTGCAATGACTGAATTATCAAGATATTTGGAACTGAATTTCCTAAATAATTTTCATTCAAGGTGATGTGATAGATGTGTTCTTACTCTTCTCCATTGCCATGGTCACCCAAGTGACTGAAAGAGAATTAAAAACATCTTTATGAAAAGACCAGATTTGTTACCCTCAGTTACCCCCTCCAGGGGGCTCCTGTTCTCAGTATCCCATTTACATTCTGAAAACACGGCACGAGTCCTAAATCAAATTCAACTCTTTCCCTGAACACTTTTCCTATGACATTGAATTGAAGAATTAATATTTTTATAAAAAGGTAACATTACATAGGCTTGTCTCTTTCACCAAGAGGATGTCAACTGATTGTCTACCTGTAATTAATCAGTGAGAAATCACTCCTGGGTAGCTTTACTGTCAAATGTAAGAGGAGATTTGACCTGTCCTTCATTTTTATCCTATAGCTGATAAAGTTTTTGTGTGGCTGTCCCCATAGAGAAAACTTTAAGGACGTTCTTAAATAAAAAGTATAGACCTTTTAAAAATTTCTTATTAGATTCAGATAACTTATTAACACCCACTTGCAAGCTTCTAAATTCGTTGCTATATTGAGGTCAATGAGGCCGGTGTGTGTGTGTGTGTGTGTGTGTGTATATATATATATATATATATATATATATATATTTATTTATTTATTTTTATAAGGCTTTCTTTTTTGGGATTATCAGTCCGTGTTTTTCCTTAGCAATCCCTTCCCTCGAAGGAGTTCTTATGTCTCTGTTCTCTTTGTTCTTATTTTGCAGTGATAAATGTGGAAACTTTGTTCACAGATGATGAATGTTGGCATTTGGCAGTTCAGTTTCATCTTGAATGTGCCTATACATTTTTGAATTACTATGAATATAGAAAAGCTAAAAAGCATTTCAATGCAGCTAAAGACATAACGAAACTACAAATTAATTTGACCGGTAAGTTTTTTTTACAAACGTTATGAAAACCTTCTTTAGCTAGCTTTTTATGACTTGAGATTTTTTTAATGGCCAAGAAAAAATAGAAGGTGAGATAATGTTTGGGTAATGCTTGCTTGTTAAGAGCAACTGCTCATTGTAAGTGTGGGGAGAGGTTTGATTCTTGAGCTCATAGCATATTCTGACTTTATACTAGTATCTGTACAGTTACAGTTGGTGTATCTGTTATCTTATAAATAGAGTTGAAAGGGTACAGAAGAAAAATTAGAATCAACACACCCACTAAAATATTTAGAGTTATTGTATTGTGGATTTTATTCCATTTAATGTTTTTTCTATTGTGTATCAATCAATAGTTTATCAGTGGTAACTCCAGAAGTACTACAGAGGAAATGGAGAAGCCTGGGAATAGAGGGAAAATTCCCCAAATTTGTAAAAAATTTCATATCTGCCTCAATGAGACAATATCTTAAAAATATATCTCTCCACATGAAACTAAGAAAATTATCTATAGTATTCACAGTAATCTTAGTTGAAAGTTTTTAACACACTTATTTTTGCATCAAAACTAGAATACTTTATCCAGTATATGAAATCTGAAATGTGGATCAAGCACAGTCATTTGTCAGGAAGGACAAAAGGTTCTATTTTGGTTTCTTTGTATGGTGGGTGCTAATCTTTTGAAAATCGGCTTCCCACATTATGAGATTGTTTCATGTATTACTGGACTAGGACTTAGACTAATATGTAACTGTTATTGGAGCAAGTTGTGGTCTTGATTCAGTGACCTAATTGGGGGCCTGCTTCACAATACTGGACATAAAAATTGAAACCAGTGATTCTGATGATCGGTACAGGAAACTCCTGTGTTATGATGGCCCGAGTTGTGAACCTCCGCACTTAAAACCATTTTTGTAGGTGCGGAAGGGGCTGAAAACCCTCAGCTTAAATCCTCAGCCCGCATTTACGATGGCACATGGTACCTATCGTAAATGCAGGTTTAAATTACGACGCCCCTGACTTGCGACACTTCCCCAAGAACCGATCGTGTCGCAAGTCGGGGGCCCCTGTAATTTAACTGTCACACTGAATTGAATCCAGTCCATGTCAGTAGCAGGGATGTAAATGGTTGATTGCTGAGGCTTCAAGTTTCTGGTTAACTAGTAGGGGCTGGATCAGCTCTCTGCTCCTGGCAGGCCCAGCTTAGTCCTCCCACCAGAGGCAGGGGCTGCTCTGGCTGGCCTACTGGGGCAGCTCCTATTTGTGGAGGGCCCAGCCCAGCCTCCCCCTGCTGCAGGTTATATGCTGCCTCCCCAAGAACAGGGCTGGCAGGCAGAGCCTGCAGCAAAGCTTCTCAAGGAGCAGGGTGGGCAGAGCCAATTGCCTGACCCACTCCCAGAAGGCTTCCCAATGGGCTCTGCAGTATAAATCCGCAGCATGTGTAACTGCAGCATGTGTAACACAACTTGGATTTAATTCCTTGACTTTCTAACTGACTCAGTACTTTCTTCATTATTCCCTATTTTATGGGATCATTTATTTCCTAATTTTAATATAAATTAAATAGCACATATTTGTTTGAGAGAGTCTTAGTACTTAAAGGATTAAGTAGTAAATGGTTACAAAGCTGGTTGCAATATACTTTGAAAATGTAACATGAAATTGGTGCTATAGCCAAGACATGACATTCTGTTATGTTTTGAATTAAGTGGATGTTAACATTCTAGTACAGAATGTACTACAGTACTTGTTTGATATTCAAAAGTGGTTTTTCTAAAGTTAACCCAAATTATTTTTGTACAAGTATTTAAAAATGAGTGTCAAATCAGAACGTAAAAGTTTAACAAGTGAAGGGACTAAAAACAAACCCAAAAACCCCACAACAGCCCCGCATGTCAGGTTTTTTTGTCAGCTGTTCCTTGTTTTTTACCTAAAACATCTATAACCGTGTTTTCCTTAAGAGATTTTAGGGAAATTGCTCGTTCAAGTTTCAAGATTTAATCTAGAAAAACTATTGTTAAATGGAAAGAAATAGTTTGCTGCACTGAGTATACGTGGACCTTCAATTATTACTTTAGTCAAACATTAGGATAGCCCCAGAACTGAACGTGGAGAGAGACTCCTAAAAGAAAAGTATCATTGTTTCTGTCAATAAATCTATCCGAAGGATTATGAAGGATGTCTACTGTGAAGACAAACTAAATGAATATGTGGGAATTGTTGGCATTATAAGACAAATGTACTTGACACTCATGTTTTGGCTGGATAGGAGGAATGTTACATCATCAAAAAAAGTCTTGTTTTTATGTTAAATGTGCAACCACTGGCAAATGTAATTTTAAAGCTTTTTAAGAATGATTTCATTTTTTAAAAAGGACGTATCAAATATTACTTAATGACTATAGTCTTTATTCACTAAACTTTTTTTCATCATGAAAATAAATACAGGTTGAACTTCTCTAGTCCGGCACCCTCTGGACCTGACTGGTGCCAAAACAGAATTTGCTGAACCACGGGGGTGGTCGATATTCTCTAGCAACATTACCAATGCTTCCATTGCTTACTGGGCTCTTAGAGGGCATTTAGGGGTAAATTAGAGCTAAAAAACAGCACAGAACACTGAGCGCCAGGGCTGACAGCTGTAACCAAGCATTATGAGGCCATGGGCAATGTGGCCACAACCATGATAAGTGGACATCCAGCTAACTAAAATCATGATGGATTACGGATGTTGTCAGACCAGAAAGAGCCTAGAGAAGTTCAATCTGTATTTTTTTAAAAGGTGTCCAGTAGTGAGCCCTGAAGTTTAAAGTCCAATATTTTAAGAACCATAATTAGAAATATATAAAAACTCCTGGATTTAATAGGTTACTTCTTCTGTTTTTATTTTACATGAAGTTTGCACATTTTCCAAGAAATGCTAGAAATTCTGTTTTTTCATGATAGTCAATAAATATATCTTAATTTTTGTAGGTGCTTTGGGGAAAAGGACGCGATTTCAGGAAAAGCTTGTAGCACAGCTTATACTTGATGTCCAAAGGAAAGATGTCATCATTCCTCATCATGAGCTGAGCCCAGCTTCTACTCCTCTAGAAAATTTAACAAAGGTATATATTAGAAATAAATGGTTTGTTTGGTAGGTCAGGATTTTTAACACCCATTTACAACACACAGAAATTTTCTTGAACATTTGTGGAGAAGGGCTGGAATGTGAATAGGATAGACTTCTTAATTATTCTGATTTTTTTTATTATGGTTGTGGGACTATTAGTAATGGACTTACTTGGTTTAATTTGTTTATTATTGTGAATTTTGAGTTTTGTAAGGGACAACCAGAGATTAGGATAGTACTTCTATTGTCTGTTTTATTTGTAATTGATATTTATACATGTATAAAAATTGTTGAAATGAGTTATATGGCTTTTGTGACTGTCTTCTTCTGGTAAATGCACAGATTTTCATGTGTAGCTTATATCCATATCTTGGGATCACACATTCACATGGCACATGTTTTCCTCTTAAACTCATAGGCTGTGTCCAGACTCAGGGGTTTTTCGAAAAAAGTAGCCTTTTTTCGAAAAAACTTCACCTGCGTCTAGACTGCAGCCGCATTCTTTCGAAATTAAATCGAAAGAACGCAACTTTTCTTTCGACGGCGGTAAACCTCATTTCACGAGGAAGAACGCCTTTTTTTGAAAGTGCTCTTTCGAAAAAAGGCATTCTTGAATGCCAACAGGGCTTTTTAGAAAGAGAGCATCCGGACTCACTCGCTGCTTTCTTTCGAAAAAGCGGCTTGCTTTTTCGAAAGTACTGCTTGCAATCTAGACGCTCTTTTTTGAAAGAGGCTTTTTCAAAAGATGCTTTCGAAAAAGCCTCTTTCAAAAGAGGCTTACAGTCTAGACATAGCCATATAGTACACAGATTTTAAAAGGCGTTACTTAGTGTAACAATGTTTTAAAGAAAGTACACCTAGTAATCATGTGTCTGTCCCTGCCCTTATTTTCTTCTTCAAGAGACACACACTTGGACCCTTTCATAGCTGAAAATGGAACTGAGATAACAATGCCTTACTATGAGTTTCTAGCACCTCATGATGCCCTGTCTGACTCTTTAGAGTAAAATCAGCATTAAATGTTGAGAGGTACAGAGCAATTTCCATCGAAGAACAAAATCATTCTGTGGGCCAGTCCAGATCAGTAAGGGTTGTGTCAATGCTTGACATGCAATCCTAGATGCCTGAGAAGGCTTGGGTGCAGGTGCTCATAGCTCTCCAACCAGCATGCAGGTTACATCTTGAGCAACTGAGTGTAGCCACAGGCCGTGGTCCAGCAGCTTGAACTCCAGCAGTTTGCCAGCAACACACCAGTCACACGCTGACTTCCTTGGTTACTACTTGAAGAATGGCCCAAATGCACACCTAGTCCCAGATTTTCCCTAAAACATATGCTTTGCAGTGTATAGCTCTCTCCTGAACAGTCAATATATTAAGATTTGTTGCCCTATGAGTCAACAGTTTGTTTTTACTGGAGTTACCAAACAATTCAGTGTACACACAACACTGGATTGGTTTATATTAAAAGTGAAACGAGTTGATTAATGAAAGAAAATAAGATTTAAAGTAAATTTAAAAATAAATATAAGCAAATAAAAACGTAAGTCTAAACCTTAATCTAGCAAGCCTTGGTTTAAGACTTTTGCTCAAGAGGGAGGGCCTGTCTCACCCACAGTCTTTCAGCAAGATTAAAACTGCGTCTTTCCTAAGTCAGGATGTCTCCCAGAGATCCAAAGGTGCTGATGCCTTTTATTGCCTTGAACATAACATGGGGTATTCTGCTCCATTCCTTGATAGTCCAGTCAACATTTAAAATGGATTCTTCTGAATGTTGCCCTTCCAAGTAAAGTTTATAAAAGTCACAAGGAAGGCAACATAGTCTGGTGGTAGAGGAACCTCCAAGCTCTTTGTTGTTGTTTTTTTGTTCCCCTCATATGTTTTCTGAAATTCAAATTGGGCTGTTTCCTGCGATCCCCTCCCTCTGCTGTCTTGAGGACGCTGTTAATTATTTGCATGTAAATTGAGATAACCACATGTTCCTTTGGCTTATTGAACAACTTCTGCCTAGGCAGAACTGCCTAGGCAGAACTGTCTAGTTTTGAGCACTGCTGGTAACATCATAACATGGAATTGAAAATCTTACCTATAATTTTGCTGCGTACATTTTACCATCATAAGAACGGCCAGACTGGGTCAGACCAATGGCCCATCTAACCCAGTATCCTGTCTTCCGACAGCAGCCAATGCCAGGTGAACGCGCAGGGAGCTGGCGTAAAAGCCAGCTCCTCATGGGCACTCCCCCCCGGGGATCCACCTGCCACTCCATACTGCTGCTTCTGTATCAGAGAAGCAGCATGGGGCAGGAGCTGGCTCCCCGGGAGCAGAGTGGCAGGCAGGAGCCAGTGTGCACCAAAAGCCAGTTGGCACACACTGGCAACCAGGGAGCTGGCTGCCGCCTTGGGTGTAACAGTGTAATCACTGAAATCTTCAGCAGTTACATGGTTAATCAGTTACATGTATTTTAACATTTCTAGTGCTGGCCAGCTTTAAGCTGCTAATTCTCTATGAGCTAGGTGTGTAGTTTCCCCTAGTCACATAATGAGACTTAGCACAAGTATGCATGAGTATAAATTGCACTGTAGCCACAGTAACCTGGATAGCAGAAGCAGATGAAAACCAGTGGGTGCATGCTTAGTAAGAACAAATTGGGCCTCTGCAGCTGTGATCCATGTTATCATGGCTCCACTATTTATATTAATGTTATTTCTATGAAAGCTAGTGTGAATGGGAATCACACCCTTCACTTGTAAAGGAGATGTAGCCTTTGTGTGTCTGGTTGCAGCTTGAGAAAATATATTTTGTGTATCAGAACAAACAGTTTCAAACTTTTTTGTTTCCAGAAGGTAAGAGACTAGAGCCGAGGGACTACATTTTAGAGGCCTTTTCTATAGTCAGATTTAAACTCATAGAATACTAGGACTGGAAGGGACCTCGAGAGGTCATCGAGTCCAGTCCCCTGCCCTCATGGCAGGACCAAATACTGTCTAGACCATCCCTTGCACAGGTTAAACTAAATTGCTCAAAATCATGTGCTTAGTAAAATAGGTGTAAGTTTGCATGAAAGCAAGGCCTGAGATGTAGGTGTTAGGTTAGGGCTCTGAATACAATGTTGTATGTTGTTGAATTAACCTTAATTGATATATAAAAACTAGGGATGGAAGATGTTAACCTGGTAAGCACATGGCTTATCTGCCTACTTAAAAGGTAACCATTTAACTGGCCCAGCCAGCTGGAGTCTGCCTCAGCTATGGTGGGACAAAAGCAGCTCCTGTTGCCTGTGATTATACAGTTAAACAAATCATTTAACCAGTTAACAATTGTAGTTTTTTACAGTTTTTTACAGTTTTGCAGTTTTTTACATCCCTGTTAAAAACCAAGTCCTGAATATTTTTTTTATATGTAGTTTGTCAGCTTGTTTTGTAAAAATATATTTGTAAGACATTGTCTAATCTTATGGCACTTCATTGACTAACAGATTTATTGGCGCATAAGCTTTTGTGGGCAAAGATGAATGCATCTGACGAAATGGGTCTTTGCTCACGAAAGCTTATGCTCCAATAAATCTGTTAGTCTATAAGGTGCCACAGGACTCCTCATTGCTTTTGCAGATTCAGACTAACATGGCTACCCCTCTGATACTATCTAAACTTAGTGTAACATATTTCAGTTGGCCATCTTACATAAGTAAGTTAACGCTAACTGTACCTGTTCAGAAAAAAACAACCAAAGGTCTGGTAGCACTTTATAGACTAACAAAACATGTAGATGGTTCAAAACTCTGGTCATCTGAAGAACTGGGCTGTGCCCATGAAAGCTCATGATACCATCTACATGTTTTGTTAGTCTATAAAGTGCTACCAGAACATTGGTTGTTTTTTTCTGTACAGACTAACTGGGCTACTCCCTGAAGCTTCTGTACCTGTTCAGTCAGCCTAATGACTGATAATAGAAAATTTCTCTGGTTTATAGATCAGAACTTGGAAACTGCTTATTGATTATCTTAGGATCCTTAATAGAGCTTCTGTTACTTTTGATGAAGTAGAATCCCTACATAAAATTGCTATCTGGTCTAAAGTTTCTGCCTCATATTAAAAGAGGATACATAATGTTTGGTTGCCAATGTTTAGTCAATACATAGAAACTGTGGTGAATAGTAACATATTACATAGTCTTGAAATGTACTTGAAAAAGAGAGCAGAGCTGAATATTTTCACACAAAACTCCTGTTTGTTTTGAGGGAGGAGATTAATAGAACTTATTTGTTTTATTTGACATATTGTTTTAGTTCTAAGAATTTTGTACTGCTGCCATATTCAAGTTTTTTGGTCTCATGATTAGTTCAGGATTATTGACTTTGTAGATTAATTTTAGGTCCTAATTTTAACTTCACCATTTAAAGGGTCAGTAATCCGAGAACACTGCATGCCCAATGAGTATTGAAACATAAGATAATTACTGAGAGCCATTATAAAATGCATTTTCTATAGTCATAAACCATAAAAACAGCCTCTTTCTTGGATGGTGTTGGTAACCGGAAAAACAGTAAGAATAGTCATAATTTTTGCTCTTCTCTCTCTGAAACAATGTTCATTTTCCTATTAGAGCACTGAAAATACCCCCAGTGTCGCGTCTTTGACATTCTCCATCACAAAAATGACTATCCTTCTGTCAGAAAAGGAGTGGATGATGTTCATTTCCTCTGTTTCAGCTGGAGAAGTAGTTGCTAAAGAGTTATAAAAGCTTATTTTCAGTTCAGCTATTTTATAAAATATTTTATAAAATATTTATTATGACTTTCAAACAGTAAAATATGTTCCCATGTGATACTAGAGATAACAAAATAATCTTAACATTATTACTGAAATATTTTTATTTATTTTAAAATATTTTTCAACAGAATTATGATTTAAATGATGACACAGTACTAAATGAGATCAAATTAGCAGATGCTGATCAGTACCAGTTGCCTGACCTGTGTGCAGAGGAGCTTGCTGTTATCCTTGGAGTTTGGTAAGTTTATTGGTATCTTAGTTCCTTTTTGTAAAATTTCCTTTGAATTTTCTGAAGTGTGTTTAAAAAAAACCCTCATGAATATTTTCAATCAATTAAAACAGAACAGCTGCTAACATGCCCTTAAAAATTAATGAAGATGAGGTGCTAGAGTCCTAAGAAAAGATGTCAGATTTCCCTGGACTTCGCTGTCTGCTCTGGAAGGAGAAATTTTGTCTTAGAAACCTGATTAACTCAGATTTCTGAGCCTCCATCTCTCCTTGTGGTGAGTCAGGTCAAAAGTAGTTTGTTTTTTTCTCTTTTCTCCAGTCTCCCAATGTTAACCCCAAGCAATTGTGAAGAAAAACTTTTGCAGTGATTTTCATTAATTTCTGTAAAACACTGATAAATTCCTAAAATAATAAACAAAATATAACCAAAACCAAAGGACCTTGCCATAGAATGTATTTACAGTGAAATTTGCACTTGGATTGTGCATGGTTCACCTCCAAATTGTGGATTATTTCCCAGAACAACATTAAGATCATACAGTACGAGAAAAAAGGTTGAATTGTACTTGACAGCATTGAGAGCAGAAGAGCTGCTGCGAATACACTTATAGTCACTCCACTGGGCGCACAGTTCTCCCCCCTGTAGAGAAGATGAAAGAACAAACTACTCTGGTAGTTAGTCATGTTGCTAGTGTGCTTCTGGATGATGCGCTAGAACTAAGGTGATGAGTATGATATAAGAACCTGTATAGAAAAGACTACTTGGATACTGAATTGATTGTAAGTACAGGCAGTCCCCGACTTACGCGGATCCGACTTACGTCGGGACCCCCCCCGCGGCTGCGGCTTCAGTCAGGGTGCCTGTGGTCTGCTGGGGACCGTCCCCAGCAGACCACAGGCACCCAGACTGAAGCCGCAGCCGTGGCGGGGTCCCTCGCCTCTGAGGCTTTGCCAGAGCAAAACCTCAGAGGCGCGGCACCCCGCTGCCGCTGCGGCTCTGCTCCCCGTGTCCCTGGTCTGCTGGGGGGGGGGGCGCAGCTAGTGTGCTCCCCCCCACAGCAGACCAGGCTTTTGTTTTGGACTCTGGGGCAGAGCAGCTGGGGCGCTGCCGATTGGTCCTGCAGCACCCGTGGGCACTACTGGACCAACCCGGCAGCACCCCAGCTGCTCTGCCCCAGGTCCTGATTCAGCCGCTGCTGGTCAGTTTCAGCAGCGGCTGAATCAGGACGTCTGGGGCAGAGCAGATGGGGTGCTGCTGGGTTGGTCCAGTAGCACCCCAGCTGCTCTGCCCCAGGCGTCCCCAAGTCAGCTTCTGCTGAAACTGACCAGCGCTGACTACAGGAAGCCCGAGGCAGAGTTGCTCTGCCCCGGGCTTCCTGGAATCAGCTGCTGATCAGTTTCAGCAGCAGCTGACTTGGGGACGCCTGGGGTTCTTAAGTTGATTCTGTATGTAAGTCAGAACTGGCGGTCAGTTTCAGCAGTGTCTGAATCTGGACGCCAGTTCCGACTTACATACAGATTCAACTTAAGAACAAACCTACAGTCCCTATCTTGTACGTAACCCGGGGACTGCCTGTACATTTGAACTTATGGTTAACAGCAGATTCTTTTGGTGAAAGGAAGGATTCTCTAAATTTTAGTGATCTTCCTTTCGTATTACGAAGCATGTACCTGCCCAGCTTTAGGCTCTGGCTCTCAACTCCTGTGTGGTTTTGATGGTGAAGAAGTGGTGCTTTGGAGTGACTGCCCTTGGCACATTGTCGTCATAAAGCAGGGGTAGAGAATCTTTTTTGGGTCTGGCCACTGACCCACAGAAAAATCAGTTGCGGGCCACAAAAGTGAGAAGAAAAATGAAAAAGACCCTTCTTTGACATGGCCCCTGACAGAGGAGGAAAAAGACATTTCCCACATTCCCCTTGTACACCACAGCCTGGGGGCCCCACCCTATTAGATTTTGTCTGCTCCAACCCTGTGGTGGAGCAGCAGTGGGGCTTGAGCACCAGAGTGGGCTTCCCAGTGCTGGGGGGGGAACCTTAAGCCTCGGAGGCTTGATCCAGCCAAGCCAAGGGCTATATAGGGCCCATGGGCCTTAGGTTCTCCACCCCTGTGATAAAGGATGCAATATGTTAAGGGAAGAGTCCTAGCTCAAGTTTCCTTAGTTTGGCACCCCCAAAGAATCTATAGCTTTCAGTTTTAAAATTATTTCTGAAATGTTGCAGATCATGGTTTGTTCTGGTCTTTTCTTATAATTATTGTTAATGACCACTTATGGCATATTTTACTGACTCCCATTCCTAGCAATGAATACTTTTCCTAATGTAAATAAAGACTTCAGAGTCACAGAAATCCCACTGAAAAAAGAGGAGCTTTGCGATAGCTGAGAGAGAGAGGATCTGGTCCCATTTCTTAAGGGATAACAGTGTGAGTTAAATAGCGTTTCAGCTATTGAAAGACTGTTTAACCACAAATACATAGGATTTTGTTTAATTCACAGAACGCAAAATGTGTTGTCCTGCAAAAATTCTTAGATTCAAACTGGTTAAAATGCTTAAGTAATGATACAAAACAGTATTACAAATGTTTTCCTTCAAATAAAATTTTAAGAGGTTATTAAATGTTTTTAAAAGTCTTAATACCTCATTGCAGCTGTCTGCATCAAAATCCAAGAAACACCTCATACAGTATATTGAAGCCAACATGGAATTAATGTGTTTAATCTCAGATTCACTTTTAACGTTCTGGTAGTCTTACACCCGGATGGTGGTCAGGAGGAGAGAGAGAAACCCATTAAAAGTAGTTTGGTGAAGCACATTTCATTTTCTCTTTACATACAATAACATGTTACTTTGTGTATTGTGTCTTATAAGCTTTCTGTGGATTTTTTTGTCTTTGCTATTGCACCTTTCATTTTAAACTTCTTGGTTTTAGTTACCTTTTCAGTCAATCTTCATTTGGGTGGCTAGAGTATTCGATAATGTATTAAATGCCCAATTGCAGCTGCTTGTGCCCCAGCACGGACATCCTTTTTCTCATCTTTATCACTTCCTTGGATGCCAGAGATGATTACTTGGAAAAATCCCAGATGATTACAACTCTTCTCTCTGTTTGATTCCAACTTCCAATCATCATAGTGCATAGAATAGTGATCAGAATAGTGTCTGGCCACCACTCTTTAGAATCAAATTGCTTTTGCCAAAAATGGGTCATGTGGTAGTCATACGGGCACAACAATTGCATTATGAAAACTCTCTGAATTATCCTTTGGCCTTCTTACTTAATCTTTAAATGTAGGCTGACTGAGTCACCTAAACTTGTCTATATGAGAGCAGGAGCTGACCAGGAAAGTTTCTTAGCTATTATCCCTGGCATGGTGGATCCCACAAGATTGACCTAGCTACATGGAATGGCTAATTAAAGTTGGATCTCTTCTGTTCCAGATTTTGGGAGAAAAAGACATGGAAGACAGAAAATTTGTGATTCATTTGATCAGACCATCAAACTGCTTTCTCTGACAAAACTCTGGTGGCTAGGAAAATAGTAGAGCAGGATCATCTATCCTTACCTATAGCACTAAATTAGATTTTCATATCCTGGTTATCCTATCTCAAGGAAATGTTACTTGTCCCCCATGAGAATTACCCTACATTGAAGACCGTTGATTGAGGAGCTTTAGGGAAGGTTTTAACTGGTGACCTATATCTTATAGAGAATAGTTACCTTGATTTATTGGTTTGTCATCTTTTAGTCCAAAAAGGACTCCATGTCCAAAAGCTATTTGGCAGATTGTCATCTCCTGCAGATGAGTCTCACTTCCTGCCTTCACTTTCATTTTGGTGGATTCATTGAAGGGTTGAACATTAGTATCTTAAGTATCCAAGTGGGTTCATGTTAGAAGCTTTCTGGGTATCCATATGGAAAAAATCATGCAATTCAAACTTATGTTTACTACTAATGAAAGCAGAGGAAAAGCTTCATCTTCTTATAATGTGTGAACATCAACTAGATGCTGAATTTAGGTTCTGTGACAACTGAAAAGGCAGCTATTGAAGTATGGAAGAAAATTGTATTTTTCCACAAGTGTAATGGCTTCAACAACTCTGTCAATCATTGTTAAAAATATATTATTCCCTTGATCACTGTAGTTTTAAGTGGTTTATCTTCAGCTCTAGTGCTTGTTACCCTTTTACAAGCTTTATGAGATAATTTACATTGCATATTTTAGATTTTATGAGAGAGAGAGAGAGAGAGCAAGTGAGCCACTGCCACTCTTGTTGTTAGGATACCTGCACTTTCTATTGTAATGGCTTGATTTTAGTTGTCTTTAACTTTGAGGATCTTTTAACTATATCCACAGTGAAACCTTTCATGCTTTAACTTTGCCTCATATTGATGATGATTGAAAAATTTGAGTAAAAGTGGATGAACAGCTTCAAAGAAGGGAACCAGATAGACATGACCATGGACAAAATTCAAGGAATAAAAATGTTATGATTAATATGCAACTGTATGGTGACAATCTAAGTACATAGTTGCCTATTCTGTCTATAATGTAACTGTACAGCATAATACAAAGTATAATTATTATTAGAATATGAGGCTAATTAGATTTGCAGCAAAAAACTCCCACTTGAAGTGTACAGAATTGAAGAGTATAATAACTTTTCATGTTCCATGGCTCCCATGAGAATTATAAATTTACCTGAATAATGTTATCATTATATTCTTTATACCTTGCAATGTCACATACTTGCAAAAAGCAATTATAAAGTATCAGTGGTAGTTTCTGTTTATTGGTAGTTTGATTTAGGCCTTAATATAATTCCGCATGAAGCTGGAATTATCATCCTGTCATTCCCTTTTGTATCATTTGATGGGTTTCACATGTCACATAGCCTACATTATGGGATTTGGTGAGCTATTTTGAGTAGTTGGTGTAAGAAAAAAACAGTTATTGGAGCTTTGTCCCCATTTCCTCCTTTGGCTTTCCTCCTACTGTGACTGATATCCTTGCTCTCATATTCTCTGTTTTTTGGCTTTTTTTTTTTTCCTCACTACAGGCTGTGCTGGCCTCTTACTGAAGGAGGATTTCTCTGTCATTGTTCTTTGACAAGCTGAGATGAGTTGCAGGTTCCAGAAATCTTTTACTATTTAGTATCTCTCTTTACAGTTTATGGAGTTTGTCCTTTTGGAGAAGATTGTGTCAAATTATCCGTTGAATAGTAATCCGAATATATATACGTTTCTGGAAAGACAAACAGTGGGTTTAAAATACTGGTTTAATAAATTGCAATTGATACTGTTTATAAACTGAAACTAGATATCTCACTTCATTTACAGAAAGAGAGTGGATATAAAAAGAAACTAAACACGTAATATCCATTGAAACTAATCCCGTTCTTTGGCCAGTTTGCTTCTCATTCTGTGTCCCTCTTAACATTAGATCCTTCCTCTAGTTTTCTGATGGCAGAAAACTACAACAAATTCATAAAACAGTTTTGCTTTCATTATGTATGTAATAGTATAGTCGATTAACTGATAAGCAAAAGCTTATAGGTTAATGCTATAGACTACATGCATTCTCTCTCTTCTCCTCCTCTTGCCCCCAAGTAAATATTTTAGCAGGCTGGGCAGCAGCCTGGCTCAGTCCTGGCCTGCAACATGTCTGGGACTTATCTCTGCTGCATCTCCGCATTTAAAGTGTGTTAGGAACTGGGTGGGCACGCAGCCCGGCCCAGTTCCAGCTCGCGCCGCGTCCGGGAGCTCAGACCACCCCTCCCCCACTCCCACAGGGGCTGCTGCCACCCCGTGCTGCTGACTCTTTGTCAGACAGCAGCAGTACAGGGCAGTGGGCAGCCAGTCCGCCAGGGGCAGCAATGCAGAGTGGCAGCGGGTTCCTCAGGAGTGAGGCCAGGAGCGCACTGGGGACTATAGAATAACTGACTAACCAATAAAGAGTTCATGAAGTTACTTGACTATTCATTTAACCAATATTTAATATCCCTAGTTCTCATCTTGTAGAAGATAGTGTCAAGGAAGAAAAAATTCTTAAGATTAATTGCCACTTTCAAGAGCTTAACAATCTATCTCAGTTACCATCTTTTGAAAACCACTTTAACTGGATGTATCATACCTAAACGTGTGTGTTTCTTTTTTAATGCTCTGTGACTTACGGACAAAGGACCAAACCCTCTGTTGCACATACATCATAAAACATTTTTTAATTCATAACATTACTTTCTAAAAGATGTTTAGTATTTTGCAAATTTGAGAATCACGCTTTTATATATAAAGATGCTATTGACTGAATTGATATTATTTAATTTATACCTAAATAATTCTATTTACAGCATAGATTTCCAAAAGAATAACCCAATACACAAGCTAACTGAAGAGGAGCTTTTAGCATTTACATCAGTAAGTAATTGATCTCTGCTTATTACTATATTTATATCTTCCTTTGACTTCTTTAAGAGAAGAACTAAGTTCTAAGCTGTGACCCATCAACTAGTTTGGAGAAACTGTTTATGAAAAAATCTAATATGTTTTGGTCGGTTGCTTCCACAGTTATGAAAAAGAATATTTTGTTTGTCTGTCTGTCTCTCTCAAATCAGTCTGAGTGGTAGCTGTGTTAGTCTGTAACTGAAAAAACTTAAACAATGAATAGTTTTGCAGCACCTTAGAAACTATTAAAAATGTAGATGGTATCATGAGTGTTTGTGGGCACAACCCACTTCTCAAATCAGTGCTGAAATTCAGCCTTGTTTGTTTCATCAGTTCTGTGCTACAAAGTTTACATTTAAAAAAACTCAAAATATGATTTTCATTTCAATGTATTTTAAAAATATTTCACAGGAGAATTTATAACTACTTTAGATTTTGATTCCTTTTGGGATTTGAAATGATACTGGATAGGCCCCTAGACTAATTCTTCACACTGATCTAATACTGAAAGTACTACCTTTCCTTTTGAGCATCTATCACGAGTCTTCTGTAAATAGAATGGAATAGTGCAATCAGAAACAGTATTCTGATCCTTGCTAAGCCTCAAATACAGGAGCTATATGCATATTCTTTGGCAACTGAATTGAATTATTCAAAACGAAATGTATATTGTTTAAGAACACTTTTTCTTCAGCATAGTCAAGAAAAGAAAAATTTCCAGAGGTTTTTCATGCTTGCTCTTTCTGTCAACAGATCATGTCCACATTGGGGACACCATAATGGACAGTGTGAGCAGTGCATGGTGGATATGTATCCCACAATGCAGTGTTGTGGGAAGGCAGAGGTGATCCCTGCACTTTTTGGGATTCCTTCAAAGTTCTCCCATAGCGTTCTCAGCTGCTGGGAGCAGCATTATGAGTAGCTCTGTGAATGTCAAAGTAGCACAGCGCCTATATTCTCCCTGCAGCAGCAGTGTGGCTGCTGCTGTGTTCCTAGTGCAGGGCAGAAAAGGAGCATTTCAATGATTTGTTCTTTGTTCCTCAAATGGAGCAGCTCACTCAGCTGTCAGATATTTCACAGAGCTTTGAAAGGCAGCAGAAATCAAAACACTGAGCACAGCTATCAAGAAAGGCATTGTGGGATACTAGCAGAAGTCAGTTCTATCGAGAAAACAAACAGCAGAGTCTACACTGTCTCTTTGTTGAAGGGAGGAGAAAAGAAAAAAGTCTCTTGTAGGGGTGGAAGATTTTTGTCACCAAAAGTAGGTGTTTTTCCAGACAAAATTCAAATTACAGTGGAAATGCTCACTGTTTTGTCAACAAAAGGCAGTTTTTGGAGACAAAATTTGATAGTGTAGACAGAGCTTCCTGTATGAAGGAAAGGAATAGAGAATGGAGCTTTCCGAAGGAATAAAAAAAAATCTGAAGTGCTAAACAGGGACAAAAATACTAATGGGAGGGTGAAATATTAAAACACAGTCATAACCAGGGCTCAACAAATCATTGAATCTACTTGCCCGTTGCGAGTAGATTTTAGCCGGTCGCCCCATTCACAGGCGACGCACACGTGCACAATGCGGGTCTTGCACATGCACAGTGCGGGACTGGCGAGCAGATTTCGCTGACCTTTGTCAATCCCTGGTCATAACAGGAAAAAATAGAATTAATGAAGTTAGAGAAAAATATGCTTACACTTAGAAACATTAGCCTAAGGGAAAATATATTGGAATGGTAAGGAGAAGAGAGAAGCTATACGAAGGTATATACTATTAGGAAATAACACTGTATAAAGGAGAACAAGATGAAAACATGATTATTAAGTTTACATTTTATTATAAAAAGTTTGCTAGAATGTTACCATTCTTCTCAGAGTGATGGTCCCTGTTGTATTCAGTTGAGGGTTATGTGCACCATGCATCCAGAGCCCTATGTTTTCTTATAGGTTCCATAGTTTTCACAACACATGCCTCTGAGTCTCACTGCTTTGCTGTAAAACATTAGATATTATTTGGGGTCCTTTTGTGGAAACTCCAGAGCCCTCTTACCCTGTTTCAAGTTCACCATTGCTCTATCAAATTCTCTAGGATCTTCATGTCCTTGTTCTCCTCTTCTGCTCTTCATATTTCTGCTACCGTTCACACAACTTGATGAGAGATGAAATACAGTAGCAATCTCTAATTAAACTATTAATTTTAATCCTTTCAGTGTTAATATTTTAATAAAGAAGACCTTAACAGGACTGTCCACACATGTAAGTTATGTTCTTTATAAACGACCAACACTTAGAATGAGATCTGCTTTTTAAACTTTCTCTTCAAGAATTTAAATACTATTCAGATGATAAAATAGGAGAGAATAAACGGACATAGCATGTGGACTATACAAAAAAGTAAACAGTCTTATGATCACTCATGTAATATTGCTTCAGAAATCATATTAACTGATATTTGTGAAGGGGTAGAGGCTATCATTTGGGCCAATTCTTCATACCAGTGTTTCCCATTTTTTTTTGACCAAGGAAGACTTTCAAACTCAGAAAAATTTCAAGGAACCCCCTAGCCAGGGATTAAGTTTGTCGAGCAAACACACACACACACACACACACACACACACACACACACACACACACACACACACACACACACACACACACACACACACACACTGCCAGTACACCACAATTGGTAGTAATAAGATGCTAAATATGGTCATGAGATCACCATTCATTTAAATTCAACATATTGAATGTAACACCATTCATTTACATTCACCAAAAATCCTATTAAATATGTACAAAAAATAAAACTATCAAATAATATTAATTATATTCATAGCTTTCAATGCGAAGAGTGGTTTTTCTTCTTTTCTTGGCAAATTCTTTTTATATTTGGTTTAATACTAGAAAGTTGGATTTGCATATCTGGCACAGCATTCAGTCGATTTCTATATTTCGTTTTCATTGCTGCATAGTTCGAGAATCCAGTTTCGCACAAGTATGTACCGGCAAAGGGTAACAGCTGACGAATTGAGCGTCTTGATAAAGATGAATATTCTTGACTTTGACATAAGTCATTCCAAAATGTAATCGGAGAAACATCTTTAAATTTTTGTATTAATTGGCCATCTGAAGCGATTTCAATTAGGTTTTCATAATCTTGTGTAGAAAAACTGACTGGCTTTTCTGTTAAACTTAATGGATTTCGAATCCAGTTATCGTTGTCATTGATGTTTGGAAAATACTTAATGATCGTGTATAAATCGCGGAGATGATCTGCAATGTCGCTGCGAATATCTTCATCAAGTTTGTATCCATTTTCTTCAAGGAAATCATTCAGAGTTGGTAAACAATCCAAATCATTTCGTCCTACAGATGAGATCCAAAACTGTAGCTTCCGTGACAATGACAAAATTTTGTCTTTCGCATTAAAAATATTTACATTCTTTCCTTGCAGCGACAGATTTACTTCATTTAGTTTTGTAAAGATGTCTGCAAGATACGCAACTCTAGATAACCACAAAAAGTCTGTTAAACGATCAGACAGTTGGAATTTGTGATCCATCAGATTTGCGGAGAGCTCATGACGCAATTCAAATAATCTAACCAGCACTTTTCCTCATGATAGCCACCTGACTTCTATATGTAGAAGCAGGGCTGTGTGCTGACTACCCATATCTTCACACATAATTTTGAACAGTCTTGATTGTAATGGTCGAGTTTTTATATAATTAATAATCTGTACTGCTTCGTCCAACACATTTTTAAGAGAGGGAGAAATATTCTTAACTAACAGAGCGTCTCTGGAGAATGCAGTGACTGCTGGTGCAGTTTGGTGCTACATTTTTTATTCATGTTACAGCGCCAGCCACTGTTCCTACCATTGCTTTGGCACCATCACTGCACACATGAACACATTTTTCCCAGCTTATTTGATGTGTTTTCATAAAGTTATTGATACAATTGAATGTATTCTCACCAGTTGTATTGGTTTGCAAAAATTCACATAAAAGTAAGTCGTCTTCAATGGAACTATTAAAATCATAACGGACAAATACAAGCAGAAATGCAAGACCTGCAACATCAGTGGACTCGTCTAATTGTAATGCATATATGCATCACATAAATGCAGCTGAAAAATAAGCTCCTTCTCGATGTCAGCAGCAAGATCGTGAATACGACGTGTGACAGTATTGTTTGATAGTGGCACAGCCTCAACTTTTTTACTAGACTCCTGATCCAACATACACATCACAATATCTTTTGCACATGGTATTATGAGTGATTCCCCAATAGTGTGTGCTTCTTCGGCGAGCGATATACAATAGCTTACTTTGTAAGATGCCTCTGTTGCATTTTCATTATCAGATTTGGCAATTTTTGACATGAAGAGTTTACTTTTTTCAAGTGATTCAAGCTTTTGCTTACAAAGATAAAAACATTAGTTTTTTTATTCTGGATGATTTGTTTCAAAATGTCTTCGCAATTTAGCAGGTACTAAACAACTATTAGATAATATTTTGTTGCACACTACACACTGGGCACCTGGAGCATCTTCATTTCCGTTGCTTGTGAATCCAAATACCAAATAGTCCTCACAATACCTGCGTTTCTTATTAGTCAGCTGAAATTTTTCATAATTAACTTGAGCTGCCTCAGTATTTTCCTTGCTGGTTTCAGTAAAAATATTGGAGTTTGAAGTACTCACTTTTCTCTTTAAAGTTCCTTCTTTTAACCAACGATCCATGGGGAATTTTGATATTAGATTGAATTCTTAAACTTAGTGTCACACAGGAGCCACGTGTCCTCACAGTGTGTATGGGGATTTGTTCCGATCCTCACAGTGAGTAGGAGTTCCGGTGTTCCACTCACTGATAGTACTCTTCCCCCCCCCCACACACACACATGCTGCCTTTACCAAGGGACCTAGCAGCAGCAACAGCTGCTTGTCCCGCTTCTGCCCGATCAACTCAAGATCCCTCTCCCGCATCCCCCGCTGCCACTCTGCTTTTTCCGGTGGTAAAAGCAGAGCGGCAGCAGGGGACGCGGGAGAGGGATCTTGGGTTGATCGGGCAGAAGCGGGACAAGCAGCTGTTGCTGCTGCTAGGTCTCTTGGTAAAAGCAGAGCGGCAGCGGGGGACGCAGGAGATGTCTGAAAGGGGAGCGGGGAAGGAGCCAGCGTCTTTGCGCACCGGGCTCCTCTGTCTCTTTATGGGCGGGGGGAGGGGAGCGTTCGGGTTCTCACGGAACCCTTACGTTCGCTTCGCAGAACCCCAGGTTCCGCGGAGCACCATTTGGGAAACACTGCTTCATACAAAAGAAAAAAGAGAGCAGTGTTATCATGCCATCTAGTGGCCAACTAACTGAAAATCATGGGTGAATTTTATTTTTACGCTCTTCTCAATATTTATAGTAAACGTTCATTCTAGTTAAAATACTTTTCTGGAACTAACAGACCTCCTTTCTAGAGGTGCTACAATTTACTTCACATGGAAAGCACAGCAAATACAGCTGGCCAAGTGGCAGAAGATGACTCCATGGAAAATCAGCTTAACCCTACCAGATATGTGGAACCAATCCCGTTGCTTTATATTCTGGGCAACAGAAACAACAAATAAGCAGGAAACAAGGCAGAGGTCCTCTAAATTAGCACAGGACAGAGCATATACAAGTAATGCTGCAAGAGGCCAAGAATGCTTAAGATCAATGCTGTACCAGATATAATAAGTAAATACTGTAGAATGCAAAGAAGTAATAAGTGTCAGAATTAGCCAATATGATCAGAGATGTAACCCCATTCCTTAGGTGGCTCTAAATCTCTTAAATACAAGAAGCTGAGACTGGATGACGGGAGCTCATTGAGAATTCCCCCTTTTTATTCCCTTTGAAGCATCTGCTATTAGCTACTGTCAGAAGACTAGATGGACCTTGATCTGAGCTAGTATGGCCATTCTTATGTTCTTAGAATAATACAAGTTGAAGCACATGCGTAGGACCACAGCCCAGAGTAACCTTAATCAAAATTTTTAACCTTAAACCTATTTATTGTAACATCCCACATTGCAGCAAAAATGTGTGTGGCTTGTAACTACACAATCCTAGGTGTTATCTAGAATCAAAAGGCACAAATTGGACTTGAGTCGTCATATGATGCTTGATATCAACTCTTAGGTTTATGCTTTAACCTGAAATTGTATATAGGACCCTTAGTCAATGAGTGTCTCTGTGTGTGGAGTAATAGAAATTGTGGAAATGGCAGAGATCCCTAATAACTACTTTGTTTTAATTTTCACCAAGAAAATTGGTGATTGGGAGTCTAGCATAGAGAATGCCAGTGAAAATGAGGTAGGATCATAGACTAAAATAGGAAAAGAACAAGTTAAAAATTTCTTAAACATGTTAGATGTCTCCAAGTCACCACGGCTTGATGAAACTCATCTTAGAATACTCATGCAGTTGACTTAAGAAATACCTAAGCCATTAGCAATTATCTTTGAAAAATCATGGAATATGAGAGAGATTGCAATATACTGGAAGAGAGCAAATGTAGTGCCAATCTATAAAAAGGGAAATAAAGACAACCCTGGGAATTACAGACCAGTCATCTTAACTTCAGTATCTGGAAAAATAAGTAATTAATTGCAAACTTCTGGAAGATACGTTGATAATTAAGTCAGCATGGATTTGTTAATAAAAAAATCAAATCAAACCAACTTGATAGCTTTCTTTGAGGCAACAAGCCTTGTGGATGGGAGAAAGCCATACAAGTGGTGTATCTTGACTTCAGTAAAGCTTTTGAAGTCTTGCATGACCTTTTCATAAACAAACTAGGGAAATGCAACTTAGATGGAGCTACTATAAGGTGAGCACATAAATGACTGGAAAACCATTCCCAGAGAATAATTATCAATTGTTCAGTCATGCTGGAAGGGCATAATGAGCGGGGTCCTCCAGGAATCACTTCTGGGTCCAGTTCATTATCTTCATCAATGGTTTATATAATGGTGTAGGGTAAATCTACACAGCAGCGTTATTTCGGAGTAACTGACATTATTCCAAAATAACACAGTGTGCATCTATACTACAAGCTATTATTTTGAAACAATGTTGAGCTGAAGGACTTCTTACTCCGACTCCTATAACCCTTATTTCACAAGGAGTAAGGGAGGTTGAAGGAAGAATGTTCTTCTTTCAACTTCCTGTTGTGTAGACCATGTCAGAAGCCGAATTAATCTATTTTGACTTAAGCTGCTCAGTTGACGTAGCTGAAGTTGCGTAGTTTATTTCAACTTTAGCCCTGCTATGTAGACATCCCCATAGAGTACACTTATAAAGTTTGTGGATGGTTAGGGATGTTAAAATGCGGGCATTTAACTAATTGAGTAGTCAAGAGGCAGCCTGGCTCAGTTCTGGCTTGTGCTGGGTGCAGGACTAAACCCCACTGCAGATCTGCAATTTAAATGGCTGTAGAAGCTGGGAAGCCTGCCCCTTAGCTCCTACTGTGTTTTAAATTGCAGAGCCGCAGCAGGGTTTTGTCCCGCACCTGGCGTGAGGCAGAACCGAGCTGGGGCTGCCTGCCCAGCCGGCAGCAGTCCCTGTGTGTGGTAGTCACAGTGGGGATTTAGGACCTTCCGTGCACAGAGACTGCTGCCATGAAGCAGCCTCTGCTCAGGTCTAGGTTGCCGCGGACAGGGGTTACTTCGCAGGAGCGACTCCTGCGCGCATACCCCTCACTCTAATGGAGGCAGCAGCGACGGGCGGTAGGGACGGGCAGCACTGTGGAATCGGTGCTAAGGGAACCAGCTTTTAAGCCAAAAGTTAAATATGTGCAATATGAGTCAACAGTGTGATGCCATTGAAGGGGAAAAAAATCATTCTGGGATGTAGTAGCAGGAGTGTTGTAAGGAAGATGCAATAAGTAATTCTTCCACTTTGCTCTGATGAGGTTTCAACTGGAGTGTTCTGTTCTCCACTTTTCAGGAAAGACGAGAACAAATTGGGGAAAAAAAACACCCAGAGAAGAGCATCAAGATTATTAAAGGTCTAGAAAATTACTTATGAGGCAGGGCTAAAGAAACTGGGCTAGTCTGGAAAAGAGAAGACTGATGGAGGACATATGTTTTCAAGTATCTAAAAGGTTGTTACATGTAAGAGGAAGAAAAATTGTACTCCTCTGAGGATAGGACAAAAAACAATGGTCTTAAATTGCAGCAAGGGAGGTTTAGGTTGTACATTGGCACAGCTTCCGAACTGTGTGTGCTTTTTAAGTATTAAAGTGCTTAGGGATGTTGTGGAATCTCCATTAATGGTGCTTTTGAAAAGTAGGTTAGACTCTCAGAGATGGTCTAGAATGATAATGCTTAGTCATGCCATGAGTCAAGGGGACTGAATTAGATAACTTCTTGAGGTCCCTTACAATCATGATTCCATATAGGGATTTTGTGGAAGAATCTTAGGTCAAGTCTCTGACCTACCTTGCAACTTAGAGAATGAGTTCAATCATAACCAGAAAACTAGGCAATCCATATTGTACTTTCTGACTTTGCAGTGGGTATTTGGTTAAGCCAATGAGAAGAGTTGGCACAACAAGGTTCCTAAGGCATTTATTAATGAAGATTTTAAAAGGGCACTGCATGTGCTTATTTGCTCAGCAGCTGTTCTTCTGTAAATTAATCAATTGGAATTTATGTTGGTTCAAAGCACCTTCTTAAGCATGTGAACAATAACTATACAATGAAATGAAATAGAGCAAAAAAAATCCATATAATAATGCTTCCCTTGATTCTTCTAGTATTATTTAAACAGTTGTGTGTGCATGTGTGAGCAGGCATCTTCTCAGCCTACATGTGGATTCCTAAATCTGCAGGCTGGTTAGATGGTTGTCATACGTTCATCTGATATCTGCTGAAATGTGTCTTTCCTGAAGAAAGGAATGCCTTTCAAGATATCTTAGGAAACATCAGAAATCTTAAATCAATTTAATGAGGTAGTGGACCATCATGAGACCCCTTTACCTTGGGCACTTTTAATGAGAAAAGACATTTGTGTACTGCAATTCTTATTTAAGGAATGTGGTTAGATCACAGTTAAAATAAAGGTGCTACAATGGGATATTAACAAAATAAGATCTTGCTAATGACCTGATTCTGCCAGGTACCCAGCACCTCTCTCAACTCATTAAAGTCTATTTGAGTTGAAGATATCAGGATCAGGCCCTTGCTTATTTAATTAGTGTTGATTGTAGTCTAGTGTTGATTAGATATTGGTGTGATATTGGGCAATATTTTTCCATATAAGTTCACAAATATGTAATTTGATCCCCGTAGTGTTTAGATCCTTAATGTTTGCATTCACGTAAAATTCTTTTGAGTCAACAAAAGTGAGTTTTTAAAAACCAGAATATCTTTGATCTGATTGATTAATTCACGACAGTATGTTTGAGAGGAACAAATAACTGTAGGAGTGTACATGAAACTTCAGTATATTTGGAAAATTTGTTAAAAATGTAACTAAAATCTTTTAAATATGGCTTGTATCATATACAGCAACCTGTAAGACAGGAGATTTCATTACTATTACTGGAATTTGAAGTTGCATTATAGTACTTCACTAGCTTTGTATAACAGACTATAGTTATGGCTTCATTTAGTTAAACTGCAGGTTCTTTTCAATCTTTATTTACGTGGCACATAATCCCCTTGCTGATTCTATTCAGAGATGAAGATGGATATTTCTGTGGAAAAGGAAGGTGCTGGGGGCAATGTAGGACAGGCCTTGCTATACCAGTTCAGCTGTGAAATCCTTTAGTACATCAGCTGCTCTGGGACCGTTACCAGGAAGTGGAGGATTAAGGAGCTGTATTCTGCTCTTAAATGCCTCTCCCACTACCGCTTAGCTGCACTGAATTCTGTTTCAGGAGACAACAGAATCTTTTAGGATATCTACACTGGGAGCATTTGGTGACAAAAGTGCTGTCGACGTACAAAGGTTGCCAGAAGTGAAAACCGGTCAAACTGTTTTTTTTTCCCTCCCATTATAGACATTTCATGGCCATATGCTAGCACCCTGATGACAGAGCAAAGCAATGTGGGTAAGCATCCCACAGTGCAGTATGGTGGGAAGGCAGAGCTGACCACTGTGCTTCTTAGCTTTGTGAGCTCTCCTTGCTGAGGAATGTCAAAGCAGCACAACAGTTTCTCCAGCCCACCTCTTGTAACAGCAGTCTGCCTGCCTCTGTGTCCATAGCAGGACAGAACAGAAGCTCTCCAGTGATTTCTTCTTGATTTGTTCCCCAAATGGAGCAGCCCACTAAGCTGTCAGATATTTTCCAGAGCTTTGAAAAGGGAGGAGTGCGTGTCTGCAGGGCATCAGAGATCACGAAACAATGAGCATAGCCATCAGGGCAGGCATTGTGGGATACTAGTGGAAGCCAGTTCTCTCAACAAAACAAACAGCAGAGTCCGCACTAGCTCTTTGTTGACAATAAAGGGAGGGGAAAAGACAAAAGTCTCTGACAGAATGGAAGTATTTTGTCACCAAAAAGGGTGTTTTTCCTGACAAAAGGTCACATGCAATGTAAACACTCTCTCAATGTTTTGTCATCAAAAGGCAGTTTTTGGGTCAAAATGTGACAGTGTAGACATGCTATCGGAGTGGTGGTGTATCTAGTTCTGCATAGGTTCATGGTTTAGCGAGGCGTGTTCATTCTTTGCACTTCTGACACACAGTGACCAAAGGACTCTAGTATCAACAGCGGTACTAGAAACACAATCACTGTACTTTAAATATTTCTGTGATTTATGGAGACTGGAACAGTTTGGTACCTTTATTTTGATGCATAAAATTGGACGAGGAAGATTAGTGGTTGTCCCCCTTCAGACATTTCCAATCTGAGAGCTTTTTCTTACCATTTAATGGGAAAACAAATGTTATATAATAATGTGCCTTACTGTTCTCTTCGTGTTGATCTGACTACAAATGTTGAACATTCAACCTTCTCTTGCCAAGGAAAATATAGGCATAAGTTTAAAGAGTCAGATGAAATAGATTGAAAAAACAAGGTACGATTGAAAGAGAGTGAGGGAACCTGTCCAAACCAAAGGAATCAGAAATGGACCAAATGGTAATGGCTAGCCATTCTTCCTGTCTGTTGGTTTTCCACTGTGCTGATCCATAATTCCTTGAGAGATTATTTTTACTATGGAATTTGATCTTGAGGTTGGCCTGACCTTTCAAAAGGTGGGCAGGCAGTGAAGTCAATATGATTCAAAGGTGCTTAGCACCTTTTAAAATCAGGCCATGCATTTTAGCTCATGTTTTATTAAATATAAAATATTATAATATTATTTATTAATTATTAATATTATTATAATACATATTATAAATATGTATTGTCTCTTTTTTCTTCAGTTGTAATCATTTTTCTCCTTTTGTTCCACTCGTCCTTTATAAATTCTAATAGGGTAGCCATATTAGTTTGTAACTTGAAAAATGAGTAGTTCTGTGATATCTTAGAGATTAACAAACATATAATAACATGAGCTTTCATTGGTAAGAGCCACTTCATCAGATGAGTTGGAGTGGAAATAACAAAAGTAATATCTATCAATTCTAGGATCTGGGTTAATGAAGCTAATTTAGTGGGCTGGATGTGTCCTATTCATAACTTTTGATGTAGAAATGTGAATGTTAAAGGCAGGGGAATTTGGCTTAGTAGTGCAGTAAACAGTGAATGTCTGTAATGAAGCCCATGGTAACAGTGTCATGTTTGTAGATGAGTTCCAGTTCTGCAGTCTCTCTCTCTGTAATTGGGTGATGAAATTCCTTTGTAGAAGAATGGCTACTTTTAAATCCATGATTGACTAGGTAGGCTAATATGTTCCTCTACAGGTTTGTGTGTTACCATTTCTGGTGTCTGATTTGTTTCCATTTTTCCTGTATTGCAGAGACTTTCTGGTTTGGCCAATATACATGTCAGAGGGGCATTCTTGGCATTTGATGGCATGTATCACATTAGAGGATGTGCAGTTGTATGAGCCCCTGATGTTTTGGCTTATTTGGTGTGGTCCTGTGATGGTGTTGTTTGTATAGATATGTGGGCAGAGTTGTCAGTGGTGTTTGTTGTAGCAATAGGTTCCTGGGTCAGTGTGTCTGAGCTGTGGTAAAGATTTGCTTCAGGTTGGGGGGTTGTTAGTAGGCAAGTGAGGGATTGTTTCCAGGATAGGTTGCAGAATGTCAATGATGCACTGGCAAGATTTAAGCTGGGGACTGTAGATGATGACCAGTGGTGTTCTGTTCCCTTTTTTGGGCCTGTTTTGAAGTACTGTAATTTAGCGACTATAACCTGCAGGTTATATTCGGGTGCGGAGTATATAGGTTTTTTTGTATTCACCAGCTATTTTTTTTTTTTTTAAACTCACCGGAGGCTGGTGGTTCCTGCGGCTGCACATGAACGGGGGAGGGGCGCTCCCCTGCCTAGAAGATGGTGGTTCCTGTAACTGCGCAGGAGCGGGGGGTGAGTGCTCCCCTGCCTGGAGGATGGTGGTTCCTGCTCCCCCGCCTCTTCCTGCAGCTGATGAGTAACCAGAGGGACAAGCACTCCCCACCTGTAGGCTGGTGGCTGCGGAGGAACTGGGGCCGTGAGTGGCTGCCTAATTCCCGCTGCCCCCGCACCGTAAATTAGCAAATATATTCCCGGCAAATATACCCCCGCCACAGAAAAGTCTTGTATACCCTGTGGGTTATACTCATGCGTGGGGTATACAAGATTTTTTTTACTGAAATAGAAAACACCGTGGGGTATGTTCTGGTGCAGGTTATATTTGGACGTGGGGTATATTCGCTAAATTACGGTAAGTGACTTCTGAGTACTTGTCTGACTATCAGTCTGTTTCCTGACTTCCCCAGATGGATATTTAAGTTGTAAGAATGTCTGGTAAAGATCTTGCAGGTGTTTGTCTCTGTTTATGGTATTGGAGCAAATCCAGTTGCATCTTAGGACTTGGCTGTAGACCAGTGGTCCCCAACCTTTTCTGGCTGCCGGGCATCCGGAGGCGGGGCCGCACACGGACCAGGCGCCTGGGGGTGGGGACCAACCAGGGGTGGGGGCCGCCTGTGTGCCCAGGGCCGGGGGCCGCCCGCATGCCCAGGGCCAGCACTGCGCATGTGCCACGCGCCCGGGGTGGGTCCAGCCCAGATGTTTCGGCGGGCGCACATATATGCCCCGGCAGGCGCCGTGGCACCTGTGGGCACCGCGTTGGGGACCACTGCTGTAGACATTTGATCCTGTGATGTCCTGGATGGAAGCTAGAGGCATATAGGTAAGAAGGTGGTCAGTAGGTTTCCAGCATAAGGTGGTGTTTGTGACCGTTTATTTGTACTGTAGTATCAAGGAAGTGTATTTCTTGTGTGCACTAATGCAGGCTGAGGTTGACAGTGGGGTGGAAATTGTTGAAATCTCTGTAATTCTTCAAGGGTCTCCTTCCTATGATTTCAAATGATGTCATCATTAGTGTAGAGTAAGTAGAGGAAGAGTGCTAGGGGATGAGAAAGCTGAGGTAACATTGTTTAAGGTCAGCCCTAAAAATGTTGAAATATTGCGGGGCGATGCAGGTACCCAAAGCAGTGCTGTTAACTTGAAGGTATAAATTGTCCTCAAATTGGAAACGAAACGTGGATGAGGGCAAAGTCACACCAGGTATGCTATGGCATCATGGAGTATAGTGTTCCTGACAGCTTGTAGTCCATCCTCATGTGAAATGTTGGTGTAAAGAGCTGATATAGATCTCTGGTGGCCAGGATGGTGTTTTGAGGAAGATTATGTAGTTTCCTCAGGGAGTCAGTGGTATCTCGAATATAGCCAGGAGTACTGGTAGCACAGGGTCTAAGGAGAGAGTCATTATAGCCAGATAATGCTGCTATAAAGGTGCATCTTGGGTGCAGATAAAATCTTCCTGGTTGGGGTGGGAGGGAATGTTTGTGTAAACTTGTTCCTAAGCTGTAGCAGGGAGTTTCTTGAGCAGATGGTATAGTTTCTTTTGGTATTTCTCAGTGAGATCAGAGGAAAGAATGTAGAATGTGCAGGTGAGTTGTCTGGCAGCCTCCTGTTCGTAATCTCACCTATTCAAGATGACAACAGCACCCTTTTAGTCAGCCTCCTTGGTTATCTTATCATATACTTGTTTTTGAGGCTGTGGATAGTGTTGCATTCTGCATGACTGAAATTGTGTGTTATTTGGTGATGTTCATTCACAATGTCAGCCTGCGCATATTTGTGGAAGTAATCAATATAGAAGTCCGGACTGTCATTCAACTATCAGGACAGGCCCTCATAGAAATCTTCTTTTTGTAGAATTGATAGTGGGGATCCTAAGGGTCAGTGCGATGTTCAGTGGCGTGTTGGAAATTTTCCTTCAGTCAGAGATGGCAAAAATAGGCTGCCAGGTCATGGCAGAACTATATAGTGTGTGTAAGTGGTAGAGCAGAGAGTCCCCAAGAAGGGTTAGACTCTTTAGCCAGGCTAAGTGTGTGATGGGATAGGTAACAATGTTGTTAGATTTGTTGAGGGTACTGAGTTGTAGTATCCTTTTGCACAGAGCATTTTAAATAATTTTTTTTATTCTGACTTGTAATATTCTCTAAAGTCTGGTTTATCAGTAGTGTATGTTCAGTGTCCCCTTGACAAAAAAGCTTGTGTGTACAGTAGTTCAGCACGTCCGCACACTTGCCAGCCTTGCTTTTGTAAAATGGTACAGTGTCACTGAACAGTAATCCTTTCAGCTGTTGTTTTAACAGTGTGTTATGGGAAACCTAGTAGTTCCCTATATCAGGGAGTTATAAAACTACAGTATTGAAAAGCCAAGCATGCAAAAACAATTATTTGGACCTTGAAAAGCATGTGGGGTTGTGGTGTGTGGTGGTGTGTGTGTGTGTGTGTGTGTGTGTGTGTGTGTGTTTTTTTTTTTTTTTGAGGTACAGGTTGGATCTTCCTGGTCCAGCACCCTTGGAACCTGCCTGGTCTCAAACAAGGAAATTTGCTGGACCAGGATAGAAGCCTCTCCCCGTGGCACGTGCTGCCCCGGGGTTAGGGCTCCAGCCTGGCCCCACTTCTACCCCAGCCTCTTGTAACTCTCTAGCTGCAACTGATCCTGCTGCTACTGGTGCCGGAGTGCCACAGCCGTAGCTCCAGAGCCGGGGCTGGAGTGCCACAGCCACCTGGTTCTATGGCCAGGGCTGGATGGCTTGTACTAGAGCTCCATGGCTGGGACTGCGCCAGACTTCCCTGGCTGCTGTTGGGGTCGGAGTTTCCTAGCTGCAGCTGGAGCTTCACAGCCACTGGGACTTGCCTCTGTGCCATCTCTCCTCCCCCCCCCCCCCCATTGACACTAGGTTCTTTGATTTGTCATCTTGACTTAATTGAGTTCTAAGTTGCACTTATTCAATGTTTCTCAAGCTTTTTCCCATAGACACATAGCTAGAACTGTTTCTGTTTTGTTTTACAAATGTTACTGTTTTGCCCTCCGGGTAAAATGGTTGGAAATCATCAACATGTACATAGTATTTCTTATAGTCTAGTCACTTTGTCTACAACATTTAAAATAAAATCATTTCTGTCTTAAGATCTTGCATTAGTTGCAAGAGTTGAACTACTTAGCAAAACTTAAATTGGACTTAGTTTGTAAATTGTAGTACAGAAAGAGTTAGTGTACACATTTCAGTTTTTCAGTAAAGTTCTCAAGTGAATACATGTTGCATTTACGTGCTTGGTGTTGAGTCTGGAATTTCTGAGGCTGAACAGTTATGAGACATGTACTGTTGTTCATTGTCTAGGGAAATCCTTATCACTGGCCTCAAAGAGTTAATTTCTTCTAATTTGAATCCAAGTGCCTGATTTACTGCTGTTAAGATTAGGCTTTAGGAAATGCAGTACTGTGATGTGGTATGGAAGTATGCCCGTACGCTATTTCAGGAACAAGTCCAAACCCCAAACCTGAAAAAAGACAATGCTGCCACAGTCAAACCTGACTGAAGTGGTTTGCAGCATAACACAGAATAAGTGATATGTTTGGCCAAGTAGAATATGTTAGTAATATGGCTGGACTCCATTCTGAGTGAGAATAGAAGACCTATTTTATGTGGCTTCACTCTTCACTGGTCATTGAAAACAAATTCCTTTAAATAAAACGGGGGCAGCTCCCCCAGCTTGCTTCGCTCACCAACACCCATGTCTGTGGGGTAGGCAGCCCTGGCCTTTTGCCCCCCCCCCCCCCCAGCCGCTGGGGAGGGATGCCAGCCCCAGCCTCTCAGCCCCCACTGCCTCTCCGGATGGCAGGGCTGTGCCAGTCCCTGGGGTTAGGTAAGCCCGGCTCTCCTCCTGGCCACCGGGGGGGGAGGGGAAGGGATGGACGGACAGGGCCATGCCAGCCTTGGCCTCTTGCCCCGCACCAGCTGCCAGGGAGGAAAGGACATGGGGCCGCACCACACACGGTCATCAGGAAGTGGAGGGCTGGGGGCCATGCCAGACCCAGCTGCCGGGGAGGGGAGATAGTAGGTAAAGCTGGCTGTCCCCCTGGCCGCTGGGAAGGGCCGGGGCCACACCAGATCCTGCCTCTCACCTCTGCCCCTCTTCCCCCCCACTGGGGAGGAGTGGGCCAAGGGCTGTGCCAGCCTGGGCTCCTCAGCTCCCCTCTCTCTCCTCCCCCAGCCACAGCCTGTTGGTTCCCCCTCCCACAGGTCCCCAACCTCTTCTCCAGTTGCAGCTAGCCCCAGTCTCCCTGCTCCCCCAATCCCCTCCCTGATCGCAGCTCTGGCCCCTTGGGCCCCCCCTACTCCGGCCAGGCCAGGGGGCCGTAGGGGCAAGGCCCTGACCCTCTGGATTAGCATGGAGTCTCGGGGCTTTCTCCTCTCCCTCCTCCCCCGTAGGAAACTAGCGCTGGTGTGGCAATCTTGCCAGGCGGGCAGTCCTGGCTCTGGCTCTGGCTCTGGCTCTGGCCCTGGCCTAACGGAGACAGAGGTGATGGTTCCCTAATGGGTCCCATTGTCCCTTGTCCCTCCTGCAGAGAGGCAGAATTTGCCCAGACTGAGCTGCCAGGCAGCTTTGCCATCCCCAAACAGTGTCTGGGGCAGGGAGGCCATGCGAGGGCAGAGCCTGTGGAATGCAGAGTAACATGACAATTGTCTTTCTCTGACATTTCCTTTTCTTCAGTTTTTTCCTTCTCCTGAAAAAAGTTGATTGTAAGTATCTATGAACAAAGTTTGTTACAAGTAAAAAATGATCAACATTCTCTTGTCAAAAAATTCCACTCAAAGCAGTAACAGCATTGAAAATCTGCTATCCTTTACAAATATAGAAAAGTTAAATGTATGTACTCTGTTGTGTGCTTAGAGCGCAATAAACTCTTAAAAGCTGTATAGGTAACATTCTACTTATAACTATTATGATAGAAGAATATTCAAATAATGAAAGTTTTTACATCCAGGTGAATTCTGCAATTTGTTGAGATCAAATATTGGTGTCAGTGCTTGTTTGAGATACTTATAATATCTTTAGAAAGTGATAAATCATAGAATATTCATTGTAGAAAGTCAGCTTTATTTAATGTGAAAACTTTTATTCACTGGGCAAGATTAAATATTTATTGAGGGGGAATTATCAAAAGTGCCTGTGTAATTTGGAATGGAACTTATGTTCCTTCCTAAGCCACTTAGGGTACAGCTGCACTGTTCTGAAGTTTGGGCTACTGGTGTGGGAATAGCAGTGCCCACTAAATGAAAATAACATTATCAGCTGCCCATTATTATAGCACTTGCTCAGCCTTTTAAGATGCAAGCAAAGACCAGCAATGGTGGCTGCGTATAAGGAGGTTGATAGAGAAAGAATACATTCAAACTGACTAGATATGGAGGTAAAAAGTGAACCAAAGAACCCCACTGTGTTAAATCTAGAGGTAAAAGGGAGACCTGCTTTGTTACGGCAACACAGGACTTAGGAGGGAGGAATAAGAGGGAACGGAAAGTTCACTTAAAATAGCCTTTTCTGTCTAACGCATTGTAACCGAATATTTGCTAAATTTTACAAGAGGAAAATGTTTTTACCTTGTAACTTTCTGTACTGCCATACAGCTTGATCATGATGAGCACCTGTTCAGAGATGCTTAGTGTAACTTCACTTTCTCTTGAGTCCCATGGAAATTGAAGGCATTCAGTCTCCTGCAGTTTCAAGTGTAATCTACTATATATTTGAGAGAGTTTGATGTGTGTATGCCTGTCTGTTCGCTCAAGAACTCCTAAACAGTAAGAACTAGGACCACCAAATTTGGTATGCAGCTTCCTCTTACCATATCTTAAAGCAGAGTTAGGGTTTGGGTTGTGCCTTGTGCAGAGGAATGAGTTTCTCTCCTCTCTTCCCCCCCCCCCCCCCCCGCCCCTGATTTATATGGGAATAAAACCATACAGTAAAGACAGAATCATCAGGGAGGTGCAAGGGGATGCCCCAAACCTCTCACTTCCATAGACACCCTCCCTCCGATTCATATGGGGAAATTGTTGGCTGTTTCCCTCCCTCTGGGAGCGAGGGGAAAGTGCACAGTTTGCTCCATTCCTGAATCTGACTGAGGGCAAATGAATTTGGACCTGCCCTATCTGGGAGACGTGCACCCTTCCCCCTGCCCAGCCCTGGAGAGGCACTTCTCAATTGGCCCCAACCTACTGCAGTGGGGTTGTCCTCTCTTCCTGGGGTATCCTGCATAGTGAGTCCTTCATCCCCAACCCCACACCAGAGCAATGATTTAAATGGAAAAAATGAGTTAAAGACAGTGTTCCCTCTAAGATTTTCCAACCATGAGCAGAGTTAGTTTTGGCTTATGCACCAATATTGAGGTCATGTATGCGGGTTTGGATGTGTGCCACTGTGGCACCCAATTTATTAGCACACACTCGTTCCTGGCAACTGGAGCCGAACCCCCTGTCCTTCCATGCAGCACGTCCTCTTCCCAGTCGCCGGAGCAGACACACCCGCTGCTGCCATGCAGCATGTCACATTCTCAACCACCGGAGCAAACCCCCCCCCACCCCCCCAGCACCATGTGGCAGGTTCTGTTCCTTGCCCCAGCCACCCCTGCCAAGTGGAAGCCCCACCCACAGGAGTAGGCCTTTTCACCTTCTCCCCGCCATGGAGCCGTGGCGGACCCCGACCCCCTGCCCTCAGCAGCTCCTTCACCATGCCATTTCAGCCGGCCCTGCCCACCAGAGCAGCTGCCTGCCACGTGGCTCTCCAGAGGAGATGGGCAGGGTGAGAATATTTTGTGCTCCGTTGCTCAGGCAAACACCTTAGCAGGAATTACGGTTAAGGACCTGAGCAACGCCAGGAAAATCTTCTAGCTAAGGATATTTAAGCAGTTTAAACCTGTATTTTAGGCAAGTGCAATTCAACAGCTACAGGGCTTTGGGATATCAGTTACTTTCTATGCCAAAGCTAGTCTAAAGGGTAGTCTTCACTAGAAAATGAGATTGATCGAAGCCACCAGTATCGCTCAGTGCTATGAAAAATTCATACCCCTGAGTGACTTATTTAAGCTAAGCTAACCTAACTCCCATGTAGACCGTGTTAAGTAGATGGAAGAATTCATCTGTTGAATTAGCTACCATTTCTTGGGAGGTGGTTTTACTACAGCAGTGGGAGAAACTTTCTCATCAGTGTCTACACTGAAGTCCTTCAGCGGTGCAACTGCAGCATTACAGATGTGTGGTTGTTGCTTTTTAAGTGTAGACATAGCCTAACAAACAACATGATTAGCTGTTAAAGGGAGGCATTTGGAGCAGTACTGTGACTTCTGCTGGGAAAATGTGATTGATATTGTAACTGGTAGGGGAAAAGTAGGAGAGTACTTGTAATAAATCCCTAATGGGGTGGGGGGGAACACCTGGGTCTATGCACCACTTTTTTTTTTTTTACTATTGTAAAAAATCAATTGCAAATGTATCCATCTGTATCTTAATTGTGAAACAACTTATTTGAATACACTTACTTCACATAAATTATAACCAAATGTATTGCACTTTTAAAGTTTGAAATCTGAAGTGTGTGTTTAAAACCAAAGGTGTATGCTATATTTATAACTAGCAGAAATACCTGGTGTCGCCCGGAGAAAATATAGTAAAAGGTGTGATGAATTAACTACTATGTAATTAAATGCTATTAATTACATTAACATAGCATATTTTATTGGAAATACTTTTCTCTGATATATTACTTGAAGCAATTAAGACAGCTAGTGATGTGCTTACGAAATGACAAATCCCATAGGGTCTCTTTTCTCAATCCCACAAATCAGGAAGGCCCATCTTCCCCTAAAGAGACTGTGCAACCAGTGCCTTCAGTCTCCTTGCCATAAGCTCTGAGAAGTGGAGGGGATGTCTCCTGGGCTCTGCAGCAGCAGCAAATCACTGTTCCCCAAGTAGCCACTACCCGAGTGCCTTCAGTGGAAGGCTCCATGGGGCAACCTGAATGGACTTGCTAGTGGCAGCTGGATTGGTTGCATTGATCAGACAAAGTGAATGACCTTCAGACCAGGTGTAGTTAGTGATATCTAGATGATCAGAATAGGCAGCACCTGAACGTACCTGTTCTAATAAGAATAGGCTGTTCTGAGTGTACCGTGTCCTCCTACCGACCTCCTCTTTGTACTGTGAGCTGAAGCCTGCAAAGTACATAATGTCCGTTGCACTTGCTGATAACGCACACAGCCCGAAGGAGGGCAGGTGGTGGGAGGGAAGCAGCTTTAATTTCCAGAAGGGGTTCAGTTGGAGCCCGGCTGCTTGAAGATGTTGATAGGCTGTGATAGCTGGAGGCTTCTCCCAGCCACAATTAGAATGGCTAGACCCCAGCCAGCATCAGCCACATTTGAGTCTGTCCTGGAAACTTGCTGGTGCCCTAGTATAGGGCAGGTTGCTGATTCTCTGCTCCACTGAAGCCTCTTCCCCATGGTCTTTCCCTTGATGGTGCTGCAGGTTTCCACATGCCTTATCCTCTAGGATCTCGTAGTTGCAGTTTGTGACATGCTTAACAGAAGAGTCCTGCAAATGCCAATGATCAGGCACTACTAAAAGCTAATTATCAGTGGGCCCAATTGGGGCTCTGGGGAACTGATTTCGAGATCTAACCAATCCAGTGATTTAGGAAATCATTAGTATCCTTGCAAAATTTGGTATTTCTAACTCTTACTGGTTTGTCCCGAAAGATCTCCAAAAAAACAAATTTCAGAAATATTTATAAGATTATGTAATGTTATAGCTTTAGTGCATAGGCTACTAGACAAAGCAAATTTTAAGAATGCTTTTCTAATTAATTGTCCCTTGGTGGAGATCACTCATGTGTCTTGGCTTTGCTCTTGATTGGAACACCTGAAGAGGTATTTCTAATGGCAGTGGTTAAGAGCTTTAAGCCTAGCTCTGCTGATGTTTAGCGAACACCTGTTGTGGGGAAATGGTATTTTAGTTGTACAGTTCCAGGATTAGTTTTTTATTAACTGAAATAAACCTTTGTTATATAATTGAATGAGCAGCTCTAGTCTCTGGAAGAAAAACATACTGAATGTGTGGTCCAGACTAACTGAAAAATATATGGGATATTGGTTTAATAGTGGAAAATAGGACTACCTGTGTGTACTAATTTCCAAAGCCAATACAAGAGAGTAAACCTCTTTTCACTTGTCATTCTGATAATTTTACAATTGGTGTTTTCTGTGTCATTTCAGGTGAACAATAATCAATACTTTTAAAACCTGGTTGTGAATTAATTAGATGGTCTAATTTAAGTCTTCAAATAATAATGTGAAGAGATGTGAAAAAATGACACCAATGAAATTATAATGGGGATGTATTCCTCCCCTTCCCCATTAACAGACATTGTATAAAAAAAGCTATGGCTTGGCAGAGCCTCTGGTTACACATCAAAGAAAACACCTATCATGCTGTTTAAAAAAAGCAATTCCTGGCAATAGCCTTCTAGAATCAGGTCTTGTGCAGTATGTATGAACTCTTCACTGTAGAGGGACCCCGATGTAAAGGGCAGCAGTTAAAATTGTGATTTCAGTGGGATGATTAAATACATAAGATATAACCAAGTTAATGCCATTTTTTCCTACACAACTTTGGAGATATATGACTAGGCAACTTGAACTACTAATCTGATATTTGGTTAATAGAGTAATTGGGGTTATTTTCACTTGTCCTGTGTGTGCATATTTTTCATTGTGAAAATTTAGCTAAGTTAGTTACACTCTCCTGGAATTGGTTAATACTGAAAGAATCCTTTTTACTGAGTGATTTACTGGAAAGACAATAAATTATATTTTCACAGAAAAGAATGTAAAATGAGGAAGAGACCCATTCAAGATCTGTCAGCCACATCATATGGACTTCTGGGGTCTCTGGTTTTAAAAACTGAGAAGGCTGCTTCAAATACCTGGAATTTAATTCATTTTGATATCACAACACCAATCACGAGTGAGAAGTTATTTTTGTCTTAATAGCATTGTCCCAATACAAAAGTTAATTCATTTAGCAAGTTTTAACTGCAAAAATTGTTTTTCCTAAAAAGTTTAAGTGGAAAAAAAATACCATTTCCTGCTAAAAGTACAACCACACTATTATAGAAAAATATAAGATTTTTTAATTACAAATGGCTTTCAAAACCCTATTTTTTTTATTTTCTAGATTTGTAGTTGAAACATTGGGTTTTCATTGAAAATCATTTTATTTTTTTCTTTAAGAATCTGAATTCAGTGATCCAGCCACCTTTATGATTCAGTTTGCTAGCGGTTGAGTAATTCTTTTGTCTGAGAGATGTAGAGCAAACAGGAAATTAGGCTAAAGACAACTGAAAGATTTTTGCATGTTCACTAAATCAAGATTTAGAACTTTTTTTTAATGTGGAAAGCAAATGTACTAAATGAATTTACTGTAATGTATCTGCTGTAATGTACTGCTCAAAATATATATATTAATAATACACCGCCACTCTGTTATGATTGCTACAAACCTAAGTTTAGAAATGTTGTTTTGTTAGGGGGTTCATCATTTATATGGACCTGATTTATTTGACACTCAGTATTAAGGCACATTTGAATTTTAGATCTACAGGAAGTCTGTGATATTTAGCAATGTCACAAAGTCCAATAAAAATATTGTTGAGAATTATTTCCATGTGAACTTCAGATTATTTAATTGTACAAAACCTCATGTATATACTATGAAGGCACCAGTTGTGTCTCCATAGTTAAGATGAGTTGTGTTTTGCACTTAAAGCAGGCATTCAACATTTGTATTTATGAAAAATAATGCATATCCTCAGCAAAGTCACAAGAGCTACTTTAAATGTCTAATTAATTTAGAATGTACAAGTTAATATCTTAATTTAGGGATTCAAATTCTTTTTAAATGTCTGAGAGAATGAATAAAAAAGTCTAAAGTTTCTCTTAATTCAGTTTCATCTAATCTGTGAGGACTACAAACATTAAAGTGACTTAGTCGTAATCATATAATTGTTGCAAGATAATATAGGATAGAGTTAAAATGTATATGTTCTCAAATTGCGCATTTTCATACCTTAACATGTTTGGATTTAAGTTTTAAACTACAAATTTCCTGGGAAAGAGAGAATTGAAGCTATGAAGAACACTTGGGTTAATCCACGTACAGAGTTCCATAATACTAAATGCATACTCTGAATCAAACTAAGCCATTTATTGGAAAAGTTTAATAAAAATAAGATCACCCATGAGAATACAGAAGAGATATACTGGGATAATTTTGTAATAAGCTATTGATATACATACAGCTAAAAATGAAGAGATTTCTTATGAATTGCCAGATGTACTCATAATTAATATATTTTTTCCACAAAAATGTTAGTCGCTAAGCAACCAAATATTTTGATTGTATTTATAAAACTATTTATTTTCTGCACTTAACTAGGATGGCACTATAAACTTGAATGGCAAAAAAAAAGAATCTTTATAAACTAAACAAAAATAGCAAATAGATTTTTCTTATCTAATTTGTGTATAACTTTAGGGCATTCTATTTTTTAAATACAGGCAGTCCCCGGGTTACGTACAAGATAGGGACTGTAGGTTTGTTCTTAAGTTGAATCTGTATGTAAGTCGGAACTGGCGTCCAGATTCAGCCGCTGCTGAAACTGACCGCCAGTTCTGACTTACATACAGATTCAACTTAAGAACCCCAAGCTTCCCCAAGTCAGCTGCTGCTGAAACTGATCAGCGCTGATTCCAGGAAGCCTGGGGCAGAGCAACTCTGCCTCGGGCTTCCTGTAGTCAGCGCTGGTCAGTTTCAGCAGCGGCTGACTTGGGGATGCCTGGGGCAGAGCAGCTGGGGTGCTGCTGGGTTGCTCCAGTAGCACCGCTCCTCGGCGCTACTGGACCAACCCAGCAGCACCCCAGCTGCTCTGTCCCAGGCGTCCTGATTCTGCCCCTGCTGAAACTGACCAGCAGTGGCTGAATCAGGACCTGGGGCAGAGCAGCTGGGGTGCTGCAAGGTTGGTCCAGTAGTGCCCAGAGCAGGTGCTGCAGGACCAATCCGCAGCACCCCAGCTGCTCTGCTCCAGGGTCCAAAACGCCTGGTCTGCTGTGGGGGGGGCACACTAGCTGCGCCCCCCTCCCCAGCAGACCAGGGACGCGGGGAGCAGAGCAGCAGCGGCAGCGGGGTGCCGCGCCTCTGAGGCTTTGCTCTGGCAAAGTCTCAGAGCCGCGGGACCTTCCCTCACCCCCCCCCCCCCCCCCCCCCCCCCCGCGGCTGCGGCTTCAGTCCCGTGCCTGTGGTCTGCTGGGGACCATCCCCAGCAGACCACAGGTACCCGGACTCAAGCGGCAGCAGCGGGCGGGTTCCCGTGCTTCTGAGGCTTTGCCAGAGCAAAGCCTCAGAAGCGCGGGGAACCGCCGCTGCTGCCGCTTGAAACCCGGTGCCTGTGGTCTGCTGGGGACGGTCCCCAGCAGACCACAGGCACCCGGTCTCAAGCGGCAGCAGCGGCGGTTCCCGCGCTTCTGAGGCTTTGCTCTGGCAAAGCCTCAGAAGCGCGGGAACCCGCCCGGTGCCCCTGGTCTGCTGGAGACGGTCTCCAGCAGACCAGGGGCACCGGAGCAGCTTACGAACGGGGCTTTCTCGCCCCGGAGCTCGCAGGTAGCAATCCACTACCTCGACCTCCGGGGCGAGAGAGCCCCGTTCGTAAGTGCGGATCCGACATAAGTCGGATCCGCGGAAGTCGGGGACTGCCTGTATCTTTGGTAATAGTTATATATCATATAGCTTTATGATCTATTTTAGACTTTCTTAGTACTTTTAGCCCAACAAAAGTTTGATGAATGATAGTGTGACGTGAGAGGAACTTGATAATAAGTAAAAGAGCACATCTTTCAAAAGGCAGATGGAATATGAAGGATGTGAGGTTTTGAATTAGTGTTTGTGATGACTGGTAATTATTTGCAGAGAGATGTGCTGTTTTATTTCTTATATATATATTTTAACAGGAAGTGCACCTACACTTAGATAAGGGTTTATTTATGTTGTATTTTAAAACAAGTCAGTAAAGAAATTGTTTGCCTAACTAGAGAGTTACAAGTTCATATACAAAATAACTAAACAAAAAAGTTTATATACAGGCAGTCTCCGGGTTACATGGATCCAACTTACATCAGATCCCTACTTACAAACGGGGTGAGGCAACCCCGCACTAGCTGCTTCCCCCCAGCAGACCAGGGAGATGCGAAGCTAGCCCCCCCCCCCCCCAAGCAGACCAGGGAGACGCGGAGCGGCTTTTCTCAGCAGACACTTCAGCTTGAGAATAAAGGACTTAGGGAAGTGAGGTGTGGGAGAATAAAACTGAGCTCTGGAGAAATGTTTGGCTAGAGCTTCCCCTACAATATGTACCAGTTCCGACTTACATACAAATTCAACTTAAGAACAAACCTACAGTCCCTATCTTGTACATAACCCGGGGACTGCCTATATAGGAATCTGCTGTCAGAACTAAACTTTCAGTTAGCCTTAAAAAAAGATTTAATGGTACGTCTGCACTGGCAATTGAATGACCCAACTTTTGTTGTTCAAAGATACGGTGCACTCCTTTGTCCCCTGAAGACAAGTTTTGCCGGGGCAAGTGCCAGTGTGAACTGTTAGGTGTAGTTGTATTGAATGGCTGAGGGATTTTTGGAACAGCTTGGCAGAGCTGTGGTTGTGATATAAGTTTGGAGAGGGAGGTGGCATTCCTGCCCTTACCTCTCCTTATATGCGTGATCAAAGGAAACAAGTCCATATGTACCTTGAGAGATCCAGTATGCTTCACTTCACTGCAGAGTTCTGTGGGTTGTATCTCTATCAGTGGACAAGGGTCGATTATCAGTGGTGATGTAGGATATGAGAGTGGTTTGAGGGTTTAATCATGAGTAAGTGAAAATATAGCATTAGCTGTTGTTGTGGGCTTAAAGGTAAAGGGGCTTGTAAAATTTAGCATGTGATAATATTTCTATGGAGTAGGCTAAGTGTATGCGTAAAGCAGGTGTACGTCTCTCCTGTTGAGTACAGTTCACCTACATATTTTAGACAAAGTATTGCTCTCTTCCAGTGATGATGTTCTCTGAAAGCAAAAGTAGAATGTGCAGGCCCCCTTGAGCTACTCAGTTTCTGTGACAATTTAAAATCTCTAATCTAATCTTGCTGCACGTGGGTGCTTTAGTTCATTGTGTACCATTAAAATCAAACCTGTTTTCAGTACTGCTCCCCTAGTGGGACAGTGGGTATGGCATAGTAGCTGAGATAAACATAATAAGTTACTAAGATCAATTGGGGGACAATCAGAGCCATGGTTTGAGCCCCAGACAGGCTACTGGGCTAGATGCACCTTTGGTCTGACACAGTACGGCCATTCTTATGTTCTTATCTGTGGCTGGACAAAGGCTGTCAGATGGTTGTTCTGTTGGATCAGTGGGAGAACCAAAGGAGGAATTATGACTGACTACTTCTTCCCTATGCTGTTTCTGGGGCCACATAGCTATTCATCTTCATCTTACTCAGGGTGACAAACTAAGTCTTTGTCTAGAGCTAGATGAAGTCATAACTATTGCTGCTTCTAGAGTATTGAATAGTTCTCTGACAGAGAGAGTGAGTGAGTTTTGGACCTCTGAAGAAGATATGTTTGTGTCTGTTCATTATTTTATGTACAGATTACTGTTGCATACTGTGAAATGAAGAGTATTGCCCTTGTCCAAACTTTAGTACAGTGAAAACTTTATTTGGCACTTTGAACCAGAAAACTGTTAACCAGCGTTGCCCCCGGCCATAATACTGCTTCATCTTCAGGCACACATGCCTGACTCCCTCCATTCCAGCTGGCCATTGTTGGGTTTCTGACAACCAGCACTGTTGACTGATGTCTTCAACAGTCACCTTCTTTCCCCCTAAGTCTGTCTCCAGCTGCTGGGAGCTGGATCTGACAATAGGGACAAAAACAGAGCGTAAGCTTTGTTATCCAGCACATTCAGTTAACCAGCAACCTCTGTTCCCCATGAGTGCCAGATAATAAAGCTTTAATTGTACCTGAAAATGTCCTCAAATGTTCAGTTGCTTAATCATTTTGGGTTGTGGGGTTTGTGTTTATATTTGGGAACCTTGGATTTAGCTGCAATACATTTCACTGGGAAATTCATATTGGCATTCTACCACCAATTAGTTAAACTTTTTTCTTTTATTAAAAAATAAAATGCTGACACAGATAGCAGTAGCACACCCACATCTCACATGAGACTGGAAAGAACCAAAACTTTCTATACGGAATAAAGTGTATTGAGGTCACACTGCCTATCTCGTTCTTATTGACCTTCCCTAAAAATTATAGGTTAGAGAATGGATGATAACTGATGAGGCTGTTGGCATCAAGAGAGGGCTTCGTTAGTATTGACCTCATACTGTTTCTTTCCGGGCATCTGTCACTCAGCTTCGTATCTGGAGGGGAAGTAGAATGGACTTACACTTCCTACTAACCTGAACCCTTCAAAGCCAAATTAATAGTTGAGTAATAATTGACCACAGTGTTCTCAGAACATTTTGCGTAAACCTCAGTGAGAGAAAGCAGACAAACACATCACTGAATATTTCATATATATAATCTGCTTTGATGCATTTCCCATACTGCTAAATAAATCAGTCCAGGTAAGACTGATTTTTTTAAGCTAACAAACAGAAAACTTCACACAGCCAGAAACTGGATTCTTGTATAGAGCAAAACAAATACAATTAATTAGGTTAGCGACAACTCTGATTAATTTGCTGAGCATAACTTTTGTTATCTGGTGTTAAGTATAAACACTTTCTTTTTGTGTCAGAGCCACTGGTTAGGGAAATAATAAAAAAGCCTTCCTTCTTGTAATCACCTTCCATGTGTATTTTCACCATGTGTATTGTTCGCTTATTTTGCTTTCTTGTTGATTCACTAGTCACAGCTTCTATCTATCTATATGTGCTTTCCCTTCTCTCTCTCGTGCGTGCGTGTGCGCACGTGCACACACACACAAAACAAGCTTTATTCAGATGAAATGGCATAGCAATAAAATCTTTGTCCATGGTCATCTGATAGACCTATAAAAGGCATAGGCTTGAATTCACCAATAAGATACCATGACAATAAATTTGAATTGCAGAATAGGCTACAGTTTGGACAGACATAAACTGCACAAGACATGTTGAAAATTACCATCAAATTTAATTTTTTCCATCATTTTTTAAAATATATTTTACTTTTTCCCTTCCCCACAGTGTTTACTTTCACAACCAAAGTTCTGGGCCATTCAGTATTCAGCATTACTTCTTCGGACGAAACTTGAGAAAGGAAGCATTCGTCGAGTAGAACGAGCAATGAGGCAGACTCAGGTAAGACTTCTATTGTTGCTACCTCCAATCCTTATACACACAGTTTTGTAAGCATTTAGACCCCTGATTTTGAAAGAATGCTGCCATTTTTCAGAGTATTTAATCTTGTAATTTTGTCACATTAATATTTGGAAGGTTGGCACCAGAACCTGTTTCCTTAACTTTTCTTCTTTCTTTGACATTAAAATAGCTACTTTGTAGTGGTTTGTGAATGCAAAATTTTAAGGTTTTTTTTTTTTTAAATAGCATTGAATCATTTTGTACAATAAATCCCTATATAAGAATTAGTTTATAAAAGAGGAAATGAAAATAATACAGCTGCATAATAGCTTACATGTTTTTCCTTTCAGTTGTAATAGTGGCCCTTTATTTACAGATACTGATTTCTGCACATTTGTGACAGATTAATTAAATGACCAAAACTTCTCACTTAGATCAGAGCTGTGCAAAATATGGCTCATGGGCCAGATCTAGCTTGCTGAGTCATGGGGTCCAGCCCCTGGTTGCCTGTCTGGCTCCCTGCCTGCCCCACCCCTTCTCACTGCTCAGAAAAACAGCTGTGGGGCCATGTGCGTCTCTGAATGTTGCAAGCCCAGGGGAAGGGGAAGAGACTTCTCATGCTGCTCCTGTCCCCAGCAAAACTTTGCAGCTCCCATTGGCTGGTTTTTAGCCAGTAGGAGGTGCTTGTTAGCAGGACAGGCAGCATGTAAAGTACCCCTTCCCCTGGGTTCAAAGCGTTGAATTCACACCAGCACACTTGGCCCCTGCAGCTGCTCTGAGCATGGAAGGCAGGGAGCCTTATCTAAGGAACCTGCTGGACTGCTTGCTGGGAGCCGCAGAGGTTAAGCACCTCCTGGCCAGAGCCTACCTCTGGCATCTCAACTCTTCCCTCCCCCCAACTCTCTGCCCCCTTTCCTGCACCCATGCTCCTTCCCAGACCCTGTACCCTTTGCTACATGTCTCCTCCAGGTCACAATCCCATTCCAGGCTTTGCACCCCTCCTCCAGGTCAGAATCCTCTCCTGCACCCATACCCTCTCACAACTCTGTGCCCCAGTCCCCTGCCACAGGTCACAATCCAAACCCCTGCTCAACCCCTGTACCAGGTCACAACCCTTCCCAGATCCTGCACCCCCTCCTATATCCTTTTTCCAGGTCAGAATCCTATACCCTAGGTTTGAAGTGTTGCACCTATACCCCCTTCTGCACCCTATACCCCAGTCCCTCCCCCAGATCATAAGCTCCTCCTTCACCCAATCTTCCTTGCAAAGCCCACGCCCTCTTTTGCACCCCAGTCCCTTACCCCAAGCTCCATTCTGCACCCAACCTGCACCAATAATAATATGGAAGTGTGTGTCCTTGACCACTTACCAAATTTTTGGAGTGCCCCCCATCAAAAATTATTTCCCACCTGTGACTTATATTTAAGAAGTGCTCATTTATCTAAGTGAAAATGTAAAGAGGTAAGAAACATTACAAAATCCAGAAAGCATTTCAATTGTAAGATATGTTCCCTTACAGAAAATAATTCTATAGAACGCAATAGAAAAACATTAACTTTCCTTGGAACATTTTCTAAATAGTGTGGCATCTTTACATCTTTAAACTTGGTTCATGTCCATGGTCAGCAGGCATTTCCCACGTATCTGTTTTAACTCTTTTCTCCTTAACAGATCACATACAGTAGACTTCTGATAATCCGGAACCTATGGGACCTAGGTGGTGCCGGATTATCAGATAAGGCAGACTATCGGGAGGTACTATAAACTGGTTATATATATACTGTATACATTATATACTGTATATAAAGTGTTCTTAACCCTTTTTATTGTACATACTGTATACAGTATACTGTAATGTTTTAGTTTTTTAAGCCTTTTTTACCCTTTTTGCTCAGTTCAGCTGCTGCCGCTGTTACCTTGTGACTCATTTTTTGCAGAAGCTCACTTACTAGGCTCTTGCCATTTTGATGCCGGACTATCAGGAGTGCCGGACTATTGGAGTTTTACTGTACATGTAAATTTGATGAGTTAAGGGCTGTGTGAAAATCCTGAGGAACTGTTGTTTTGCCAGGGACCTTCATTAGATAAATATGTGGTGAATCTGTGTGGGGGCAAATATGTTGCTACTTTTTCATCTTCATCAGAAGATCTCTTGGCAATTAGGAAGCACAGTATCCACAGCCTTGTAATAAGCATCACATTTCAAGGCATTTAGAAGCAGGGCCATCAAGTGCTAGCGCCATAGACTCTTATCATTTGAAATGCCTACAGTACTTGTCCTAAGCCAGGGAACATTTGGTATATGACGAGAGAATGAAGTTTTTCTGCATGTATCAAAAAGGGAGCTAATTATTTCTTGGTTCCAATCGTTTCTTACTAGATGGACACTAGACATTTTCTTTTCTAAGAAAGTATTTAGTATGTGGTTATGGAAAGAATAGAGAAAATTAACCGTTATTCCTTGATTAGGTACCTTTTTCAGGAGAATGGTCTCTGTATAACAGGAGATTTCAGCATATAACCAGATTCCTCAAAACACTAGACAATCTGTATTAATTCATGATGTAGATATTGGGATAGAGAGTACGCTTATTAAGTTTGCAGATCATACCAAACTGGGTGGGGTTGCAACTTCTTTGGAGGATAGGGACATAATTCAAAATGACCTTAGCAAGTTAGAGAAATGGTCAGAGGTAAACAGGATGAGGTTTAATAAAGAGAAATGCAAAGTGCTCCACTTAGGAAGGAACAATCAGTTCCATACATACAAGATGGGAAGCGACTGTCTAGGAAGGAGCATGGCGGAAAGGGATCTAGGGGTCATAGTGGACCACAAGTTGAATATGAGTCAACAGTGTGATGCTGTTGCAAAAAAAGCAAATATGATTCTAGGTTGTATCAACAGGTGTGTTGTAAGCAAAACTTGTGAAGTCATTCTGCCGCTCTACTCTGCACTAGTTAGGCCTCAGCTGGAGTACTGTGTCTAGTTCTGGGCGCTACATTTCAAGAAAGATGTGGAGAAATTGGAAAGGGTACAGAGAAGAGCGACAAGAATGATTAAAGGTTTAGAGAACATGACCTATGAAGCCAGGCTTCGTGAACTGGGCTTGTTTACTTTGGAAAAAAGAAGATTAAGGGGGGGGACATGATAGCGGTTTTCAAATACAGGCAGTCCCCGGGTTACCTACAAGATAGGGACTGTAGGTTTGTTCTTAAGTTGAATTTGTATGTAAGTCGGAACTGGTACATATTGTAGGGGAAACTCTAGCCAAACATTTTTTTTAGTTTTGGATAGCATAGGGAAAGGTTAACTCCCCTCTAATGTTTGTTTTGCTGTCTGTTCCCCTGTTCAGAAGATTTCACATCTATTTCTGTCCCTGTGACAAACTCAGGACTAAAGGAGTAACTCATCAAATACCAAACAGCTCTGCACCATGCTTTGAGCTAATAGCTTTATTTCCACACACCACCCAGGGTTCTAGGAGGAGGGTCCTTTTTTTGCTAACACAATGAGGCCAGCACTTTGTTTGTTTTGGTGGAGTCTTTGTTTGCCCAGGGAGCCCAGCATGTATAGGGGGAGGAGGGGCGGAGAGGCTGCTTTTGTCTGCTGTTCTGCAGCCTGTTGCTCAGGGGAGGGGGCAGCCTGTTGCTGACAGGGGGGGAGAGGGGAGGCGTGCAGGATGCGAAGCCGCGGGGGGGGGGGGGGGCAGCGGGCGTGGGGAGGCACTTTTCCTCTGCCCGGCAGCTCTGCGGGATCCCTGTCCCTGTGGCCAGCTGCTGCAGGCAGAGGCCAGTTGGAGCCGGCCGAAGAGGAGGAGGAGGTGGATTCTAGGACCCAGGTGAGCGAGCCCCGGGGACGCTGCTGCGCTCCGGGGGCCCGGCATGTATAGAGGGGAGGAGGGGCAGAGAGGCTGCTTTTGTCTGCTGTTCGGCAGCCTGTTGCTCAGGGGAGGGGGCAGCCTGTTGCTGGCAGGGGGGTGGGGGTGGAGCAGCGGGCGTGGGGAGGCACTTTTCCTCTGCCCGGCAGCTCTGCGGGACCGAGGAGGAGGAGGAGGATCCTAGGACCCAGGTGAGCGAGCCCCGGGAATGCTGCTGCGCATGTGCGGGAGTTGCCTCACCCCGTTCGTATCTAGGGATCCGACGTAAGTCGGATCCACGTAAGTCGGGGACTGCCTGTATCTAAAAGGGTGTCACAAGGAGGAAGGAGAAAATTTGTTCCTCTTGGTTTCTGAGGACAGGACAAGGAGTAATGGGCTTAAAGTACAGCAAGGGAGGTTTAGATTGGACATTAGGAAAAAATTCCTAACTGTCAGGGTGGTCAAATATTGGAATAAATTGCCAAGGGAGATGGTGGAATCTCCCTCTCTGGAGATATTTAAGAACAGGTTAGATAGACATCTGTCAGGGATGGTGTAGACGGAGCTTGTTCCTGCCTTGAGGGCGGGGGGCTGGACTCGTTGACCTCTCGAGGCCCCTTCCAGTCCTATTATTCTATGATTCTGTGAATTCAGGAAGTAATTTTACAGTTTCAAACTGCTACATCAAGGAGAGTTACAGCTTCTTGTTGGAGTTGTGGGTTCACTGTATTGAGTTTGGGCAAGAAGTGTTCCTTTCTGCTAAACCCTAGGGGTGTGTCTAGACTACAGGGTTTTTTTTTTTTTTTCCCGAAAAAAGTGGCCTTTTTTCAAAAAAGCTTCCTCTGCGTCTAGACTGCTGCCACATTCTTTCAGAAGTAAATCAAAAGAACATGGCAGGCTTTTTTGATCGTGGAAAACCTCGTTTTATGAGGAATAACGCCTTTTTTCAAAAGTGCTCTTTCGAAAAAAGGTGCTATGTAATGCAAACTGCTTTTTCGAAAGAGAGCATCCAGACTACATGGGTGCTCTCTTTTGAAAAAGCAGCTTGCTTTTTTGAAAGTACCAGTTGTAGTTTAGATGCTTTCTTTCGAAAGAGGCTTGCAGTCTAGACGTAGCCTAGAGGATCAAACTAGACAAAACACAAATAATTCTAGTAGCATGTTACTGACTCTTGGGTCCCTGAGTACTTCCAGTTAAATCACATGGCACTTGGCACCTACTTTGTTCCTTCTAATAAGCAACTACATTCTTGTTCAAGGATCTGCTCTCCACTAAACCCTGGGAAAAATGCAACGTAGCAGTATGACACTGAACAGGATTTTCTGGAGAAAGTAAGATGTTCAGAAACAGTCATCCAGAGGCTTCTCACAACCTATAAGCCTTCTACCACACAGCTATATTCTGCACAGTGGAATAGGTACATCATTTGATGTATGGAAAAGAATACCAGCCGACTTGTCAGTATTACAGTTTCTGCAGGATATTTCAGCCAGCTTTTTTAAGTGACAGGCCTCTTATTTTGGCATTATATTCGTGAACATTTTCCCAAAGCAGCTAAAAAAAATTAAGCCTCCCAATTTTTTTCAGATGTGTCATTTGGAGCCTTCACTCAGATTCCTTTAGAGACTCGCCATTCAATGACACTGTCTTTTGTGGTTATCTTACTAGACGTTCTCAGCTTTGAGACTTGACTCTCTGAGCCAAAAGTCCTGTTCGTGGAAAAACAAAGTCTTGTTAGTGGTCGCAAACTGGTACCAAAAGTAATTGCAAAGAAGAATACAGTTATCCATAGCTCCCAAGGACATAGTACACACATTTCCCCTCCCCCTTTCCTCCCGCTTACACACCTTAGGTTGAAGGAAAAGATGATGATACCTTGATTTTTAACAGGACTGAACTATTGAGAAAATCCAGATCCTTGTTCCTAATACATTCAACCCAGCTGCAGGGAATAGAAAGCTACCCTAGATTTAATATTGAACAGAAAAATTTTATGCAGCCTGAAAATGTCTTAATGCCTCCTGAGAATCTGCAGCCAGATGAACTACCAAATCTTAGAATCTGCACACACAAAGGCTTAAAGCAAAGCAAGCTGGGCTGGTAAAGTAGAGCACACTACTCACAGTGCATTACTCACTAAAAGCTCTATAGTGTGCTTTAATTTACTGTGGCTTGAAAGGCTAACAGTTTATGTTCACAACACAGCTTGCTTTGCATTAACTCTTTGCACTTTCTGAAAATGTCTGTGCATAAGTGGAGGAAATGGACAAAATGGCTACTTTGTCAAACATATATGCCTATGCTAGATGCTACAACAGGGATGGGCCAAAGGGCCTCCGCTGGCTCATTCCAGCCCTCCAAGTGGGTTGATCTGGCCTGCAGAGGTCTTCCTGCGGCCCTACCCCAGGCCAATTAGGGCCTGGGAGCAGAGGGAAGCACACACAGTTTCCTCTGCCTTGGAAGGAGCGAGCAGTGCTTAGAAACTCCTGATTGGCCTGGGGGCAGAAGGGAGAATGCGCTAAGTCTTCTCTCACCACTGGGGGGAACCTCTGAGGGGATCAAAGACTTCATGTGCTTCCCCACCCCTAGACCAATCATGGTCTGTGAGTGGGGAAGCAGAGAAGTATCCTGGCCCTTCCCCTTCCGTTTGAGGCTCCACCCCTTCCGGCATGGCCCAGGGCCACTTCAAAAATTTCTGAAGTGGCCCCCAGTAAAAAATTGCCTATCCCTGTGCTACATTATAGAGACACTCAGCTTTTGGCAGGAGAATACCTCACACTGAAATTGTTCATCTGCTCAAGTCAGTATTGATCATGTGACCTTTTTTCCTTTTCCCTTCTCCACACTTTTCTTAGACTGGTACTAGCTATCCCATGAATAAAGGACAGTGGGCAAGCTACTCAGGACAGAAAGATCCAGACCTGTGATTTCTCTTTCCTTGAGAGAGGTGGATTCATTGACATGAAAACATACAGGTGCTCACTCTCTCTCTTAGTATTCCAAGTGAGATGTACTACTATTGGTTTAATAGCTGGGAGCGATAATTTTACATTTTGCAAGATTTCTTTCTGGTTAGGAAGCAAAGGGGCCAGTCTACAGTGCATTCTTAGCAATTTAATTGATAGCTCTGGGTGCTCTGTAGACCGCAGAGAAAATATCCAGCCCATAATTAAAAGTTTGTGGACATAATTATCTCAAAAGAAGAATGAACAAGTGAAATACACCCTTTTCCTTAAAAAGGAAAATGATCTAATAAGCCACTCCTTCCCTACAAGTTAGCCAAGGCAAATTTAGATATTTTTTAATTAGTCTCAGATTACATTTATCAACAAAATACATTGTTAAAGCAGACTAGGAAATATCTACCATGAGTAGATTGATCGTACGTTAAGTTGTCAGTTGCTTTGAACATGGAAAAGTGTACACTAAGCATTGACTGAGTGAGCATCCTGCTTAACTTTGTCCAGAACAGGAAACTTGTTACTTCCTTTTCAGCCTATGTGAAAAATAATGCATCAGGCTGTTAAAAATGGCTTCTTTATTATAATATGCTTCATTAGGGTGGTAACTAATGATGACAGTACTACAGATTCAGTAGATAATATCGTGGGAAGTGCTGTGTTTATCCTGTTCTACTCTCAGCTAGAAATCGGAAAAACCTACATCAGATGTTCATGAGTGACCTTGATCTATTCCGTGTCAATTGTGATAACTAATGCTTTAGATTTATGTGGCATTGATTGTTGAAATAATTTCCTCCTGTCCACTTTCTTCTCTCCCTCGCCCCTAAAAAAAAAAAGAAAAAGGATTTTTTAACTAAAAGACACTGATCGCCTAAATTAATATTATAGTGGTGCCAGAGTGCCTCCATAATAAAGGTTGTATTCCATTAGCCTTCCTAAGCCTGCTAAAATATATGTGCTTAGTTGGATTCCTTTGAAATTTGGTGTGCAGATTAGGGTTAATAATCCAAACTTGGGTCATTTGAGGTAAGGATTGTGGAGAGATTAAATCCTCTAAAATAGGCATTTAAAAAAAAAAAGTTCCTAATGACATTTTTTTGTTTGTGCACAGAGCTGAAGATCAACTGTTGCTCTGATGTGGGTCAAAATGACCTCAACTAGTTAGTGAGAAAAGATAGCAAGAACAACATACATTTAAAACATGTACCACTGATTTGGCATTAATGTCAGCACATTGTCCTCAACTAAATAAGCAGTAAGCACCCAGGTCTTTGAATAGGCTAGCATCCTTCGCTTTGCAGTTATCTTTTTGCTGCAATTACTAAAAGCAGGTCTGTGAGCATCATTCCCCGATGCAGAGATCTTTACCTCCTCTGGTATGGTTGTGTCTCTCTCTCTAGGTCTCGCTGAAGTAACTGAAGAGTTTGGCATCTTTTTTTATTTTTGTGGAATTGGTCCCCACCACTGGAGATGCCCTACTAAGCATGCTCCATGTGTGTCTGAACGTTTTTCTTTTTGGTTACCGTGTAGTCCCAAACTAGCTAGAGTCGGGACAGTCAACAAAAAATTGAGTGCTGCTGTTTAAACTCTTTGAGAATCAGTGGACACTGTATGGGGTTCTCTGCTTGGTGTGCCCTTCAGGTTCCCTGTTTTGATCCTTTGACCTTCTGACTTATCCGTGATGTTATTGTTTGTCCTCTGTAATTAGTTGAATACTGAAGCTTGTGGATCTTCCTTAAAGGCTGAGGGGGATCCTTTAGCAATGGGCAGGCTTAATATAGGACTGCTGTTTAAAAGGAACTGCAACAGAAACATAAATATGTGAGCACAGGGTTTAACTGAATGTGTATACGTCAGGCTCCAATATGCATAATTTCAGTGGAGAAATTTATATGTTGGATAATTAGCAGGACACAGGAGTTATATTACAAAGAGTATTGTCAGTAATCAGGTGGAGTATGAGAGCCTTTCAAACTTTTATTATCTACATGCTGTCAGCCGATGGTCAGGGCAGTGTGTGTGTGAGACACCCGCGTTTTTAACTGCTGGGACACAAGGCCCTGTCGCAGTGGGCAGTCTAGAAGAGACTGACGGGTGCCCTGAGTTTAACATCCGTGTCTTAATCCGCTAGGATCGGGATCCCTTCGTGGAGGGCAGCCAACAGGCTGACAGACACCCCAGAGTTTATAGGAAGAGCTTATTACATCTCAGATTTTAACTGCTAGGATACAGGATCCCTTCGCAGCGGGCAGCCTAGAGAAGGCTGAGATGCCCCTACGGATCTGTCCCCTGGAAGCGACACTATCCAAATGCCCAGCTCTTCCTATATCTGTCCCTTATGACCGGCTGAAGTTCTTTTAAATTGCGCTTGGTTCTGTTACAGCAACTGAAGGAGTCAGGTTAAAGCTTAATCAGTTACAGGTTTATTAAACAAGCTTATAAATCATATGGTTACAATGGCTGCTGTTCTATTTCTTAACTGCTAGCAAATACAGATCTTATGGTTACATAGGAAAAAGGAAGATAGAGAATAATGGTACCAAGTGACAGCTTATTCTTTAAAGAGCTCTATTCTATGCATGCACTAAAACAAAAGGACACATACGGGTACAATTTTTACCCCCTTCTGCGTCGCTCGGTCCCAGCATGTCAGGCCAGGATCGGTCTCTCAGTTCCTCGGAAAGACAAAAATACGAGGTGGGGGTCCCCGTGGACCTCGGGAGGTCAATCACCTAACCCGACCAGCAGATAGATAGTAGATTGACGCTCAAAGTGAGTGTGCTGCTGGACCCGTCTTTATACCCATGGGGTTACGTATTTCTCTTTCTTATCTGTGATGCCAAATGGTGCTGGTCTGTCTTTGTGACGCCAGTTCTTACAAGGGAGTTGTGAGCTTAATTTACACTTGTAAGAGAGATAACTAAATTGGGAGTACTGGGCATTCTTTTCTCAGTGGGAGATTCCTCTCCCAGGGACGACTGTGTGTGATTGTATCAATATAGGTGCCAGCCAGGGCAGTTCTCGCAGCCTTGACATCAGCTTATTGCCTTAATCGTTCTTTCTCATATCTATGTTTTCAGCTTACCCAGGGTCAGATGAGCCGGCATATCCTGGCCTCGCATCGAGGCTTCAAAGGCTATGCTGATTTTTATTGCTCCTTCTCTGCCCTGTATACAGGCACTTCAGAGGGGCAAGCAAGATGGATGTGACAAGGGGCAGCCTGTCTGGCTACACATACACGCCAGGTAAAGTGAGACTAGTTGGTGTTGGGCAAGAGTGTGCAAATACTGGCCCGTGGGCTGGATCTGGTCTGCCAAGGTTAGCTTCTGGTGGGCTCTCACCACTATATTTACCTGCACAGCCGCAGATACCAGCAATCACAGTTCCCATTGGTTGCAGATCGCCTTTCCCAGACAATGGGAGCTGCAGAAAATGGTGTGCCCGTTCTGCATCACTTTCTATCATTCCCATTGGCTGGGAATGGCGATCCGCAGCAAATGGGAGCTGCTATTGCTGATATCTGTGCCCTTTAAGGTAAATATAGCAGTGGTGGCTCACCAGGAACTAATCCTGGCAAACTACTGCTATGTTGTTGCCCACCCTTAGTGTTGAGTGTAGCTTTACAGAGTAATGGGGGCAGTAATTAGCTCTGCTAATTGCTAGGTGTGTGTTTGCAAGATCTGTGAATTACTTAGATGTTGTGAGACTGCTGTGATGATAATTTGGGGAGATGTGTGTTCCATCCTTTTGTGTGTGAGGAAAGGCAGTCAGTGTATGTTTTTGTCAGGATGCAGTATGAAATTCTATTGAGAATTGTGTAGGTAATATCAGTAGCAGAACACAAGGCTTTTATTACAAAGGACCTTATCAGCAAAAAGATGGAATATAAGAGGTTTCTAATGCTTTATGATGGCTAAGTGAAAGTGTAAGTTGAAATGGTATACTATAAGTCTATGTCTACACTGGCAGCTTCTTGCACAAGAACATTTGTTCTTGCACAAAAACTTGCCTGGTGTCTACACTGAACGCACGTTCTTGTGCACGTAAATTTACAGTATAGCGTTGTAAAACAGGGCTTCTTCCGGAAGAGTTATTCCTCTCCCCACAAGGAATAAGCCCTCTTGCGCAAGAGCTCTTCCACAAGAGGGCAGTGTAGACAGGCAACATGAATTTCTTGCACAAGAAGCCCCTATGGTTAAAATGGCCATCAGAGCTTTCTTGCGCAAGAGAGCGTCCACACTGCCATGGATACTCTTGCGCAAAAGCACGTGCCAGTGTAGGCGCACTCTTGTGGAAGACTTTTTGCACAAGAACTCTTCCGCAAAACAGTTCTTGTGCAAGAAGCTGACAGTGTAGACATAGCCCCTGTGTTAAGGGATTTGTAAAAGTCTGTGATGTGTTTCTTAAATTGTATGAGTGTGGTCTTTCTAGAGAGTTGGCCAAGATCTGGGACCTCCTTAATCTTACAGTGCCAGAGGCCAATGTGGGTATGTGCTAAGTGGATATTGAAGCATTGCTCAAACTGAGCAGAGTGAAGGTTCCATAGGCAATCTTTTTACCCGCTTCTTTTTTTGTCCTTGGATTAAATTCTGTGGATAAGAGTTAGTGTTATAAAAAGAAGTGAAGAGTTTGTTTATTTCCGCGTTCGTGGGGTTGGCAAAGTAAAAATACATTTGCTATCAAGACCTAGTGGGGCATTGCTAAAATAGGGCAAGCATGGACAACCTTCACTATATATTTCCTGGTTTTCAAAAGTTTTGCTCAACTCAGAGTTGTGCAAAGGGGACAACATACCATCAAGTAGCTCTTGGTGTTAATGTATTTTTTGCCATTGATCTTTCAATTAGTTTGCTAATGTCAGAAATGTAAAAGTGAAATTTATTTCCAAATTCAAGGCTTGGACTCCATCTTAAGTCATTTTAAAGAAATTTTCCTTCATATCCTAAACCACCATGTTTTTCAATATCCTCCTAAGGAGCAAGCCCTGGACCAACATACTATAATTGTCAGTATCTTCCTGTATTTCAGAGGTTTGACACAGTGAACCTATGCAGGCAAACCGCAGAAAATGTATAGCCAGTCCAAACATGCCGCTGCTGCTTTGAGCTGCCACCTTGATACAAATACCTTAAGAATTCTCTTTCCCTCACTGTAGTAGTCTATTGTATATAGGTTACCATACAAGAATTAGAACTAGGTGATTTGTTCCTATTTGTGTTACCAATTTTACTCTGTAGCCTTGAACTGATTATTTAATTCTCTAGTTCTCAGTTTTTCCTCATCTGATAATTGTAGCTAACAATAATACTGCAACTTTGTAAAGCACTTTGAAATTTACAGATGAAACGTGTACAATTTGTGCTAATGTTTCTGATTACTTATAACTGTTTGGGCAACTTCTTATGAATTAGGAACAATAGAGTATTGCAGCCACACACCCTGAAAATTTAAGATTTTTATGAAGGAGATTTCCTGCCCATTGGTTTATTAAAATCATTTTTAAAAATTCTTTTTGAAAGACATTCCTTTACTTTAGAATTTTGGGATTTTTCACAGCGTAGATAATTACAGAGGATTTTGTTGTCTAAAACCATAGGCTGTACCTGGGTTCTGTGAGGAGAAGTGTAAAGAGGAATTGTAAGTTGGTCACATAAAGTGGGAATAAATTACCCAATTTAAGGAAAGAGGGGGGAGATGGATGCTAGAAACATTGTTGTTATAGCTGCCTGGCATTTTTAAACAATTAAAGTACATCAGAATCATCAATTATATTACCAGGACACCACTGTGCCAGAAAAGTAGGGACTGTGGAAGACACATCAGAATAATGGTGAATGTATGGATTACCTACTTGTATATCCAGTTTAAGAATTTGGGATTTTAAATGAGACAGTCCTCTGAAATAAGGGTCATATTAAATATAATAGGTAATTGGTGTTCGTTAAACCAGAAACTGTTCTTGTAGTTAGTTTAGTACATATTGAAATGAATTTAGTTTTGTTCTGAATATTTCTTCCAGTAAATGAGATGATTTATTGATAGTATGCTGTGCTTCTTTATCCATTGCAGGAAATAAGTGGTCAACTTGGTTTTGATTTTATAAGTATTTAAAGTGTAGTAATCTAAAAATAGAGGTATATGGAATAAATTGTAGACTATATAAGGTGAAAAAGGGTAAGAATACATTTGTACTTAACTAAGTAAATCTTAAGTATAAGAGCACTGCAGATCTGTGGATATCAGTGTATCATGATTGTGACGCTAATGCTAATACACATGTTGTATCAGTGCCAGGCTCTGTTGTTAAATCTCAGCCTATCTTGGTGTACATGCTAATTAGTTTCCACTACTGTATAAATATAGTATGTTGGCTTTTTAATACAGAAAATTCTTGACTTCCCACAGTGGTCTAAATCTAACTGTTAGGTGTGATTTTAATTCAGAACCTTCCTTTCAATTAGCAATGATAATTTTCAACAGGAATAGTAGCTGTAATTTCACATAAACTTGGATGTGGAAAAAGAAGCCAATCACATTTTCTTCAAATATTATAAAAACTGAAAGAAATTGCACTCAGTTTTAGAAAATAGGGAATAATTAAAGTCTTAGCCCCTTATATTAGATTTTTTATCATGTAGGTCAGCATCACAGACAACCACATAGCAATCTCAAGTAGACATATTTTTTAAACGTCATTTGAAAATTAGAATGGATTTAATTAGATCAGATTTAGCAATACAGTTAGAAGAACAGTGTGATATAAGCCTCCCAGATTTTTAGGCCTACATCCAAAGGATCAAAATTACTAGGGTGGAATGAAGTGGGGAATGTTATAATAAAGTATTAAAACCAGTAACAAATGTTGTCAGTGGACAAATAATGAAGAAAAATAAAGTTCATTTCTTTGTAGATAAAGGTCCAGAAAATAGGAATGGAATGTACGGTAACCATATAATCACTGAGGGGAAAATAGTTTTTCTTTTTTACTAGTTTGATGACAATATCAGTTTAGAAACTGAATCTAAAATGAGTCTGTAAATGAGATGCTGGAGGACTAAGTTATAAATGCTCTTCCCAACAGGCCTGCCAACAAAAACAGAATCTCCAACATTCCAAATGACAAAAATCTATCATTTATAAATTACAGGGAAGGGGATTGTGTGTATGAAGCTAAACTGTGGTGACTGTGTGTGGTTATAGCACCTGTAAGGTCTGGAATGTGCATTTAATAGACATATCAGTTGGAAGCAGCTGCTTTGGAATTCAAACCCAAGAGCAAAGGGGGCTAGATGTAACTTGTGAATAGGGACTCGTAGGCTGAGCTAACTCAACTTATTTTTTCCTTGTCTTTCCAAATCCAATGACAGTAATAAAATCAAAATACTTCCTTCTGAGGTTCCCAAATTGGTCTGTTGAGCAGTTTGTACTGCTTCATTGAGACCTAGCTGATCACTTGTTCCCTTCTTTGTTTTCACTTTATTTTACAGTTATCTAGTCCCTTAATTGTATAGCATCATAACTAGCTCAATGCTGCAAATGTCTGTATTGTATTATTTGTGAGAAAGCTCAGGTGATATGTCATAATATCCTATAGAGGCTTTGAGCAAGATGCCCACCAGGCCTAAAATAGTCATTAAAATTTTAAAATATTACAGGAAAGCATAAAGAACTGAAATGTTTGTGGATATTATACCCATTTTAATGTAATGCTTGCCCACATTTTGCTGATGTAGAGTTGTATGACCATTTAAGTTGCCTAGAAATAGAAGTATGCAGGTAATGATTCTGCTCCCCAGTAGGACTCTCCACTTCATCATGAATCCCTTTTTTTCCCCTCTGTGTGTATATTACACAGATAAAAACAAGTCACATTTGTTATGTCGTGGGGAGTTTCAGAGCATAGGAAGAAATCAGTGGAAAGGCAGAGAGCTAGAGTAGGTGCAAGTGTCCATTTTATTGCATAGCACAGAACTCACCAGAACAAGCCCAGACTAGCTGAGCTGGACCCCAGTGACCTACTCAGTTACCATAACAACAAGATCTATATCTACAACCCAATATACAACAACATTCAGCGACACTTGCAACAGTACCTTGGTGTGTTTTTCAGTATCATATTAAATTGGGGCCACAGATTGCTGTAGTGATGTCAGTTTAGCGGATTTGGTAAATGGGATAAACCAATGGAAGGGCACTCTCCCGTTCACTTCAGTATTCCACTTTAATTTTATTAAATCAAGTTAGACTCTGTGTTGACGGGAGAGTTTCTTATTGACATCACCTGGTCTAGACATTGCATTGTTGATGTAAGTTTTATGTCAACTTAAGTTACATAACTTGTGTAACTTAGATTGACGGACAGCATTATTGACTGTATACAATGCCTCAAGAACCGTCAGCATTGACATGCAAGCTGGGAAGATGCAGCTAATGAATAGTCTTCTCGGGAGGGCTGCTCTGCACCAGAAAACCAGAGGCAGAGAAAAGGTGATTGAGAGAGGTGGAAGTGAAGACATCAGAGAAGAAAATGCAGCAGGCCTCAGGTGCTAATAGCATCTGGCCTCATTTTCTAGCCCTGGGCTTTACACCTGCATTGACTGTGGCAAGCACTTTTACTCAAGAATCACTCTTCAGTCACACATGATGCTTTAGTACAACACAGTAATTGCATTGTTTTGGTCAGGGCTAGGCAAAACACGGCCCATGGGCTGGATCCGGCCCATCAAGCCATTTGATTCAGCCCATGATCACAGAGAGCGCCTCAGTCACACTCCCTGCCTGCCCAAACTGCACGTACTGCTCAGGAAAGCCAACTGGGGCCCTGTTTCAGTGAACAACAGAGAGCCCGCTGGTGGAAGCTGCCTGTTTGAAGAACAAACAGTGCACAAAGTACTACCTCACTCACGTCGGGTTCGTAGCTATTCAGATACACATGGCCCTACAGCCAGCTCCTCTGAATGTCCTGCTGGGGCATGGAAGGTAGGGAGTCTATTGGGCTGCTGGCAGGTAAGTGTTTTCTGGCCAGAGCCTGACTCTGATGTCCCAGCACTTTTGCCCCCTGCCCCTGTACCTCACATAATCCAAACCCTCTGCCCTCTTCCTGCACCCATAACCTCTCCCAGACTATTTACCCCAATCTCCTGCCCTAGGTCTCAACCCCCTCCTGCCCTGTGTTACAACCTGAACCTTGCATCCTCTCCTGCACCCAAGTCCCCTGTCCAAGGTCACAACAGAAACACCTGCCCGGGGTCACAATCCCCTCTTTCACCCAAACTCCCTTGCAAATCCCACATCCCTTTCTGCACCGCAGTCCCTTACCCAAGATCCCTTCTGCATCCAACATCCATCAAGGGCCACAAACTGCCTCCATTAATATCATGGGAGAGTGTGGCTGTTGACCACTTGTCAAATTTTTGGAGTGAACCCCCCCATCAAAAGTTGTTGCCCACCCCTTTTTGATACTTAAACCACCACTGTTTGAGATGGAATGGTGCCATTACATTACCATGTATCGTGTGTTTTCTGGGTCAGGCTCAGCCATTGAAAGAATGTTTTCTGACAAGTAAATTTTCATAAAAGTTAACTAGATATCATTCAGTTTTTCATGTGTGTTAAGACAGCATGTTTGGGGAAAATGAAGTGTTGTAAAGAGGAAAACTAGTAACAGTCTCAAGATGCTGTCTGAAACAGTTTGTTCAAATGCAGGACTAAAGAGACTAATCTTTTTTTCCTGTTCTGCACCTTTTTAGACCCTCCAAATCAAAATAACAAAAGATGTGTTGTAATTGAATGCAGAGAGTAAAAATGCAGGTGCAAAAGAATGTTTTCAGAAGCTTGCTTTAATTTAATGTGTGGTGTAGTAGCTTGTTCTCAGATTGTCTAATTAGATAAAATAGATGAAAATGGTTTTTTCCTTTTATGAATTCTTCAGAATAAAAGTAATATTGATTAAAAATGAAGCAGTCATCCTGTTTCAGGGTATGTGGTAGGTCAAAAATCTAATTGAAATACCTGGAAAATGGCATATTGACTTCATTTTGTAGACTTATTACCTGCATAAAAGATAGGGTCCTGTCAACAACGAAGTATCTACTTACAAAGCGAGAATCAGGAAATGAATAATTATTTGACAGATAATCATCTCTTGGCTGAGACATTTTCCACTGATACCTTTTTGTTTTCTTTAATTACTTGTTGAATGCATTTGTCTTTTTAAAATGCATTAATCAAATTCCTAGAGTTTTTAATGTTTGTACTTTTAAATTGTACAAGCTATTTTGCAATCTCATAAGCATTTATGAGTACAGAATCTTAATTTTATTAAATCAAGTTGACATGAGGCTCTTTTCATGTAATAGTTTACATAAAGAATGCTTTGATATTTTTTATGTATTTTTCATGAATATATTATGAGTTCGTTAAATGAAGTTATGTAAGATTAGGTAGGCTTAAACCATGTAATAACAGAAAAATTGCACTGCAGTTCCTTCTGACTTTTCCCTTCTGGACAGTGTAAACACAATAACAGGTGAAAAACATAAGGAGGCATGACTTTTTATTCAAATCATATACATGTACAATGAAATAAAAGTACTTAAAATTATTTTAAAAGAAGATTGATTTGGCCATCTCATTGTGTCTGTGTCTTTGAGGATGAACTCGGTCTCCCAAAGAATACTGCTGTTATGCTCTAACTCAAGTGCTTGGCATATTTTTTTTTCAGAATATCTCTATTGTAATGCCTAACATGGGGAAAAAGTTGCAGTGCAAAGCAATAAATGGTATCTGACATAAAATCAGTCAGGTCTATGCTACATTTTACCTGCTAGTTTCTGCTTTCTGACCAAAAGATAGATACAGGCCTTGAGAAAACAATTATTTACCTACGGTCTTTTCTTAAAGGAGATATCCAAAACTTCAGGGCTATTGATTTTGCAACTGTTGGAAAATCCCTACATATAAACAGAGTAAGGGGAATTATCCCAAATTCTGTTTAGGGTGATGCTAAACATTTCTAGTAGGGTTGTTAGTTAATTACAGTTATCTCATTCAATTAACTAAAAAATAAAATCACACTGTAAGGCAATAGAATTCCAGTTGAAACGTATTAAATATTTTTGATGATTTTCTACATATTCAAATATATCATCCATTACAGCACAGAACACAGTGCTTACTTTATATTATTTTATTGCAAATAGTTGCAGTTTAATATGATAAAATAGTATTTTTCGATTCACCTGATACAAATACTATAGTGCAATCTCTTTATTATGAAAGTAAACTTACAAATGTAGATTTTTTTTTTTGTTCTACAACTGCATTCAAAAACAAAACAATATAAAACATTAGAACCTACAAGTTCATTTAGTCCTATTTCTTAGTCACCTGAACACGAGAACAGGAATTCACATGGCACTTTTATAGCTGGTATTGCAAGGTATTTACATGCCAGATATGCTAAATATTCAAATGTTCCTTAATACTTGGTCCAAAATTCCAGAGGATGTGCTTCATGCCAGTGATACTCTTTACATTTTCAATGTGTTAATTAAATTTGTGACTGATCACCTTTGGGGAGATCTTCTGTTACCTTTTACCAACATGCTGCTATACATTTCAGCTGCGTCTACACTGGCATGATTTTGTGGAAATACTTTTAACGGAAGAGTTTTTCCGTTAAAAGTATTTCTGCAAAAGCGCTTCTAGATTGGCACGGATGCTTTTGCGCAAAAAGTGCTTTTGCGCAAAAGCATCTGTGCCCAGTCTGGACGCGATTTTGCGCAAGAAAGCCCCGATCGCCATTTTAGCCATCGGGGCTTTTTTGTGCAAAACAGTTCTTCCCTGTCTACACTGGCCCTCTTGCGCAAGTATTCTTGCGCAAGAAGGCTTTTTCCTGAGCAGGAGCGTGAAAGTATTTGCACAAGAAGCACTGATTTTGTACATTACAAAGTCAGTGCTCTTGCGCAAATTCAAGCAGCCAGTGTAAACAGCTGGCAAGTTTAGATACAGTCTAGATGCACCCCATATGTTATAGCAGTCTTGGGTGATGACCTAGCACACGTTTGTTTAAGAATACTTTCACTGCATATTTGACAGCTTAACCTAAGGTTTAGGAATATGAAGTGCTGTCCAAAATAAGAAAGGAACAAGATGTGGAGAATGCTTTCGGAACTCTTAAAATAGCAACACAGCAATGCAGAAACTGCAGAACCACCAACAAAGAAAATCAGCCTTCTGTTGATGGCATCTTATTCAGATAATGAAAATGAACATGCATCTGTCCACTCTGCTTTGGATCATTATCAAGCAGAACCCATCATTTGCATGGATGCATCTCCTCTGAAATAATGATTGAATCATGAAGGGACATATTTAGTGCATCTGGCATATAAATATTTTTTGATGCTGGCTACAACAGTTCTATATGAACACCTGTTCTTACTTTCAGGTGACCTTGCAAACAAAAACGAGGCAGCATTATGTCTTGCAAATTGTAATCAAACTTGTTTCTGAGCGATTGGTTGAACAAGAAGCAGGATTGAGTGGGGTTGTAGGCTCTGAAGTTTTATATTGTATTTTTGAATGCAGTTTTTTGTACATAATTCTACATTTATAAGCTAAACTTCCAGAAGAGAGATCACATTGCAGTATTTGTATTAGGAGAATTGAAAATGCTATTTCTTTTGGGGGTTTTTACAGTGCAAGTATTTGTAATAAAAAATAAAGTGAGTTCTCTGCATACTGTCTTGTAATTGAAATTAATATAGTAAAAAATATTTAAATAGAATGCTATTTAAGCATGATTAATCATGCTTTTAATATTTTAATTGCATAAATAATCACAATTTTTATCACTTGATAGCATTGATTTGTAGCGCTAAATAAGGCATCTGACCCCAAGAGCGGTATCATACATGCCTAAGGCTGGCCTGAAGAGGTCCGTATGTACATTCTTTTAAATCCAGAGAGAAGAGAAAGGACTGAGCATCTCTCTTGGTTTGGCCTTTCTTGGCCCACATCATTCATGTCCTTGTCCTGAGCTCTCTGTCAGTCCTACTGACACTTTCACTAGTACTGCATAAGAATCATTTGGTATCACTGATACTGTATCAACATTAACAGCACAGGCAGAAGTGTTGCAGTGAAATATGCCACAACAATTTTGCCTGCCAAATGTGCCCAGCAAAGACACCTTATACTGATTTAATGCAGACACTGGGTATGAGCTAAGAACAGAACGATGGGAAAACTGTACTGTGTTGTCTGTTGACACATACCCAAATTCAGGAAGGTATATAAACATATGCATAACAAACTTGTAATTCCATTGACTTGAAAGGTTACTTGTCCTTAAAGGTGCTCAAACAGAGCCATAATTGTGACACAGGATATGCCTGATCAGTACATTAATGCATATGAGAGAGCAGAGAATTTCACCATTGTTTTAAGGTAAGTTCTGGTATTAATGAGAATTTATTAAAACAATTGTATATAAAATATGCAAGTATTAATATTAAGCTATAATGTTAGCTTCTTGTTAACATTGATTTAAGAGGAACATTAAACTATTGAATATGTACATTTTCTACACAAATTGTTCAAGTTCATAACAGTATTTACCTTTCAGTTTGGAAGATAAATTTTTACACATGCATAAGAACAGCAGAACTTTAAAGTGTGAAAACTTGCATATTGCTACTGCTCATTGTGGAATAGTTACTGTCAGGGTTGGTTTTTTTGTGGTGTTTTGGGGAAACAATAACTCCCATAAAAATATAAGTGATTTTACATATGGTAAGGTTCACACCCGTTAGTATGAAATTTCTGTTAAATTTGACACTGCATAGTTGCTGGTGGATCTATCAATTGGGTTTAAAGATAGTTTGTCCTGTCTGTCAAGGCATAAGTAGGGCATAAGACTGAATATTAATGAATCCATTGTAAATACTTTTGTTTTGTGATTCTTTTAATAAAGCTGCATTCTGGACTTCTGTTTCCAAGCATTGAAATCTAGCTAAAAGTGGTGTGCGTGCGTGTGTGCGTGTGTGTGTGTGTGTGTGTGTGTTGGTTTGGCAAATTTTAAGTTATAGGATTAAAAAAGTAACAAACACACAGCTGCAGTTTAAAACATTATTTGAGAAGCAGTATTAAAGTGAAATGAAAGTCATAATACAAATGCTCAAAGGTACAGAATTAGATTTTGCATGCATGCACTGTTTTTGTTCTCATTTGGAATCTTGCTGAAGGAAACTGTCCTATTGTTTCCATCTGGGTGAGGCTACAGGAAACTGAAACTAGATCATATTATGCAAAAGTTCGGGGCTTTGTTAAAAAGGGATGATGACCTTAAGCTCTAGAGATGAGGTTGCAGTGCCCTTATAGCCTTAGTGTAGTTATTGAAGTGTTACATGTGTTACAATAATCCAGGGATTCTTGTTAAGAATCCCTGATTGTAATGGTTCATGAACCATTCTTAATACAGTCATTTAGGATTGCAAACTTCCACATTACCAGAAACCCATAAATTGGAATGTTTTTCAACTGAGCCTGGTTTTAGGTTGGAGGTTGGTTGACTACTGCAATTTAATGACAGTGCTAGAAAACCCAATCTTTTGCTTTTGCTTTCCAAACTGCTCTCAGCCATTAGATTTACCGTACAACTAGATTTACTAATTTAATTTAACTGACTTTAAAGCAGCTCTCATAACATTTAATCTTATAATGATACTGCGGGACTGTGCCCCTTGCTTGCTACACTCACCAACCTCCCTCTCTCTAGCCGCTTTCGCAGCCAGAGAACCTGTTAATCTTACGCTGAATCCAGCTGTGCTCTCCATGACCCCAAGTCACTTGCACCCTTCTCCGCTCCAGCCTCATCACACCCTGGACAGTCCACTCTATCTGAACATTCTCGGCTCATCTTGCCCGCTTGTGCTTTCCAATCGCCAGCCATACCTCCCCCCCCACACACCCTTCCCACTTCTGCGCCACCTTCCAATAAAATACCTCATTCACATGCAGAATTCAGAGCCTGTCCTGGCAGCTAGCACGGGTCTAAAGAGAAGTGTGGAGGCAGGAAAAGGGAATAAGGGAATTTGTGTGCAGCCGTCTTGGTCTTGTTAACAAACTCAGAGTGAGGACAATGTTTTCTTCCACAGAAGTGACCTGACAGGAAGGGCTATGCTCTATGGGCTTGTGGGCCTCACGTGAAAACAAATATCAAACACAGTCAGTAAAACTGGCCCCCACTCCAAACGGATCCCCTTTGTTCCAGGTGCTCCTGGGCATCCGGCTTGCTAGCGAGAAAGGGCTGGGTTATGTGCGATTGGCAAGATAGGGAATTAATTCCCTGTTCTCTGTGACCAGTTATAGTCCATCATTGCAGGACAGCAATGCTCCAGATGTGCCCTTTCAGCTGGCAAGTGAGTTCCTGCTACTGGGACATGGGACATGCTCCATGGGGACAGGGCACAATGGAGATACATGAAACCATGGGGGAGCCCCTAGCTTTACGTTCCTGTGCCCTCCTGAGGACCAGATTTGGGTCATGCAGGAAGAGTCTGGTGGGGTAACCTGGGCCACAAGTCCTTATCCCGGAGCTCCATGGCCCACAGGCCACCCCCTTCCTTCCATCCCTACCCTCCACCCGGTCTCAATTCCTACACCCACCATTCCCCTCCTTCCATTCCTATACCCCCATCTCCCTGCCTCCATTCCTACACCCACCATCCTTCCTAACTGCTCCCCACACTGCCCATCCCCCTCTTTCTATCCCTAACACACCTTCATCCTACATTCCTAAACCCATCCATTCTCTAACATCTCATCACTTCTACATTGCCTATACCTATTCCCACTTCCTTCCTCCATTCGTACGCCCCCATCCTTCCCTAACTCCTCCTTTCCACACACCACCACTGCTCATCCCCCTGCCTCCATTCCTATATCCCCTTCACCCCAGCCCTGTAGATAGAGCCAAATGTCAGGAAAAAAACCCCTCTTTTGCAAGATCACGTATTCCTCGTAAATTGAGGTTTACAGGGTCTTGTGAAAGAAGGTTTTTTTCCCCGACATTTGGCCCCGTCCACATGGGGCCAAATAGTAGCAAAATCTCTTCCACAAAAAGTATTGGAAGTAGATATGCAAATACGAGCATGGTTTGCATATCTTCCAGGAAAAAACAGCAGTGTAGCCATAGCCTAGGAGTACTCATCTGATGAAAAGCTTCAAGAGGTAGCAGAGCTAATCTGTACAGGATAAACTTAAACAACAAATAGTCTGGTAGCACTTTAAAGACTAACAAAACGTGTAGATGTTATCATGAGCTTTCGTTGGAACATCCCACTTCTGCAGATGACTAGAGTGTTGGATGTCCAGAACTAAAATAAATGGGGGGGGAGGGAGGAGAAGGAAAGAAATGGAAATGTGGGGGCAGAACAAGAAGAGGTAGTGAATATAAAAAATATCAAGGGGAAAGCCGAGCTGGAATGTATCAGGAAAAACAAGATATCAAGAAAGCGAAGGTATTTATTTCTTGTTTTGTTTCAGCCTTCACTGAAAAGGTTTATGATGACCAGGTATCAAAACAATTAATATTAACAAGAAGAAATATAAGCCAAAATGGGTAAAGAAAAGGCTTAAGAATATTTTGATATATCAAGTTGGTAGGGTCTAATGATATTCATTCTAGGATACTTAAGGAACTAACTAAGGCAATTTTGATACTGTTGGGCAATTATTTTTCAAAACTCATGGACGTGGTAGAGGTAATCTCTCAGGACTGGAGAAAGGCAAATGTACTACCTATCTTTAAAAGGAGGGGGAAGACAGAGGTCTGGAGGATTATAGACTACGCAGCCTAACTTTTTGATATCTGGAAAGATATAAAAGACATCTGACTTTGATGTGGCCTGGGTTGGGACCTCCAGTGGACAGATCTGCTGCTTTGTTTTTTATTACATAAATAAATACTTCAAAGATTGCCTTAATTGTTCTTAACAGTTTCAGATTTTTTTTTAATTTGTTTTATCACAATTTTCTAGTTAGATTCCTTGTCTTGGTGGGACACCACATCCTCCACCCTATTACAGGTATTGAGCTGTATGCAGTACTCCAGGCTGTCTCCTGTGCCCTTGTTCCTTCTCGATCAGAAGTCCTTGAGGACTTTGAACTGAGATTCAAACCAGGGCACGATCAGGCTCATCCTGTACCAGCAATATCACCACCTGTAAAGTTCAAGCCAACAGACCAAGTTCCATCATAACCAGAGAGTCAGCCACCAATGTTAGTCACTGTCTCACGCAGTGACTGCATCGACTGCATCTCTCTGAGTCCATCAGCATGAATGGATTGGACTCCTTAATTCCAAGCAAGGACAGAGATGTATCGTATGCCAGAGGATGTCTTTCTGTTCCTGAAACTCAGTTTCTCCTATTAGCAGGACCTTCTCTAAGCCGGGGTATTTTGACTCTACAGTCAATATATACACTTGCTCCCAAAAGAAAATACCACAGGCAGCCCAACAAACCTAGACTGGTGACTAAGTAGTTTTATCATTATCCATCTTCTGAGTCTCCTACTAAGAGACCAATGATACATAAGTTTCATCAAACCATCAGTGTTGCCAGTACTATCCAGTCCCCACATACCTTTTAAGGATCATTTAGTACTTTACCCCACAAGAAGTTAGTGCATTCACCAAACTCCACCTATAATGCCTTTAGGCCCTGGCTCCAAACGATAAATTTTTCATTCAAACAGAACATAAATACCACAGTAACAGTTCATTATGAGTAACATCTCTAACCTGGTTCAAGTGCTTCCATCAAGTATGTGTGGTCATTCCCTTCCTCTCTCTTCACTTAGGACAGTTACCGCAAATGCCTTCCTCTTAGCCTGGGAAGCCCACATGGATGGCCACACAGCAAGGGGCACTTGGATGCCTTGAAAGGCCAAGATTCATATCCACCTTTTGGAATTTGGGGCACTCTGATAAACTTGCAAGTTGTTCTGCAATTTAACCAGTCCCACTATGTCCTCAGTATCAGAGAATGTGATGATCATCTTTTATATCAACAAACTGGGATGGCTGGAAACTATTGCATTATTTTTAGAAGTTGTCACTTTATGGAACTGGTGTATCAGGGATCTCATCACTGTCAGCACCTTCCTCTTGGAAACTTAGAATGTGTTGGCGGATCCCCTCAGTAGGAATTTAATCATCAATCACAAGCAGAAGCTCTAGATCTATACTCTCAGATACTTTTCCCATCAGATGATTTGAGCTATGCCTTTCTCCCTTATTGCTCCTGTTTCAGGTCTTACGGAAGATTTGTCAGGAGAGGACATGTAGCCATTAGCTCAGAGCCGTAATGGTAGAGCCAACATAGCCTAAATTTCCATAAGGACCAGTTCTCTTTTACCACATTTGCAATTCACCCCCATGGCAGTTGTGAAGTATCACATAAACCGATTATCAATTTACCTATGTATTTGCCCATATCTCTGCACTTGAAGAGGAGACCAATCCTCATTCCTTTTATGTAAGATGCACTAAAGCCTTTTTCCTACATTGACTAAAAAAAAATCAGAAGATTTCCTAGTATTTCTCACTATAGTAAAAGGAATTCCAGGTCAAGTTGAATTCTCCCAGAGGACCTCTAAATGGATCTCTAGTTGTTTCCTGCTCTAATCTACAAGAGCACAAATAGCCTCAGTGGCATTGCTTCAGGATGCATGTCTATTTAACATTTGCAGGACAACTTTGTGATGTTCCATATATGTGTTCATGAGATTCTGTTGTAGTACAGAACTCAGCCAACGATGCATCCTTTGGGGGAGTGGTTTTACAAGCAACTGTACCACCTGCATCCATACACCCTCCTCTTCTTTTATGACTGCTTGTCAGTCATTCTTATGCAGAGGCTATTCTAAAAGCAGAGGTAGAAGTCTCACAGTACAGCTGCAGTTGGCTCAAGTTAGATGACTCAGGTTTGGGCTTCAGGTTGTGAAGTTGGTGTGTAGACATTCAAGCTAGGGCCCAACTTCTGATATCTAGTGCAGGTGCAGGACCAAAACCCAAACATCTGGGCAGCAGCTTTTCAATTTTGAAGCTAGAGCCCCAAGGGCCTGAGCCAATTGACCTGGGTCAGTTGTAGGGCTTTATTTCTATGTAGCCATACCCATAGATATTAGCACAAGAAAGGTAAGGGGTTTTTTTTTTTACCATACTGTAACTTGAGTTCTTCAGTATGTGTGGTCACTATCTCTATTCCAATACCTGTCCACCTTTTCTTTTGTTTTGGGTCATAATTAGATTCATGGTAGAAAAGGTATTGGAGAGGCAGTCTGTCCCACCTTTTATGTCCTCAGTTGGAAATGCAAGGGCATATGTGCACAGCAACAGGGATACTACTTGAAAGAATTTTTCAACTCTTGAGTGCATGCAGTAGAATACAGATAGGGACCACTCACCTCTAAGAAGCTCTAGTTGCTATATCAGTAACTTTCTCTTATACCTGTTTGTCTTAACTGTAGGACAGAGCTGATGTAATAATTGTTTACATGTGTGGTCTGGACTATAAATAGAATTTGTGTAAAAGAATCTTCTAAACTAATAGTAGTGTAGTATTAATCATACATACACATATACAACATACATACAACATGATGGGGCGTATGGGCATGAATACTGACAATTTGAGGGAATGTGATATTGTCCATTACAAGCCCAACTTTTTGTTACCTACTTCTAATTTTCTTCCAAAAATCATTTCCATATGAATTCTGTGAAGTGTGAACTCCTGACAGGGAAAAACTTTTGGGGAACATTTTGATGTTATTCTTACAAAACATTTTTTATATATGAAAGGTGGTTTTCCGGTGGCAGAGGGGAGGCTTTGAGTAGCATCAAATTTATATTTACAGTCCAGGCTCCATATTCAAACAAGTATTAAATAGCTTTTGATCAACATAGGAGGTTCTACAATCAAGGCAAACAGGCATTGGTGAAAATTACTGATCTTGACGGGTGGGCTGGCTTGTTAGGGTTTATAGGGTGTAACTGACACTTTTAATTTTATTGGTAGATTAGATTATATGGGCAGTCTGTCATTGACAATAACAGCAAGTGACCATAGCAATCTTAAATTGTAAAATAAATTTTGAATAGTGACCGCTGTTTCTTAGGGCTTGTCTATACTGCCACTTTACTGCACTGTAATTTTCTCACTTGGGGTGTGAACAAACACCACCTCCCAAGGACAGCAAAGTTACAGCGCTGTGAAGCACCAGTGTGAACAGGCTCCCAGCACTGTTAACTACTCGCCTGGCTGGTGCCATGGCTACCTATAAATGTAGACAAAACCTCAATTATTGTAAAAGTGTTCAAAGTTAGTTATGGGAGTTACCAAAATAAATATAAGTGATGATGTGGTATGGTCTTGTCTTGGGAGATTTTGGTGGTAACCCATTTAATGAGTTACGAGTTAAATGCTTTATTTCTGAATTTCTTTATTCCAATATTGAATATGACCTACCAAGGCACTTTTACGGAGCTTATTGCTAAAATACTTAAGCACTCTAGAAAGCATCACACTTTGTTTTGTTGTTTTGATGTCACACCACCTCTGTTTCAGGGTGGGCAACCTTTTTGGGGTCAGAAGCCACTGACCCACAAATAAATCAGTCAAGGCCACATGGAAGAAGCAAAAAACAAAAACCTCACAACTGAGAAGCAGAAGGATCCTCCCCCACATTCCCCTTGCACACCAGAGTTTTTGTGGGGGACAGTCAGTATAAGGGGAGCGGCAGCGTATGGTGCCGCTTCTTCCCTCCCCCAGGCAGAGCCTGTGGGTCAGATCTGGCTTTGGCTTACCTGACTCCAGCCTGCAAGGCTCGGGGCTCCCGCCCTCCCCGCCTCCAGGGGAAGCCAGCGCTTGTACTCCAGACCTGTGGGGCACTTGCAGGGGTGGGACAATGGGGCTGGAGCACCAGTGGGGCCTCCCCAATGCTAGCCTTTGGCTGGATGCAGCTTCCGGGCCTTAGGTTCCCCACCCCTGCTTTAAAGAATAGTTATAAAATTGTAATTTTTGTGTGAGATAATATTATGTATTCATAGTTTGACTGTACATATATTTTGAAAAATTGGAAAAGATACACTGAAATACATGAACCCTTGATGTCCATTCACACAGTCTGCACAGACTGAATGGTCCATCACATACCAGTTCTGGAACAGGATTAATCTAGAAAGAGATTTTGAAATGGAAGCTAGTCCACTGTACCCAGATTCCCAGTTAGCTGTCCAGCTTGATGTTAGTCAGCAAATTGTCAAGAGGAAGTATGGTACAGAACCTTTCTGTTTACACAGGCTTTTCCTGAAGGCAGTGATTATGAAGGGAGTGGGAGAACAGGAGGGACAAGTTGTGAGCGAGAGATCCTCATTTAGTTTTGATGACTTTTTGTAAGTTTTTATTAATTTACAGTTGGATGGTGAGTTTTCAGCTACACAGTAAGGATAGGATTCTCCCTCTGCACATGCTAGCCACCTTTTAATTTTTAAACATCATTTAGAAAGATATAGCTCAGAATTCTCCAAGTGAGCAACAATAGCAACCCCCTGTTCTTAGAACGCACATGGGAACACTTAAATCTATGAATTATAAGAACTGCTGTGGTCTGTTCTATTTTTCATATAAAGAGCTTTTAATATTCAGATACTTCCATGCGTATTTGAAAAAGTGGACAGAATACAGTCATTACTTTTGGGGGCAGGGAATCTTTTTTTTTTTTTTTTTTTTTTTTTAAATAAAAAGAGCCATATTGTAATGCAGCTTTTTATTTACATTAAGTTATTTCCAAGCAGCCACTGTAGAAGGTTGAGTTGATTGGGACTTTTCTGATGAATCCTTTTGCTTCCAGAAATGTCATTACTTCAAAATCGTTGCTTTCTTCAGGCACCCATGTCAATTTCAATGAAATTGCAATAAAAAAAGCATTTTGATAAAGTTGGAAAGGAATTCTTTGGTGTTGTTTGAAAATTACTTAATATGAATTGAATTTTGAATTTACACTATTATAAATTGTAATATATAAAATAAAAAAGCCTAAATCAAAACAAAATGTTTAGATTTTAGTGAAGTAGAGCACTTAACACACAACTAATCTTTTCCAAAACATTTTGGAATTATTTTGGTTTTGTTTCAATTCAGAGCAAAACCAATCCTCAAAAATCACAGAATTTCCCACAAAATAGAAATTCCAGTTCCCACACAGCTCTTATAAAATGAATAACACACGCCTGAGGAAGTGTTCAGTTTTACTTTTAACTTTTGCTTTACTGGAATGTGTACAGAAACCAGCACTTCTAAATAATGTCAGAATACAGTTTACAGTGTAGACCATGGTTGGTTATCTTCTTTATCTTGTTGTCTCCTTTCCTCCTACTCCAAGCAATGCTTTCCTCTGTCCTCTTAGCTACTTGCACATGCACCAACCTCAAGCAAACTTCTTTTATAGCCAGTCTGAACTGGTTTTCTTAATTACCCCAGGTATCCTAATTAGCTTAGGCTGGCCTGATTCTGCAGGCCTGGTCAACCAGCCCCAGATGTCCCACTGCCCCGATTGCCTCTGTTGGTGCTAAACCAGCCCCTCCCTGTTACCTTAGGAACAGAGATCTCCTCTGTCTGAGGCTTATGTCTCCCTTTCCCTACTTTTTTTTTATAGCCTTCTCATCTGACCCTGTCACAGTTTGTTTTAGTGTGCAGCGGAGGGTTTAAATTAGATAAATTGTTTTGTATATACGAATAGTCCATCTTAATAAAAAGTGTCCATTTGCATCTCATTAAAGCATCTGATAAGTTACACTTGAATACCCAGTACTCTTACAGCTGGCATCTTCTAGCTTATATAAGGAACCTAGCATCTCAGGCACATTTTTGTACTTAAATCTAAATAAATAATAAATGACTATGCTTTGTACTTATAGGCACTTGCAGATCAGTTTGAAGACAAGAAAACATTAGTATCTGAACGACTGAAGATTTTCTACAGTTGTCAGGTGCCTCCACACTGGGCCATAGAGGTACAAACTACATTATGACATTTACTCTAGATACCATGTTCACATTCTTTTTTCGATATTGCATGCTATTTTGTGAAGCCTCAGATCCTCGATGCTGCATTGGAAACCCACTGTGTGCTGCATGTTACCATATATAAACCTAACAATATAGGAATGTGCATAGATTTTTAAAAAGATAGTCTAGAATTTGATTCCTTTTATGCACCCTTTTATACACGTTTCTATCATGCACAGAATTGACTGGTTACTTAGAGGAATTTGCTTGCAAAATAACTTTTCTGCACAGTCCTTTCCTTTTTCGTTTCAATGGAAAACGACATAGGAATTTTTCAAACCGGGCCAGATTATGCAAGGGAGTTTAGGGGCTGCATCCGAAAGGCTCCTAATTGCTGAGGTTCTACCTGCTGCGTGGGAGGAGGAGTCAGTTTTATGCTCTGCTCTTCTCCCTACCTCCACCAGGCTGGAGCCACATGTATCACCGCTAACAGCACTTACCTGTAGGTTCCACCCCCTCACTCCTATTGGCCAGGAATCACAGACAATAGGAGCAGCAAGGGGAGGTGCCTTCAAGTGCAGGGCCATGTGGATCCACCTGTTTCCCCTTCCCCTTTCCGGAGCTGTTCCAGGTAAGTGCTCCAGTCCCTTGCTACTTCATGACCAGACCCTACAGCACCACCCCTATCCAGCTCTTGCACTGAACCCTTTGTTTTTGACGCACCACAGAGCCTACAAAATTTACTAGCCCCAGCCACACTGAAAAGTTAATCTTGCCCTGCCTTTCTTAGAAAAAGGAGCAAATACTGTTAGGCTGTTCCACAGTTACCAAAATACAATAAATGAATAGGGACAGTTGTCATTCCGTGGGGCCCGCTTCCTGTCTTTCCACCTACCCACTAATAAGGCAGGTCTGTTCTTTCAGGAAGTAGGTAATTGTCAGAGCACCCTGGAATGGGGTGAGGTAACCCTGTTGGTTTCATTGTTTTCCACATAAACCTGAAATCCTAAATTATCTCAGTAAGGTTCTGCCTCTCTTCTCCTTTCACTTTGGCCCATGTCCATTCCCCCATCAGTCCCACTTGTTCCTACTTTTCCCTTCTCCAGTATGTGATGGATTTTCTTAAGAATTCTCTCTTTTCCCCTCTGGATACTGGTACCTCATCTCGTAAGAGGGCTGCCAAAGCATAAGCACTCTTACTTTCTAGTCTTGCATTCTCTTCTCTAAACAAAGACAAGGGCATTTTTTTCCAACTACATATTTAGTTTAAGTGGAAGATCAGATTGCACATAATCTTACTTGGTGATCATGTTATAAGTGTAACTGTAAACTTGAAAACTATTAAAATAAGGTTCAAGGCTTTGAGGCCAAAATATTTTCCCGAAGCATGCATTTTATTTGTTTAAATATTTCCCTTTTACGAGAGTTGTTCCTCTTTTGGTGTTATACATTCTCTCTCAACCAGTCATCATTCTGGTGTTCTCCAAATGATTCCCCACACAGTCTTTCAACAAACACCATGAGATTTAATTTTCATTTCCATTTCTCAGAGTAGACTTGGCACTTTTCAGTCCAAGCCAATTTTCTAAGTCAGCGCTAGAAATGCTAAAATACAGGTGTGTTATGGAAAGTGTTGCAGTATTAAGTATAGTGTTGTTTCCTTTCTAATATGTACAAAATTTGACCGGGAGAGAAAATTAAATGTGATTAAATTTTCTTGTATGTGGAACTAAATATTTCTCTATATAATGAGCAACTAGACAAAAATAAATACAGGCAGTCCCCGGGTTACGTACAAGATAGGGACTATAGGTTTGTTCTTAAGTTGAATTTGTATGTAAGTCGGAACTGGCTCCAGATTCAGCTGCTGCCACTGAAACTGACCGGGGCTGACTACACGAAGCCGGAGGCAGAGTTGCTCTGCCCCCAGCTTCCTGGAATCAGCCTGATCAGTTTCAACAGCTGCTGAATCTGGAGCCTGGGACAGAGCAGCTGGGGCGCTGCCCGGTAGGTTCCCACAGGACCAACCCAGCAGCACCCCAGCTGCTCTACCCGAGGCGTCCCGCAACAAAAGCCTGGTATGCTGGGGTGGGGGGCGCACTAGCTGCGCCCCCTTCCCCCCCCAGCAGACCAGGAAGACCCGAGCAAAGCCGCACAGGCGGAGGGACCCCGCTACCCGTGCGGCTTTGCTCCTGTCTCCCTGGGGTGCTGGGGGGGAGTCCTCCCCAGCACACCAGGGGGAGACCTGAGCAAAGCCGCACAGGCAGAGGGACCCCGCCGCCCATGTGGCTTTGCTCCTTTGCCCCTGAGCAAAGCCGCACAGGCGGCAGGATGCCGCCTGTGCAGCTTTGCTCCTGTCTCCCTGGTCTGCTGGGGGGGTCCAGCGGCTTTGCTGGACCCCCCCAGCAGACCAGGGGGACAGGAGCAAAGCCGCCCAGGCGGCGGGGGTCCCGCTGCCTGGGCGGCTTTGCTCCCGGGCAAATGAGCAAAGCCGCCCAGGCGGCGGCTTTGCTCTGGTGTCCCTGGTCTGCTGGGGGTTTCCAGCGGCTTTGCTGTACCCCCCCAGCAGACCAGGGAGACTGGGAGAAGCTTTTCTCCACCCAGAGGACATGGGTGGCGACCCGCCGCCCATGAGCTCCGGGGCGAGAAAAGCCCCGTTCATAAGTGCGGATCTGGCGTAAGTCGGGGACTGCCTGTACTTTGTAACATTTTAAAATTATATTATACAGTAATTCCTCATTTAACACGATAGATATGTTTCAGAAAATGTTCATGCTAAGCGAAAATGTGCTATTCGGGGTCAATTTTCCCATTGAAAATAATGGAAAAGGTGGGGGTTCAAGTGGTGGTGTCTGTTGGGACCAGGACATAAGGTTGGGGGAGAAAGGGGACTGGGTTACAGCAGGGAGGGGAGGTGTTTGGCTCTGGGGAAGGGAAAGGGAGGAGAGGGGAGGATTGGGTTGGGAGTATGCCACTGTGACGGGTCTCCCGGGACCCGTACTGCGTCTGGCGAGGGGGGGAGTCACCGGGGAACAGCGCGGCGAGCAGCGAACCCTCCACCGCTTTGCAGGGAGGCAGGGGAAGCCCCGCGTAGCTGCCAGCAATGGGCCGGCTGGGGAGATGGTGTTATTCCATGGATGGTTGTGTAATTCAAAAAACGCTCCCTAAAAAAAAAAATCGTGCTATCGCAAAAATGTGTTAAGCGGGCACGTGTTAAATGAGGAATTACTGTATTGTACATTTATGCGGAATTACTATTGGGCTGTGTCTACACTGGGCCACTTATTCCGGAAAATCAGCCGCTTTTCCGGAATAAGCTGCGAGCTGTCTACACTGGCCCTTGAATTTCCGGAAAAGCAACGACGCTCTACTGTACAAAATCAGCCGCTATTCTGGAAAAACTATTCTGCTCCCGCTCAGACATAAGTCCTTATTCTGGAACACTTAAGTCCTTATTCTGGAAAAGGGCCAGTGTAGACAGCCCAGTAGTCTTTTCTGGAAAAAAGCCCCGATCGCGAAAATGGCGATCGGGGCTCTTTTCCAGAAAAGCACGTTCACATTGGCCACAGACGCTTTTCCGGAAAAAGGGCTTTTCCGGAAAAGCAGCCTGCCAATGTAGACGCTCCTTTTCTGGAAAAACTGAAAACGGATTAGTATTCCGTTTTAAGCAGTTCCGGAAATTCATGCCAGTGTAGACACAGCCTTGCTGTAATGAGATGGTGGTGTTATCACAGCCATTCATTTATAAATACATGTCAAATTCCAGAAAATATAGACCCTAGAACTTTAGTGAAAGACGCGCAGGTGAATGCTAGAAAATATACATCTTAATAGATGAGTTTAAAATTGAATTGCTCATTTCTAAAAGTTAAATACTGTATTGCAGGGCTTTTGCTTTCAAATCTTAGTCTTACCTTTAAGCCATATCTGTAGGGCTGCTCAAACTGAACAGGTGTGCCTTCTAGAAAGCACTCCTGATTTTTTTCACATAAAAACTTATTTTTGGTGATTGTTACATTGTGTGGACAAGTTTGCTTTAAGTATTTTTGAAACCATATGTAGTAGTTTTTATTAGGATGACTTCTCAGTGATGAGCAAAATTCAAAAGCGTAAAAAGTTTCTCATATTCTTGTTCAGACTAGAAATGCCTCTAATATCTTTTCTGCAAGTGGTAATGAACTTGAATCTAACATTTTTGTATTTTGACTTTCCTAGCGCCAACTTGCAAGCTTACTCTTTGAACTGGGGTGCACAAGTTCAGCTCTACAAATCTTCGAGAAGTTGGAAATGTGGGAAGATGTAGTAATCTGCTATGAAAGAGCAGGACAGCATGGAAAGGTGAGAGAGTTTTGTTATGTGAGCTGAGTTTCTTGGATTTTGTCATTTATGTTACAATACCTCGTAGAGATTCTGTTGCGCTATCTATATATACATTTTAGGGATGTAATAGTATAGTTGTTTAACTGATTAATAAGAATAAGCTTATAGGTAAATGCTATAGACTACATACCCTCTCCCCCTTACTTTGCCAGTCAATTTTTTAGCAGGCTGGGCAGCAGCCCCACTCTGTCCCGGTTTGCACTGGGTTGTGGACCTACCCCTGCTGCGGCTCTGCATTTAAAGTATATTAGGAGCCAGATAGGCAGGCAGCCCAGATCAGTTTCGGCTTGTGCCAGGTCCGGGAGCTCAGACCTTTTTCCCCCAGACAGGAGCTGCCCAGGGACTATAGAATAGTCCAATGATTTTTAAACCAGTGGTATGAGTAAGCTTAGGGATACTGGAGAGACGTCTGGGAGAGACGTCAACACTGAAATTTGGAGAAAACTGAATTTTTGTTTTAAGTTTTACAGCGCTTTATTATTTTTGTATGTTTCACAGCCAAAAATGTCATCACCCGCCCGGCTATGATTAAGTTGTTTAAACAAATGTGTTTCAATGGTAGAAAAAACATTTGTGTGTCTGAAAACTGTAGGTTCTGGGGGTACTTATAATTTTTTATTTTTTTTAAAGCGGTATTTTATTTAAAAAAAGGTTGAGAAACACTGGAATAGTCGATTCAATTAATCAATATTTAACATCCCTAATATATTTTAGAGATTTGTGCATCTGTCTGTTTGTCTGCGAGTCTGTTTGTTCAAGAACTCCTCCTAAACGCTAAGAGCTAGGACCACCAAATTTGGTATGCAGTTTCCTCTTCTCCTAACTTAAAGCAAGGCCACAAGGAAGTGGTGGGAAAGGGACTGATTTTTTCATAACATGGAAAAAGAGGGGCAGGGCTGTTCATTTGGGGGCAGCTGTACCATCAAGAGAGTGGCCAACAGAGCTGGGGCTCCACCATCTTGCCTGCCAGCACATCAAGGATTTTGCTATTTCAGAATAGTGCATCCACACTGATTGGACGCTGAATCGCATTTAAGGTTGTCTGGAACCAGTTCTGGCAGGGCATCATGTCAGGAGTTAGCTTGTGTGGCTGCTGCCTGAGGCTATCTGAGAGCTATCGCCCCCTCCCCCCCAGGACATCCAGTTCTCAGGTTTCCCTGCTTGCCTGCCTACCTAGCTGGGGGACAGCAAAGTATTTTTTCTCTCTGCTTGCTCTGGTTGCCCTCACTCAGGACATCACAGCACTCTGCAGCATGAAACCGGAGCCACCCCTGGGCACTCTGGTGCTTCTCCTGGACATGTTGCGAGCCTAGCAGCACATTCTGCAGGCAGTAACAGTCTCCCTGGTGTGCCCCACTAGTGGCTTGTGCCTCATTCCTCCCTCACGTCCTTCCACTTACCCCTCTCTAACCCCTCTTCCTGCTGTACAATAAAAGACACACTTGTTCATTACAACAAAGTCTCTTTATTGAACAAAACTGGGATGGGGTGCGGAATGAAACTGAGGTGAGACTGGGGAAAGAAGGTGGGAGAAGGGAGGGGGAAACCTGGGAGGAGGGAGCTGGAAGGGGGAGGCAAGAGGAGGAGAAGCTCAGGGCTCAGTGTTGGGGGTTTCACCGGCCCAACTGTCTCCCAGCACCACGGGTGCGAGAGCCTTGATGTCCCCTGAGGGGGTGTGGAGGAAGAAGCGGGAGGGGGAGAAGGAGTGGGAGGAGGAACGGTAACCGGGGGGACAGCAGGGGCTGGAGCGGCAGGAGGCAGCAAGGTCTGCACCAGGGTCTGTAGGTGCTGGCAGATGGCATGGCTCTGGGCAAGCTGCTCCTGCCGGAGCTGCAGGTTGTCCTGAACCCAGTGGTTGTGGATGCGGTGCAGGGCTTGCAGTGCCCCTAGGTGCTCCTGCTGGTACCCTTCCACTGCACAGGTGGACCTACGGAGTCCTCGGGTGCAGGAGGATGTCCCACGTAGTGTGGTGCACGCTGCACTCGCAGCTGGTGTGACTGTGGAGAAACAAGAGAAGTGGTCAGTTCTCTGTGGGGACACGGAGGGTGAAGTCCAGCCCCACTCTGCAAGGTGAGGACAACAAGTCTCCACACCATCTGAGCCGATGTGCTTGCACACAGGCCATGTTCGGGATGTCCTGCTATCCCCGGGAGTGAAAGTTGCCCCAGGACTGTACCCATGCCCCTGTTCTGTATATAGTGTGAAGGGGATGTGGGGGGTGTATGGGAGCGTAGATGTCCCCTGCCTCTGTGTAGAGGTGGCTTGTGGAGGGAGGGCGTCCTGCTGTGTCCCACCCCAGGGTCAGGAGCATGTCATGTATCTTCACACACACATGTGGCTAACAGGCCAAGGCCCCTGTGTGGCAGCCAGCTGGGGCCACGTGCCATGGGATGGCACGGCATGTGCATGGGTTGCTGCGTGATCCATGGTCAGCGAGGCCCACACGCGTGGTCTCTGGTCTCCCTTCCCCTCCCCCCCCATAAGGGGACAGTGATGGCACTCACATGTTGTTGCCTCCCCGGATGACACTGGCGACAGGTCCGCTGAGATGGCTTGGGGGTCCTGGCTGCGCAGCACGCTTCCTGCGGGCTCCTGCAACTCCTGGCTCTCCTCCTCCTCCTCTTCCGTGCCCTGGTCAGGGCCCTCTGCCCAGGGTTGATGACCACCTGGGGGACATAGGATGCGGTCCTGGGTGTCAAAATAGGGGCAGCTCTCTGGGTCTGCCCCTCTTTGGGAGCTGCCCCCTGTCACCCTGGCATAGGCACGCCGCAGCTCCTTAATTTTCATCCGAACCTGTTCCTGTGTTCGGATTTGGCCTTTGGTGGCTAGGCTGGCAGCCATCGTGCTGTAGATGGCCGCGTTCCTCTGTCTAGTACAGAAGGTTGAGGGAGAAGATTCATCCCACTCCTCACACATCCAAACCCTGACCTTGTTTTATCTTGTAAGAGGAAGTTGCAATACCAAATTTAGTGGTCCTAGCTCTCACCATTTAGGAGGCATTCTTGAACAAACAGACTCACAAGCACACTCTCAAATATATAGTAGATTATAACTTGTCAATTAAAACAAATAAACTATAATTTATGATGCCTTGCATAACTTTTCCCAATTATACTAGGCCAATATCTAGATCTTGGTAATTATAAACTGACAGTTCTGTTTCACTGCCAAATGCATTGTGTGCCTTGGGGATACTATGCTACTATGAGGACTCTTTCAGTACAGTAAAGAAGTAGAGGTCAATATTTTCCATTTCCTGGAAACACATTCTGTTCTAGTTAAATTCTCAAACTGCCCTTAGGGAGTTATGAAAATGGCATTCAGACAGATTATCTGACACAGGAAACTGCTTTCAAAATTGTTTGTACAGCACTTTCATAGCATTTTGTATTTTTCAAGTGCTAAGTAGCAACAGTACTGAAAGCAAAGTTAGATGCAGAACATAATGACAAAATTAGAAACATTTAAATGCGGAGTATAGAGAGCTTTATCAGCAAGAAATATTCCTATTAAAAAGACAATTACAACATTTGTGGAAATGCATGAGAATCTCCTAGTGTAATATATTTTCAGTGGATGGAGCAGCCTTAGAGCATGCTTTGTTAGATAAGATTTTCTACCTGGTTCTCAGGATTTCTGTTGTAAAATTAGAATAATCAAAACATTGAGTAAACTAACAAAATGGCCAAACACTGGAGAATATTAAAGGGAGGAGGGATATTAAGCATCTGAGTCATTCTTACTTTTGAATTGTTGATTGACGAAATAGTTACAAACATCAGCAATGGTGATCCGGAAGTGGATGTGCGTAGTAGAGCTACAGTTGATATTGATGCATTTATTAGACTGTTGTGTTAGATCTAATACGCTTGAGAAAATCCTAAATGATAGCTGAAGGAGTAACAGCATAATTTTCTCAGAGCAAGAGTTTACTAAAGTTTACTGAACTGTTTTCAAGGTTTCTTTTACTTGTTTGTTTCGTAATCTAATATAATTAGTGGAATCTGGTATCATAAAGTGAGCCAGCAAAAGAGCAACACAGTGTCAAGCAAGGAACAAAACAGGACTTTTACACAAAAAGAGCAATTTATGATGTGAACACCCAATGTGTTGATATTTACTGTGATTTTGTCATTCCAATTTTTTCATTGTTGCATTCCTTTAATGCAGTGGTCCCCAACCATGTGAGGTTGCCGGGCACCAGGAGGCGGGGACACTTGCGCGCCCGGGGCCGGCGCTCTCCCCCGCCAAGCGCCGCGCGCCCGGGGCCGGCGCTCTCCCCCGCCAAGCGCCCAGAGCGCGGGCGGCCAATCCGCGGCGCTCCCGGGGCCGGCGCTCACCGTATGCCATGTGTCCGGGGCCAGCTCTGGCACCGTGCATGCGCCACGTGCCTGGGGCCAGGCCAGCCCTGAGCACTTGGCGGGTGCACACAAATGCCCCCGCTGGCTCCATGGCACCTGCGGGCACCGTGTTGGGGACCACGGCTCTAATGGGTCTATTGGAGAACAGACATCAATCTTCATGAAAGTGGTGAAAAAGTAGGCCGAGGACAGGGGACTGAGCTTGTCAATATTACTGGAAACTAAAGAGCTGCATTTATACCATGTGGGAATGTCACTAAGAGCATCAATATAAGGAAAAGGGGTATGGTTATAAAGTTGATGGTCCCTTGACCTTTTATCCTCAAATGATGCATCAGGTTTTAAAATATCCCCCAGCCTTCTAATAATGGCCGCTAGCCTCCAGCACTTCCCTGCACCTGCTTTTTCCCTTCCTCCCCTTTTCACCAAAGAAGTGCATGTTTTGCCAGCTGGCTAGTTGCTCTACACCCCCTACTTCCTCTTTGCTTTGCCACCTACACACTGCTTAGTATGTGTTCAGAAGGGTAAATGAGGGCTGGTAGTAGTAGAGCGCCTTCCTCACTGTTTCCTGCATTAGCTCCAGCCATTGAACCCACTATGATTCACCAGGGTTGGTGAGCCATCAGAGGAGATGGTGGAGGTTTGGTGGGAAATGTGATTTGAGAGTGAGGTGCCAGCCTAGCTCCTCACCCACCTTCCCCAGTCTTTGATTTACCTGTGAATGTATACCTTGCAGAGTGCCAGTGTAACAAGCCAATAGATGCTTATGAAATAGGTACTGCTTTGGATGAGGAGAATTCCCCCCATAGCTCTGTCCTTGGACAGAGTTGTAGGGAGCCTGTATAGGAAGTTCCTCCCACCACCCCCTGACCATTTTCTATTTTAGGGAGACAATAGGAATGTGGGAGAGGAGGAAATAGGGTTATTAGACTATGGAAAGATCCTGGAATCGGGTGGGGGCTCCTCACATTCTGGAGCCTAGAACATTTCTTCCTCTGGCTTCTCCCTGTGGTGGGGGAAGCCAGGAACAGAGCCCAGGTTTGCAGCTGCAGAGGCAGCAATCCACATGTCATTGTCACCACAGGAAAAGTCTATGAATGAAAAATCACAAAATATTTAAAATGTTATTTAATGCATGGGAGCAGCGCTGGGAAGTCTCTTTTATCCTTTTAGTCTTAACTGCCTATGCAGTACAGACACAAGATGGGTCAGGTAGCATCTTTTATTGGAGGAACGTCTGTTGGTGATGGAGGCTATCTTTCACACTTACATAGAGCTCTTTTTCAGGTCTGGAAAATGTGCTCTAAGTGTTACAGCTAAACACCAAATGGAACCGTTTGTTTAGCCTAAGACGTTAACTCATTTCAAAGACTCTTCAACCATGCAAGGGGAGTAGGGGATAAGGTGGTTAGTGGATTATAGGTAGTTATAATAAACCATAAATCCAATGTCTCTATTCAGTCCATTATGTTTAATGTCTAACAAAGTTGGAATTTAAACTCTCAGGCTCATTTTTTGAAGTTATGAAGATTTCCTTTAAAAATGAGGAGTGAGAGGTCAGATATAGAGTGGTTGCTTTCTGAAAAGTATGCACCCATATGTTTTAGGGTGCTTTTGTCTTTTATCATTTTTCTGTGCGTGCTCATTCAAGAGCACACTGGTTGTCTAGTTTTAGCCATGTAACTGTTGTTGGGGCATTTACTGCACTGGATAAAGTATTCCACATATTGTGATAGACGTGGCTCTTGAAATGTGTGTTTTGGAGAGTGTTGATCATAGCACAAAATATATGTCTACAAGTTTTCATGTGTTCTGGCAGAGTTTTGTGCAACTTTGTGTTCCCTGATGTATTTTTGGATCAGCACATCTATAACACTGTCTGTGCTGTTTGTGGCAGAAAAGGAATATCATTAAATGCTATGGAGCACAGGAACATGGGGAGGGGAAAGATGGGACAGTTAGACCAGGTCTACACTAAGGGAGAAGGTTGACTTAAGATAAGCAACTCCAGCTATGTGACCATTGTAGCTGGAGTTGACATACCTTTACTCAAGTTTCCGCAGTGTCCCCACTATGGAAGCTCAACAGAAGAAACTTTCCCATTTACTTCCCTTACTCATCACAACCCAGTGGAGTACTGGAGTCGACGGGGTGCCATCTGTGGTTGAATCAACCCCCAGAATATCAGTCAGGAAAAGCTTCCTCAAGGCAACATCAAGCTGGTATATAAATTAATAAAATAATCTTTTGCGTTATACTTTGAAAATGTAACTACTACTATTATGCTTTACAACAGGCTTGTGAGACAGGTAAGTATTCCCTCTATTTAGATGAAGAAACTGAGACAAGTGTATGCATCCAGTCAGTTTCAAAACAGGAATTACAATTTGGGAGTTTCGCTTTCCCACTCTCATGCTTCACCCACTCTGTCATACTACCTCTAGCAGGCTGTCAAATTCATTCCCAAGGGAAATTATGAAAATGTCATTGTCAGATATATTTAAAACCAGATAGGCCAAAGTACAAAAATATATATAATTTAAGACTGTACTAAATGAGTGAGTGTGAATGGAAAGAAAATAGGTTCTGTAAAAAGGAGAGATGATGTGAGCAGACATTTGACAGTAGGAAGCCTATTTTGGGGACATTGTTAAGCTGGATGCATGGGAGTCTATGCAATGAGAACCAAAAACTAATCCTCCCATTTGGGCATTTCTAGCTACCAAAACGTTCTTTGTTGTTCCCTCTTCGCATACTTAATATTCTGTTTTCTGTATAGTATCCCAACACATCAGTGCTTGCTGTTCTTATATCTTTCTTCATGTTTTAAATAAATGTGTAGTGAACTGAGCTCTTGCTTTCATTTCAGTTCAGCTTAGACACTCCTGTCCAAGTCATGTAATTGTAACCAAATCTTAAGTCAGCAATATTTAAGAAACTGTAATTTTAGTTTTTATTTAACAAAAATTTAATCTTTTTCTAAAGTTAAATGTAAGAAGCTTTCTAAAGATTAAGAAAAGTAACTTGTGACCAGTGTTCCCTAATCTTTTTCATCCCTGTACAGATGTTTTCCATCTATGTTCAGAATGTTATGTGCACCAAGGCATGTGTGATTGTGCATGACCAATAGAAACAAAACCCAGCTATGGGCGCTCTGCTAATCTGCTGGGAAGCATTTGAATCTCTCCTGATTGGCCATACAAATGTACGGCTTAGAGGGAACCCTGCTGGTGCTTATAGTTTGGGGACATGCTCAAAATATATTTTTCAAAAGTTCATTTTATTTAGATGTAATTGATAATTATGTAACATTTCAAGTCACCTTTAAAAATTTAAAATTGTGAAATGAATCGTGAAATGAAACACATAGCGATTACTTTTCATCGATTTAAATTATGGTCTCAGCAAGAGAAAACCACCTCTCAGATCCATGTGAAGGATTTTGCTTCCAATATTTTTCTTTCTACTGAACCACAGTTCCCATCAAAGAGCAGCATATTTCTTTATATCTGTTACAAGACTATAAGAGAGGAATTTTGCTCTTAATAAAAATGCACAGCATAATAGGAAACCTTGATTTAAAGTATTATCCAGAATTATATGACCGATCAAAAGAATAATTTTTTAAAAATCCACACAGATCTGAAATTTTGTGTTGATAAGTTTCATTAGACCTATGCGGAATAGAGGAACAAAGAGAATGAAAAACCAACTGCATAATGTATATGGAAGGTGAACAGCTGAAGCATTTTATATTTAATTACTCTGCTTTATCTGCTAGCTGAAATATTTATGTTGGCAATGAATCCCTGTAAACTGAAGCCAGAACATGCTGTTTTTGCATACTTAAATGTAAAAAGTAATTAGCGAATGGCTGGCCTGTTTATGTAGTGTATAACAGTACTAGGCACTATGATACAGAGACTGTTTTGGGGAGTGTCTTACACAGGATGAAGTAAGGGAGCAGCATGCAATTCCCCTTTCACCTCCTAGCTGCTAGTCACAGCAGAATTTGTCTGTCTTTTTTTTTTTTTTTAAAGGCCTGTACTTTGATGCTACCTGCTATTACTGCAACTATTTTAATTTATCTTTGAGATCTGTTGTCAATATTTATCCATTTAACCACAGTCATAAAAGTTAGAGATGGGAGCAAAACTGTTATCTAGTCCTTTTCTCTGCCAGGTCAGGGTTCTTTACGAAGGAATATTTTTCACATCATTTGTACAGTCTAATTGTAAATGTCTCTAACAGATTTCACAGCTTCCCTTGGAAAACTATTCCACTACTGATCAGCAGTTTCTCCTGAGACTCAGCCTACAATTTTTTGCTTCTTAATTTGAAACTAGTTTCCAATTATGTTCCTATACAACCCTAAACAATTCCTTTCTCCATATGGCCTTCCTTATTTGTAGATGGTTACGTTTTGCTAAATCTTTACTTATTGTAGATGACAGTAAGAATGTCGTCTTAATATACTAGAGAGAAAATATCTCAAAGGGAAATCCTTGAAAGTACTCTTTCTTTTACAAGTTCTTGAAAGGGCTCTTTGAATTCTATTAATGGTCCAAGATTAACCTGTATGCTCAAGACTGAGAGGGACAGAACTCATAGTAGCCACTTTTTCTGATCGAATTCTGTAGAGATTATCTGAGGGTGGAGAAGGTTTGATTAAAACAGAAGAGGAAAGAATCATTCCTACATAAAGATCAGCAGTGTAGTTTCTATAGGTATAATGTTGTGAAGACCAGGACTTTAACAGGGTTAAAAAAAAGAACTAGATAAAGTCATGGAGGTTAAGTCCATCAATGGCTATTAGCCAGGATGGGTAGAAATGGTGTCTCTTGCCTCTGTTTGTCAGAAGCTGGAAATGGATGACAGGATGATGATTACCCGTTCTGTTCACTTCCTCCGGGGCATCTGGCATTGGCCACTCTCAGAAGACAGGATACTGGGCTGGATGGACCTTTGGTCTGACCCAGTATGGTTGTTCTTATATAGGTAGATGGAATGACATACTTCAGGGGAGCGTGATTAATAATAAACTCAACCTTAATAAACTCAATAATTATAGAGCTCAACCTTGGCTCTGTGGTAGGATTTGTTGGACTCAGCCATAATCTTAAACCGATCCTTTCAAATAGAGAGCATATGCTGAGTTTAAGTATGTATGATGCTGCTAATATCTGTGTGTTATGTGTTGAGGTTACATTTAGGAATGGTAAAATTCTGGCTGGACTGCTGCTGTTGACAGACAACTGTCTATTTATTAGTGAAACAAAGGAGGCATAAGTGTCTTTTTTAAACCTTGACGTTAGAAACAGACGGTGACCTTCCACTGAGGAGAATTAGGCAGAGTTATAAAAGGTATTGCTAACAGCTCAGTTTTAACAGATCTTGTGGGTACTGTAGCATGTAATCTCTCTTCCAAAAGCCTGCAGTTTCTCTGAAACTTGCATTTTAAATGTTACTTATTTGAGTAATTTTTATCTCCTACATTTAGATTAAAATATGGTTTTTATTTGTTCATTTTGTAGAACAACAGCAGTGACAGTCAAGAGGAAATGGAGAAATAACATAACATGTTGGAAGCACTGCCTCCAGAAGGGCAAATTAGAGATCAGGAAATGGAATAAGCATTGAGGACACTTAATGAGGGATTCAGACAGTGGAGAAAAAAAGAGCAGGAAGGGCCTGCTCAGTAGCCTAATAGTAGTGGCAGTATGCTACCATGTAGGAGCTAAAGATTGAATTTCCAGATTTGGTATTTGCTTGTTGGGTAGAAGATGCAGTTGAAATATGAAATGGAGAACAGTTATGTGCAGCTTTGATGTACTGATTTACCCCCCCCCCCCCCCCCAATATTAAGAAGTAAAATCCCATTTTGACACAGAGATGCTTCTGGGTTGTACCAAGTTTCAAAATCTTACTGGGGAAGAATTCCCCTTTTCATGTACTCCTCTGCTTGAAAATGTAAGTTTACATTTCACCTTGACTACTTTGAAAAATAATGTGGAAAAAAATCATCTCTGAAACGACTCCTTTTACTGCACTGAAGGTGCATAAAAATAAATATGGCTTTAGGATTTAACATAAGTAAATCATACCTTAAAGTTCATGCAGGCATGAACAGAATTTTAATAACAGCACTAAAATGTTTGTCTGTGGGTTTTACAAAATGTAAAAACTTATGGAGCATTTTTTCCAAGGATTTCTCTGACACAGACTATGCTTAAGATACTGTTTGTTTTTCAGATTTCTTGTCTTTTTCTTAGATTGTGCGAGAAACCACCAGTGTGAAAAATCTGTGAGAAAATGGTAATATATGGATTCTCTTAAGGGGCTCTTTTGCTTTTTGTTTATATAATAGGCAGAAGACATCTTGAGGCAAGAGCTAGAAAAAAAGGAAACACCAGGATTATATTGTTTGCTTGGTGATGTTCTTAAAGATCACCTCTACTATGACAAGGCTTGGGAGTTATCGAAGCATCGCAGTGCCCGGGCCCAACGCTCCAAGGGACTCCTTTATCTTCGCAACAAAGAGTTCAGACAATGTGTGGAGTGCTTTGAACGCTCAGTGAAGATTAATCCTATGCAGGTTGGGAAACAAAAACAAATATGGTTTTTAAAGTTCGCATTTTAATTAAATTGTGTTTTTAAATGTAGTTTTCAGAATTTAAAAGCATGTTAACTGTGTTTGTAAATGATCAGAATAACAGTTTGCACTTTATTAATGTGTTAAATATTGCTCAACTTCATGGGAGAGACTAAAGCTCTGTCTAGAAGCAGCATAATGGGGGAATAGACATGTACAAGCCTCCTATGCAGGTCTTGTGATTAAATTAAGACTGTGCTTGTTGCATCCCCTCTGTCCCCCAAAATGCCAAGACCCTGCAAATGAAACTAAACCAGATAGCCATTTTCAGTAGAGAATGGTACAAACACGACTGGTAGGAACTAGATCAAGGGAAAACCAAAGAACTGGAGTTGTCTTAATATAGAATAATTGGATTGCTCAAATGAGTTGGAAACAAATCTCTGGACTATCCTGGCTAATTGCATTAAAATGCAGTTGATACACTAATGAACTGTATATTCATGAATTCATGTAATAATTATTTCTCAGTATTGACTAGGGACATAGAAGTATTTACCTACTAAAGAAACAGTTTCTGCTGCAGTTTACTATTATTTTGGAAAGTGACAGGCTTATGGTTGCCACTAAATGTTTCAGACTTAGGGCATGTCTAGATGCCGTTGTTTTTTTTTAAAGGAGATATGCAAATTTGGTGCAAATTTGCATATCTTCCAATCACTTTTTCGAAAGCGGGTTTTTCAAAAGTGAAAGTCTGCACGCGGTTTTTTGTTTGTTTGGGGTTTTTTTTCAGGGAAAACCCCTTTTTCAAAAAACTGCATAAACCTCCTTTTTTTAGGAAGACCGTAGTTTTCGAAAAAGGGTTTTGTCCATTAAAAACCTATGTCCATACTTTCCAGCAGGCATTGTGCCTCACAGAGGACTGCTAGAGTTCTTGAACAAACATGGGAGACACACCCACGGTTCATACCCCATAACTTGTCTTGGACTTGTGACTTCTGCACGTCTCTTGGCTGGCAAGTGGTTCTAGGCCAATACAGTTTTTGCCCTTGGGTGAGTTTGAGGAATTTTGACTATGACAGCAGAAAGAAAGGGTGGCACTTCAATGGCTTATCCCTCCCCCTGTGTAGTAGCTAACCCCATTCTGGTCCTTTGTGAAGAGATCTTGCAGTTTGACAATAAACAGAAAACAGATAAGAAATGTCACTGAGCATGCAGGGCTCTCCTAGCAACACAGTCTGCGTGAGATAGTACAGAAAGGGAGAAGGTTCCACAAAGTAAAGTAGTAGCAGGAAAATAGAATGTCATCTGATCTGTGTGTCCAGGTAAGATCCAGAAACAAGTTTGTAGCTGAGAACCCCGCACCAAGCAGATGAGCTGAAAAAGTCTGGTATAGCAAAATGGAGCTTTCTTTCCAAGTGTCAAAGATCTATCTCTTGATTCCAGGGGATTGAAGGAAATTTGGAATCTTCTCCCCAAAACCACCTACAAGAAATAAGGGAAGAGTGAGCATCAACAAAAAAGCCTTGATTTGTTGTGAGAATTAGGGTACTGTGCATTTGGAGAAAAGAGGGTACCAACAGGTACAAGCAGTAAAGTAATCTAATCCTTTAAATTCTAGAGATTATGATTTCTGGTACCTTTGTCGTCATTGTGTAACCAAGAGTGTTTCTTCAAGTGATGTCCCCATGGGTGCTCCACTGTTGGTGTTGGGCTTGTTCCACGTTGCAGATCAGAAACTTTTCTAGCAGTTTCTAGATGGGCCACGCATGCTTGACAGCAACGCGTTCCATTTGTGCCTTTGGAATTTGCGCACACCCTGCCCAACTCCCTTCAATTCCTTCTTGCCACCCTCGGCTGCAGACACAGCTCCAATCTCTCTCTTTTTCTCTTACTATCTGTGGATGGAAACTTAGTTAACTGTTTGTTCCCCATGTTTTTCTTTTAATAGTTCAAAAACAAACAAACAAACTACCAAAAAAGAGTTTCTTGTAAATAATTAGAAGTCATAGTTAGCTGTTGCGCAGTCCTTCATGGGCAACGTGCAGTGAGCGTCAGACCACTTCAGGCCTTCTGAGAGAAAGAAAGACTAGGACAACTAAGGAAAAGACCATTTAGTTTGGAAAAAAGAAGATTAAGGGGGGACATGATAGCGGTTTTCAAATACCTAAAGGGTGTCACAAGGAGGAAGGAGAAAATTTGTTCCTCTTGGTTTCTGAGGACAGGACAAGGAGTAATGGGCTTAAAGTTCAGAAGGGGAGGTTTAGATTGGACATTAGGAAAAAATTCCTAACTGTCAGGGTGGTCAAATATTGGAATAAATTGCCAAGGGAGGTGGTGGAATCTCCCTCTCTGGAGATATTTAAGAACAGGTTAGATAGACATCTGTCAGGGATGGTGTAGGTGGAGCTTGGTCCTGCCTTGAGGGCGGGGGGCTGGACTCGATGACCTCTTGAGGTCCCTTCCAGTCCTGTTATTCTATGATTCTATGATTCTATGATTGAGCGACAAAATGCTGGGTTCTCTCGGTTTAAATAAATGTAAGAAATGCTGGGACCCCATGCCTGTGTCTGACAGCCATGCTGACTATATTCGCTGTCTGGATGAGACTTATGTCTCCCAGAAATGCATTCACTGCCGCAGCCTCACAGCCAGGGCTTGCAATGATAGAGAGCTGAGACAGTGTATGTTGTTTGACAAAGCACTCAAGCATCAGTCAAACAAGGAAGGCACTAATCGTTCTGAGGCTTCTTCCCCTCTGAGGAACCCGTCAAGCTCTCCCGCACCTAAGCCTCAGTCAAAGAGAAAAACCTCGCCACCTTGTTCGCTCCCGCCATGAATTAGCACAGGAGATAAGCCAGGCATGTCAGGTACTGAAAGACTCCATGCGGCATCAGTCACAGAACCCAAATCGCGATGTTAATAGAATGCAACACCAACTATCCTGGCACTGAGAAGATCAGGAACCCAAGACTCGGACACGTCCTTGGCACTGCCAGTACTCCAGGCGCCTCTGGCATTGACCATTACCCTGGCACGGAGGAAGGCTAGGTCAAAATTCACCAGACCTTTGCCTCGCACACCAAAGCCAGAGTCTGCACTACCAGCACTGAGAATCTCGATATCGCACTAAGCTAACACCATTCCTCAGCAGGCAGACAAGACCATACTGCAATGCATACTGTGCCAGACTCAGAACCGAAAGTCAGGTCTCCTTATGAGATTGTATCAAGACATCGCTCTTGCTCCCCCCCATCAATACGAGGCTCCCCTCTCTCATCTCGATAACCTACTTTATCTCATTGTAGGGACTACCATGATGATGGTAGGAGTGTTTTCTCAACACTCCTCCCCAACATGAGCCCACACATCTTATGATGTACATTGACCATGGTATTCTCACCATGCCCAATGGCATCCAGATTGGTTGTACCATCCTCAGCATCAATCCTGCTGGTCCCCATACCGCCATTGGGCTCCTCCACAACAAAGGTCAACGGGACTCCTAACATCAGCTCAAAGATCTGCTCACATATGCTCACCAATGCCCTTCACCACCTCCAACAGAAGATCTTGAGGCAGAGGAAGGGCAGATTACTGATGACCCAGACATCCAACAACCTGATGTGTCACCTACCAACAAATCCTCCTCCTGTGTGGATGAGGTTTTTGAAAATTAGAAATGTGAGGTACATCAAAGATGTAGGAAATAAATAAGTGACTTTGAAAATACTTAGCACAGAGAAAGGTAGAGTATTGCAAGAGTTGATTGATAACTTGAAGAAAAAGATTAATAGGCCCTGATTATTTTAATCCACAAGATAATTACCACTTTGTAGTAATCAAAGCACTTAACTGCTTAGGATAACTGTTTCTGCCTGAGGATTTGTTTGTTTTTAAAAGTTACCTGAAAAGAAAAAGAAAGAAATGTATTCATGTCATTGTGCCAGGAAATATAAGTATGAAGACCTACAAGCAAATTTAAAAAAAATCTGAGTAAAAGTACACGGATAGAATGGCGATAGTAACTTTAAATAGTTCACTTTCCAGCCTGAGACTTTGAGAGACACTAGAAGATCATTGTTAAAACTGAACCTGTGGCTCATTTGGAAAGGATTGTTAGATCTATCTAATCTGTAGTACTTTGGCTGAAAGTAGGTGAGTGAAAAATGTTACCTGGGATCCAAAGAAGATAGTACATTTTATAGTAAAGCGTTCCTATACTACTACAGTGGAATTAATTGACATTTTCAGCAATTTAATATATTTTTTTCTTAGATGTAGCTAGTTTTCTTTTTGATACCTCTCTTGCCTCATCTGCTGTCCCTCTTGCCCCCACCCTCCCAAAAATAGAAAGCATCTGCAACCTTGCTCCAAGATTTGGGTTCATGCTCCATAACCTTGTTTCTTTCACTTGATTTTATCAGGGAAAATAAAACAATGCATTGCCAGTGACAGTTGCTCTACTTTAAACTTTATTACATGTGATGACAATTATTCAGTAAGATAAACTTGAATTTCAACAGTACTTTTTTTTACAAGTGAGACTAAAATAAATTGAATAATTTCCACTGAAGTTATTTTTCAGCTTAATCTTCAATTTGTTTGTTACATAGTATATTGAAAATATTCTTGCTGTATCACTAATTCAACATTTTTTGTGTTGGAGTCTATAAATGCTTCAGCATATCTCCCAAGCATTATAAGAACACATTTCACCTGCTTATTTTGGCAATACCAAAAGCTTTTTCTAATGCAGCTTACATGGAAAATTGTTAAGATCTTTCCATTGCCACAGAGGCAGCTGTGCAAGAGAAAGTTCTGGAGCCATTTATAAGAACTTAAGACCAGTAATTTAGCATCTGTGACCTTAAGCTACCTTCATCTGTGAAGCAGCTGGCAGCCTTATTGTTCCACTTTCTTCAGTTTGTAACCATTTTCCCTGATGTGGAGGAAAGTTTGAATAAAACTGGCCTTCTGCACTGTTCTATCCGACTTCTAAGACCAACAGATACAATTTAATCTGTCTACAGCAGTCTCTACTAAGTGAACTACAATTGCTTGGTCTCTCTCTGCCATTGTTGTTTACGATTAAGTTTCTGTCATGGGTATTTTTAATAAGAGTAGTGGGCAGGTTGCAGGCAGCAAGGTAGCTGTGATCTCTTCCTAATTTTTACTAAAGATAACTTGAGTAGGAGGCCGATAGTAGGAGCACTGTAGGTGGTTAACCTCTGGCAGCCTCCAGAAAGGCCCCAGGCCACTGTTCAGGCTGATTAAACATACCCACACCTACCAAACCCCCATCATTCCCCCACTTGTTCAGTCTTGGCCTGCTGCTCCAGTATCTGTGAGACTGGAGCAGCTTCCAGCCCTGCCACTGTGGAAGTTATAAAGGTCCTGGAAAGTCACAGAATCCGTGACCCCCGTGATACTCATACACTTATGCATGATCACTGTTGTACTAGTAGTGGTGATGGTAATTTGCATTAGAGTAGTATTAAAGACCCCAGTCAAGATCAGAACACTGCTGTGTTGGGCACTGAATGATCATATAGTTTACAATCTAAATAGTCAAGAGAGACACAGATTGGGAGATATTACTATTACCCCCAATATATAGAGAGGGAAGTGAGGCACAGATATTAAGTGACTTGCCTAAGATCTCACAAAAAGTCTGTGCAGAGCTGTAAATTGAATCCATATTTTCTGCATCAGTGATGGCCAACCTAGGCTAGTGAGTGGACTGCATGAATGGCCCTTCACCTCAGTGGGCCACATGAAGGTCTCCCAGGATAGAGTAACTTTTCTAGCTGTGCTTGTGTATTTGCAGTTTGCAGTTTGCATTGATTGGATGTACAGGGAGCACACAGCTCTCATTGTCAGTGTTGTGTGCAGTCAGCATCCACCTCAATTCAGTTCATGTCACTTCAGTAATGTTGATGAGGGGGAAATTTGTGAATGGAAACCAGAGGAATCTGGCAACCATACACCTGGGCAATGAATTACAAAATGTCTCATGGGCTGCACATAGAACCCTGATGGGCTGCTTGTGCCATGTGGGCCATAGATTGCCCAGCACTGTCCTGCAAGCATGGACTACAATGCTATCTTTCATATTTTCTTACTTCTCTGCAAATCAGAATCTCTGTCTGCAATTTGTATTACAAAGGACTTCTACTTGTCTTTCCAAAGGTGAGTGTCTTGTCAGAACCTACCCACACTTACCTCTCCGTTTACAGAGCTATATTTTTCTCAAGTATCTTTTTTTTGGGGGGGGGGGTGCTACTATTATGTGTGTTACCTATCTATATATTGTGCTTCTCCAACTGTTCCTGAGATCCTTGAGAAGATGCAATATAATTCCTTCCCCCTCCAAATCTCCTGTCTTTCCACAGATTCCTACCAAAACCATCACTAGTAATTGTAGCTCTCTACAAACAAATCATCTTAATTCTAGTAGGAAAATATTTTCCTGAAGCATTGAAAATTTAAATTCCAAAGTGATTTAATGCTTAAATAACATGTTTGATTCTGATTGAGCACCTGATTCTGATTCTTACAAGGATTCAATGTCACTCAAACTATATACAAATTAAAAGCTTTAAAAAAAAAGGCGGGGGGAATCCATTCTTCTCTTCCAACTCCCTATCTCCCACAGGAAATGCAAAGGGAGAAAAAACATTTAGGGCAAAATTCCCACTGAAGGCAAGAGCAGTCTTGGTTAATAAAGGGCAACAAGCTTTATTTCTTACAGCGTGAAACTAACAAGCGTTCTGCTGAGATCTCCTCTTCATTTTCTGTGTTCCATCCAAAAGAAAGCTTGAAATGAAGGCCAATCCAAGAAAAATAAAAAGGATCAGCTTTTCTGCACATAGGAAAGAGAAAATTCCTGTTCCTCAAGATGCTCTACCTAAGAATTAGAGGCAAATTGCTTGAGACATGTTGGACAAAGTCACATATTTGGGTTTTTTCTACCTGGATACTTAAGATTTTCATACTCCATTGTCTTCTAAAGATCTGCCTAAAATGTATCCCTTCAAAAGTTAGTTCTCTTTTTCCATAGTATCTTGGAAGAACTGTAAATTTTGACTCCTTAAGACAAGGATAAAGCACATTAATAAATCCTCTCAAAATGATGAATAATTCAACCAGATCAGTGTTTCTTAAACTGTGAACAACAGCGTTCAAAATGGCCACGCTTTTTTGTTTGTTTTTTTTCTCAACAAAAAATCCTTGGTGTTCCTCATTTAAAAAAAATTGTTGGTGTTCCTCAGTCTTAAAAAGTTTAAGAAACACTGAACTAGATAAATGACATATTCTCTGTTTTTAAAATCTGTGTTCTCCAGTGTTCCCAAAGATTTCTTAGGCAAGGAAATTGAATATTCTCCTTAATCAGGTCTTTGAGTTTGAGACCAGAAATGGCTTAAGTTTTCACAGCCAGAGTCTTGCTACTATGGGTTCTGGCCATTCCAGTGACAGATGGCAACTGAATAATCTGCAAGTGAGAACTCCTGACACATGTGCAATCCACTTCATGCTACTGACTCACTTCTCAAGTAGAATTACAACATGTGAATTAGATGGAGAACGAAGGGTGATAGTTGAGTTAACTTGAGAAGCCTCAAAATTGCTTCCACCTTTTGTGTTCACTGCTATTTAGCTGTGATACTTGAATACCTTTTCCAGAGCTGAAGAAGAGTTCTCTTTGGCTCAAAAGCTATCTTACACCAACAGAAGTGAGTCCAATTGAATATATTGTCTCACTCACCTTGTCCTCTACTATCCTGGAGCCAACATGGCTATAACAACTCTGCAAGCACTTTTCTGGAAGTAGCAGACCAAATCATTTGGCTCATATAACTTTGCATGCTACCCTGCATGGGTTTTAGAGAGCCTTCAAATAAGTCATATATCAGTATCTCTCTGCAAGTCAGCTTGCCATCAACTGCAACTGGATTTCAAAGCTTCTAACAGTTCAATAAAAGTAGTCTTATTCTTAAGAATCTCCCTTGGAAAATCAGTCAGCCTTGTACTGATTGGCAGTGGCAAAATGAACTTAGATAAGCAAACTGGGTTAAGATCTTATTCTAAACTTGCCTTGAGCTTCCTGATCACTGGGTATCACATAGATCTGAGCCTAAATTATCCTCCTGTGACAGTATCTGCCCTAAATCAAGTCTTTGCAATTTATTCTCATCTCTGTTTTTCTAATCAGTAGACAGACTTGGACCACAAGCCAATAAGTTATTGCCAAAAAGGAACATTAACCTAGTTGCACAAGCCTTCACAAAATTATTTTTGAATCTCTGACAAAGTTTGCCTTGCACTACTTCTCATTCGCTTTCCTCTGAGCAATTATTACATCAGCCAGCAGAGTTGTCAGATTTGATGTCCTTTCCAACAAAGAGGAATTCTTCTTTCTGCACAGAATACTCTCAATCAGTTTTAAATTAGCATCTTAACAAGTTCACTTTTCATCCTAGTCAAAAATGACATCACTGACATCAGAAACACACAGAGAAAGTCCATGATTCTTCCTAGATGTTCAAAGGACAGATAAATGTTACCTCAATACACCAGAGGATCAAAGAAAATTAAGAGTTACAAAAGACACATAAAAACTTCAAAGGCCACTTTCTATAGTGGTCAGAATGGCCATTACTAAAGCTTGTGGCCAAGATTTTTAGCAGCTCCTTAGGTGAATCCTAAGCTTTTTAAAATGTACAGGTCAAGGACAACTCCTTGGGAGGAATTTTTCAAAAGTGCATATGGAAATTAGTCATCTAATTTTCATTGGTCCTTCATTCCTTTTGAAAATCGTCTTGGATTCCACCTATCAATCCAGAAACAGTGAGTGCAAATCTTAGAGTACTGATCTTTTATGCATTCAGTAAGATACTTCAGTTGCCAGGGAAATAAATTTCTGCATCAGCTTCAGTTTCCAGATTGTTTTAAGATATAGCCCCATTCAGAGTACATTTTAATAGTCTATTCTAGAAGTGACATGGGTATGAATAATAGTCAGAAAGTCGGTATGCATCCTCCTGGAAATTCTTTAAACAACCCAGATACTGGATATGCTTATTGGCTGCTTTGCCCCGATATGATGTCATAGAGGCATGAAGCCGTATAGCATCATCACTTAGAAAACCCCATAGCCCATATCTACTTATTTTACCCAGCATACAGGTCGAACAGTGTATTTATCAGGTGCTTTAAGTATCTGTGCTTTCAATTAGCTCTTCTGAGTTTATATATAATCCCACACAAACTGTTAAAATAATATTAAGGTTTCTCATTTATTAAACAGCTATTCGATATTTTGTTTTCTCCTTGTCCACTGTGTCTCAGTGCCTTATTTACTTCACACTATTCAACTCCTGCTATGGCGAGAGAGCGAAATATTTCCTCATATTTTCTCTGACAGTAGTCACTTAGTATTATCTGAGTGCTTCTCAAATGATGTTTTTTCAACAGCATGGTTGAGAAATGGGGGCACAGAAATTAAGGTCAAAATTTCAGCTAAGTGTTGGCTGCCCAAATTGAAATTCTGAAGACCTGATTTACTTAAGTCATTCAAAGCACATCTCCCATTGACTTCAGTTTCAGTTGAGTGCTCATCACATCTTCAAAATTAGACCGTAGAGAGTGCCACATTGGGTGCCCAGAAAATGAGGAATACACAATTAGTGACTGTGGAAAGTTTGGTGTAAGTTAGTTGACTAGCATCAAATAGGAACTCTGGCAGAAAGAATCCAATTTTCCAGTGTAGCGTTTTAACTGTCTTAACCATGAGGTTGCTCTTTCTTTACATGCAATCAGCTTCCTAATTTACTATAAAATTTCCAGATTATGCAATAAATGAAGCAGACAGTAGTCTCTCCTTCCTTCCAGAACCCTGTGAAAAACATGAGATTGGAATGGGACTCATTACCTGTGGGTTTCACAGATACTTGGATACAGCAAAGAATATTGAGACTGAGGAGTCTTGAGTTCCATTTCAGGCTCAGGAGGGGAGTGTGCTCTAGTAGGCGTCAATTCTTCTGCCTGTTTTTTCTCCGAGCTTGAGCATTGTGTCTGAGCCCCACACAGCCTGTCACTGTCTTTGTCCCAAACCTATATCTTCCTCACCTCTGGCTCCTCACGCCATCTCATTCTCCTCACTTATTCAGTCCCAGCCTCCACTCATCAGGCTTTTCATCCAAGTCATAGTCTCATTGCCCACCAACCCTGACTTTATCTTTCTGACCACTTGTCTGATCTGTCTTTCTTTCTTCGCCTGTGGCCACCCTTTGGCCCACATTCTTTGTCCCATTAACTTCTGGTCCCAGCCTCCTTCTCAGATCTCCTAGTCTGATTTCAGAGAACTCCAAATCTTTGCTTATACTGTCCCATTTTCCCCTCACTCTCTGGTTCCTTGTCTGATCTCTCTCATTTCTCCCCCCTGCCCCACTTGGCTCCTGTCCCAGTCTTCTTGTCCATTGAGTCCTATGCTCATTCTCTAGTGTCCTGTCTCAGGAGTTGTCAGGGCAGTGGCGTTACTGCTACTTTTACTTCTGTGCTACTGCTAGCAGTGGCATAGCCTTCAGAACTGAGCAGCTGGGGAGTGGCAGCTGCTGACCAGGAGCCCAGCTCTGAAGGAGAGAGCTGCTGCCAGCAGTATCAGGGGAGAAAAAAGGGTGGCATGTTATGGTATTGACACCCTTACTTCTGTGCTACTGCTTTGCAGAGCTGGAACCTCAGTCAGCAGCTGCCATTCTCTGGCCACCCAACTATGAAGGCAGCAGCATAGAAAGGTGGTATGGTTTGCTACTGCCACACTTCTGTACTGCTGCTGGTGGTGTGCTGACTTCTGGGATGAGTGCCCAGTCAACTGCCATTGCTCTCCAGCCATCCAACTTGAAGTCAGCACAGAAGTAAGGATGGTAATACCACGATCCCTTAAAATAGCCTAGTGACTCCCCTGCAACTCACTTTTGGATGAGGACTTCCTGTTTGAGAAGTGGTCATCTCTCCCCAAGAAATCTTTATAGGGTTAAAGCACACAAAAGAGCAGATTTCATAGTCCTTAACACGTGTTTCATGATCGTGAACTTAGTAGAGCCCTATTTACATAGCTTTAGCATATGGCAGGAACCCTTTGTTTCAAAACGTGGCTCCCAGACTGATTTATGGAAAAATACTGAGATCCCAAAATGGAGTCCAGAGACATGAGTTCTGGTCACATGTCTTTGTAGAATTATAGCAACCATTGCTTACAGGCTGGCCAAAACACCCACAGGAAGGTAAAGCTGTCCCACAGGCCATTGTCTTTGTTGAGGGGCCATCTGCCCCATGTGACTTCATCGTTGTATCTGAAAGGCTGGCTGTATCTGAAAGAATAAGCTCATTAGAATTACAGATCCCTAGTCAATATTGAAACTTCAGATACAAAAACAATTCATGCATATAAATTGGATAATCCTATTTGGCAAACCATAATTTTCTGACGGTACCTCACGTGATTTGTTTTTTACAAAAGGCATCATCATTACTCTGTAATCCTGTTGTTATATCACTGTGAAGAATACAGGGTACAGTATCACAAATGTAATAGACTGAAAAATTCTAAACAAAATAAAAACTGGAAGTTAAAGGGCTTTAAATACAGCACACAGTGTTCTAAAACAACAAGAAATATATGGATTTGAGCATAGAGGAAACTTTAATTCTTTCATACAGAATGTACATACTGAATTCCTTTTTGTGTGTTTTTTTTTTTAGTTAGGTGTGTGGTTTTCCCTGGGTTGTGCCTATTTAGCGTTGGAAGACTATGATGGTGCTGCCAAAGCATTTCAGCGCTGTGTGACGTTGGAACCTGAAGTATGTACAATTTACCGATGACTTGATTCACGCTGGGTATGTCTACACTGTGGGGGTTTTCCAGGATACCAGAGGTATCCTGGAAAAACTCTGCTGCGTCCAGGGAACGCATTTTCTCTTCCGCCTTTTTTTTTTCTTCCAGAAGTGCAAACACGCTTCCATGAGGAAGAAAGGATCTTCCAAAAGAGGGCGATTTTTCCAAAATTTGGCCCAGTGTAGATAGGCCAAATTTCGGAAAAACCTCTTCTGAAAATAAATCTGAAAAAGCTGTAGTTTAGATCTAGCCTCTTTGCTTATCTAATAGTTTATATGGATGTAACTAGGCACTAAAAGAAAAAAAATATTAATTCCTTAGTTCTGATTGTTCAGTTTTTACCCTGTTTGTCCACAAAGGATGTATATTTCTCATGTCACATAAAGACTCGCTTGCCACTTGACTTCATATATTCTGCCAGATAAAGCCCTTGTGGCGTCGTACAACACTAAAACAAAGCAGATAGTACCAAACGTTTTTTATTAAAAAAAAAAATTAGAAGTGAAGGAGCATATTTTTAAACTGATAATTAATTACCTCTTTAGACTTTAAAGGAGCCTCCTGCACTTTTCAGTCAGCTGTGCTACTTAACCTTTCTGTGGCAATGGCAAATAATCTCAGAAACACTTACTGAAGAAAAGGTAGGTAATTGGCCTTTAGGACTAAATTTAAGGTTGAACTCAATCTTCCACAAATTGAGATCCACCTTTTTATGATCTACCTTTGCAGATCAATGCAGGTGTGAGTCCATCCTTGCCAGGCTTACAGAAATATAATTCAATTGTGCACTTTCTTCTATCAATAAAATTATTGTTCAACTATAAATTAAAGTCAGCTTTTTATTGAAATCATTCTGACTTGTTTGAAGCAGTGCAGTCCTATCTGTATTCAGAGGAATAGACCATTTGATTTCCTGATGGCTTAAATGGGACTAGTTATATGAGTAAAGGGTTCAGGATTAGGCTCTTAGTCCATCTACACCTAAAACTTAGGTTGACCTAGCTATGTTGATCAGTTGTATGAAAAATCAGCGAGGAGTCCTGTGGCACCTTATAGACTAACTGAAGTGTTGGAGCATAAGCTTTCGTGGGCAAAGCATCTGACGAAGTGGGTCTTGCCCACGAAAGCTTATGCTCCAACACTTCAGTTAGTCTATAAGGTGCCACAGGACTCCTCACCGCTTTTGAAGATTCAGACTAACACGGCTACCCCTCTGATGTATGAAAAATGTATACCCTGCAAGAGACATAATTAGCCTAACCTCAAGCCCCAGTATAGACACAGTGAAGTTGATGGAAGAATTCTTCTCTAGACCTAGCTATCTCTGTTCCAGAGGATAGATTTGCTATAGCAATGGAGAAACACTTTGCATCTCAGTAGCAAGTGTCTTCAGTACTGTATGACAACAGTGTAGCAGCAGCACTGCAGCTGTGCCATTATAGCACTTGTAGTGTGAACGTACCCTTAGTAATAGCAGGTGAAATTTCATTCTGTGCATAAGTCTATCATAAGACCAGTATACTAGTTAAGTCTAACCTAAGCCTGCAAGACACTGGAGCCTTGAATGGTCCATATGGCTGCTGTCTTAAGCTCAAGAGTGAATTTCACTGAAATATTCTGGTTCTCTTCTTATTTTGGATTTAGACCATTTTTACTTCTGACTTCAACAGACTTACTCCAGATTTTCATCAGTGTAACTGAAAACAGAATCAGACTCAATATATGGAGTGCTAGAATAGAATTAATTTAAGTATTGCCATTTAAGCATTTATCTTATTTGACTATTGCTACAATGTTATTTATTGTGCAAATTTAATATTTTTAATTCATGTCATTGCAACCTTAGTATTTAACATGTATTTGTATTTATTAATATATATGTACATGAACAGGAAAATTCATCATGTAAATCTAGTATAATTTCATGTGCTGTTCAGATTGTTTTTCCCAAATAAGCAGAATGTCTTTGATTTTTTTTAACTATTTTTGTAATTGCAGAATGCTGAAGCCTGGAACAATTTATCAACTGCATATATCAGATTGAAACAAAAGTAGGTACTTCAAAAGCTTTAGGGAATACTGCTTCCAAAATAAATATTTCAGATTTCCTTTTTCCCAACACGGATATTATTCTCACAGTTGGGTTTACTCATTAATACCAGCCCTCTACTCTTTTTTGTAGTCTCCCATTAGGTGTCCTTCAATGACTCTCATTAAAAATTAATCACCATTCAGCAGATAGAGATGCATACACATAATAGTCTACTTTTTGGTTTTTTCCTCTAAATTAACCATTAATAGATGAAACCCAGACTCAAATCACCTAATTCAGATTTCTGTAATTTGAGACTTTAATATTATAAAGTTTCCTATAGATGCCTTTTGATAATATTCTCGCAAGGGCTTTATATTAGAAGAACAGGTTAATTGAGAGAATTTTCTGTACTTGTCTGTGCTATTTATTTTCTGTACTTGTCCTGGTGTCTTTGTGAAAGTCTTGAAGTTACTTCACCCTCAGAAATCAGGAAGCTTGAATCATACAGTTACTTATGTATTCATTGTGCCTGTTGAACTCTGAAAAGGACAGCTTGTTGCCAGTTCACAAGCCAGGCTGGTTATGCAGTCACTCAGGCTTTGTGTATACTTACCTGGAAGGAGGAATTAAGATACACAACTCCAGCTACATTAATTGCGTAGCTGGAGTCAGTGTACCTTAATTTGACCTTGGTGCTGTCTCCACAGCGGGAGGTGGATGGGTGCGTTCCTTACTCCTTGCAAATCAAGGAGTATTGGTGCTGACCGGGGCAATCTCAGCGTTCAAGTTGGTGAGTCTTTACTAGACCTGCTAAATCAAACTCCAGAAGATCAAATGCCAGAGCATAGGGATGTAAGCGACTAGTCGACTATTCAATATGCATATGCTTATAGTTGCCCCCCCTACCCCCCCTCCCCCGCCTCTATCAGAAAGAGGCAGCAAGGTAGGGGAAGCAGGAGCCAGTGCTGGAGGGAATCTGTTTAAAACTGGTTCCCCCCCAGCGCTGTCTCTGTGGGGGTGGAAGGAACTGGAGGTGCTTCCATATTGGAAATGTAGCAAGAGAAGGGATCTTGTACATTCCAGAAGAAGTGCTGTGTCAAAGTCAGACAGGACTCACAGATTTGTCAGACCGCTCTGTTTATTTCAGCAAAGCTCTGCTAAAATGCATCCAGAAAATGTGAGCCTCAAACAAGGTTCAAACCCCTTGATTTATACAGTCAAAAGGCCAAGTTAACAGGATCAAAAGAGGGGCAAAACTTCACATTATTAGTGTGGTTAAGTATCTTCATTTCAATATCAAGCACACAGCAATCTCCTGTCCATATCTCCTTGATTATCTGGAATTGCTTTCTGCCTAACACCTAATGTTCCTTTTCCTGTTAAACTTAGGCCCATCTGGCTAGCACCTTGATCTGCATACCTACAATCAACATTAACATACTTTTCTTCTTCCTCTTAAAAGACAAACAGAATTCCTTCAACTTATTCAATTATTACAGCACAATTCATCTTTCTCTTACAGTATAATTCTTTCTACTTTCACAGCTGCGAGGAGCACGGGGCCAGCCGGGGACTGCTTGAGTCCCCTGCTTGCCATGTCCTCCATGTGCATTTTGCTTTTGAAATGTAGCAAGAGTCAGTGTGGCTCTTGCTACATTTCAGAGGCAGTGGCGCCCTTATCGACTAATCGAGTAGTCAATGGAAATTCCATCAACTATTCGATTAGTTGATTAATCTAAATTTAACATCCCTATCAGAGCATCAATCTTCCTGCTAGTGAAGACGTGGTCTCAAAATGCAGTGTTTTAATTCAGAAGTAGTTAATGCACAGTATTTTTTTTCCAGTCAAAGGATGTTGTTCTCTTTGGCACCTACATCAGAATGATTTTTGCCTGTCCATTTACAGCACGGGACTAAGGCACTATTTAGCAATCTATTCTACTTAACTTTTTTTTTTTTACTATGACTTCAATTTTATGGTATTGTCTGGGTATACTGAAAGAAGAATGGAGACAAGTGATATGGGTTTTAATCAGACACAACTTTATTATACAGATGTCTGGGACTACACAGCAGATGAAAACTGGTGTGCAGGTCAATCCATATTACTTTTAATCATTACTTGGGGCTCCCCTAGCCTCCTTTTATTTCCATCCCGGTCCCCCACCAACTCAGTGCTTGGACCTTATCATCTACCACCTTTGTAGGAGGTATAAGGTGGACAATGACAATAGAGGGCGGGGGGGGGGGGAGAGTTTGTCCCCCTGCCATACCAGTCAAGAGTACCTGAAACGCCTCCCCCATTCAGGGTTGTTTTTTTTTTTTTTTTTTCCCCCAAGGATCTCCTTTTAAGTCCTTTCCATGCCATTTATTTGATCTCTGGATGCCTTCCCGGTGGAGTACCTGCATTGTATCTCCACCCAACCTTATGAAATAAGTTACCATATATGGCCTACCATATATTCTTCATATCCAAAAAGGTTCTCCCGGGTCCTTGCTGGGAGAAGGCAAAAAACTCACTCCACTGAAACTGTATGCAAGAGCAACTAGCATGATGTCCACAACAGGTCCTAACCCAACTTGATGTTTGCCTCTACTAGTAGAAGGAATCTGGTTGTTGGCTTTCCTTGCTGCATGTAATAAGGAAGGGTTTGTATCTTTAAATCTTTCAAACCCCACATTCTTGAAGAAGTGAGTGAATGCTACCAAATGCCTACCTCTTTGCAGCAGTTTCTGACTTCCTCTCCTTCAGACATAAAGCAGACAGTCTTTCTCCAGTAAGCCCTGACAGCCCCTCTCCATGTTTTTGTGGTGTAGTTATTATCCAGAGAAACTTATGCCAAAATTGTGAAGTATTTCATGCCCTTAACAGACACAAAAAATATTAAGTGTTGAAAATTTTTTTTGTTGTGCTGTGAAATGTTGTCACTTTCATATTTCCTTCCCTGGTAATAACTGAGCATTAAAAAGCTGTTTTATTTTTCAAAAATCAATTACAACCTCAGTGAGAGGTTGATTGTGTTGTCGTCATTAGTTGGCAGAATTCAGTTTCTAGATTAAAAATATCAATACAAATGGCCTAAAGTGCTCAAATAACACCTGCTTTCTAGTTTCTTTTCTTATATAATATTGTTGCATGTATTGTATTATTTTCTTTATATGCATAACAGAAATACTGTCCATTATACTAGTGCTCCTTTCATTGCTTTTAATCAGAAAAGCGCTAAAACTCTATTTATCGCTTTTGGTTAATGACAATAATATTTGTGCATCTTGATCAAAACCTTATGTTTGATCAGTCAAGTATTTGTAGACAACTTAAGACAGTAAATTATGTTGTTTTTCTTTTGAGGATTATGTGTGAGGGGAGATTGATGGAGTATTTTCATTTTCTGTGATTACTTAAGTAAAGGGCTAACAATGTCTTTTGCAAAGGAAGGCATATAAAAAATGGCTCAACACCGGAGGTTGAGTTCTCAGGAAGCAAACCCATGGTCTGCTTGTGTGGCTGTTCCAGGGACATAGGAATTGAAAGTGGTCAAAGACCACTGATCCAATATATGTCTCTAGAACAGTAATAGAGGAGAAATTATTGTGGCAAGGCCAACAGCCATGTCATTCTCACTAAGGACAATTGGTATCGGAGAGAGAGAAACACACACATCTGTGGAATTAACTGGTTTGAGTGGAAGGGATTGAAAGAAAGTGATTCCCAGACTTTCATGTAAATTCTGAGCAACTAATCTTAATGTTGCATCAGTTTTCAAAATGTATTTGTGAATTATGTAGCCTTTAAGTAAATACAAAATGCTTTTAATATATTAAATACCAAATATTTTCTTTTTATTCTTAACTAGAAACAAAGCATTTCGCACTCTTCAAGAAGCGCTCAAGTGTAACTATGAACACTGGCAGATTTGGGAGAACTATCTTGTTACCAGTACAGACATTGGAGAGTTTTCAGAAGCAATAAAAGCTTATCATCGGCTCATGGATTTACAAGAAAAGTACAAAGATGTGCAGGTCAGACAGATTACTTTTTATGTTTTTACATGTTCATATATAGTCTTTTTCTTTTCTTTTTTTTTTTTGTAGCGGTTATTTGCATCATTATCAAGAACATTTCAATACTGATAGCATTATTTGCAATGAAAGATATCCAGGCAAGTCTGCTTCTTTATGAGACTTTGATTATAAAGAGGGGAGATGAAAACACTACTCTGGCTTTGGGGAAGAGTAGATTTAGAGTTTGCTGCTCAGGTCCCTCCCTAAATTAAACTGTTGGGGATTTTTTTCATATTTCATGCACTGTTACGTATCTCACTGTAATTATTAATACAGATTGTTTTAAACCATTCAGCTGTAGTAAGGTTATGATTTTTTCCCCATACATTTGAAAGTGAATATCTTATAAAAGCAAACCTTTGCAAATGAATTAAATTTCATGTATTGAAAAATATGTAATTGTGATTTTAAACCTGCATAATCCACAACTGAAAATGTAATGGATGAACTTTATATGCCTTTCACTACAGTAAATGAAAGCTATTGTTGGTATGTTTGTTTTTTAATATTAAATGTGCTTTATAGCCATGACAAACATTGAGTTTGATCCTGCAATGTGAAGAACAATCTATACTATGGTAGTCAAAAGGAATCTTGCTTGCCTTTCTTGTTTTGTTGGTTTACTTTTTAAGTGCCAGAAGTGCTCAAGTATTAGTATTAATCAGTTGTATAAAACTGCCACACGCAAGTCAGTGGTGGTTCCGTATCAGTAAAATCAGTCACATTTGAGATATCTAACACTGAAATGTTTTAAAGCTCTCTCGTGTATTTCAAGCACAAATCAATATCTATGGAAACTATAGTGTTCCATATGGAAAGGATTAGTCTGTTGGCAGCTACGATGCTGTAATTAGCAAGGAATCCTGTTTATTCATGGAGACATAGTGTAAATTTTCTAGATATGAAGTGACTTTCTGAATTACTAATTCAGATAATATTTGTGTTATACAATACAGTCCAGAACTGATCCTAATATCACTCTGGTTGATCAAATTATCATTAGCCTAACAGAGTAAAATGTCCTGCATTCACATAACATGTCAAAAAGTGTGCCTTTTCTGCTGTGAGACTTCACGTGTTTTGTGCTGGTACATGCTCCTTTCAGAATCAAGTGTGTTTTTAGGATTGTATTTTGGATATTCACTTACGCTTTTAGCATAGTGGTTAGAATGATTTTCCATTTTGTTACATAATTTTCCTTTCTGTTCTGTTCTCCCATACAATTTTCAATCACAAACTGTTTTTTGTTTTTTTAGGACTGTATCAATTTTAGATGTCCTGAGTTTCCATTTATGGTGTCCTAGTAGAAAGGAACCTTCAAAAGTCTTCCAAGTTTCTGCATATTCTCTTTAACGTAGCTTTATGCAATTAGAGGGATTTTCATATGTGGTTGTGAACAACCCTAAATCTGATTAAGAATTACAGGAAGGCTTATATCAATAATTGCTTAGAGAGGTACAAAGTACTCTCATAGCTAAAAATATATAGATAAAAACAAATAGACTGTAGATGTGGCTAAGTGGAAGTTGGTGTGTGTAATGCCTCTTTCCATGCCAACACAACTTGATGTTCTTGATAGATACATTCAGCTGTATTAATTGACATGTCAAGAAAGAAAGGGGGAAGAACATAAACATTGGACAAATCAGTATAAAATAACAATCTAAATTAGGAGGCTACATATAAATTAGTGCATAATGCTTTAACAGTACAAGTCCTTGACCCATACGTTAAAAAAAACAAGGAGTCCAGCTGCACTTCAAAGACTTAACACATTTATTAGAGCATTAGAGAATAAGTTTTTGTGAGCGATGACACACTCCCTCAGATGGTGAAGAGAAAAATCCCCTTTTCTCTTCAGAATCTGAGGAAGTGAGTTGAAGCTCATGAAAGCTTATGCTCTAATACCCTAATAAATGTTCGGAAGCTTATGATACCATCTACATGTTTTGTTAGTCTATAAAGTGCTACCAGACCATTTGTTGTTTAAGTTTATCCTAATAAATATGTTAGTCTTTAAAGTGCCACCTGACTCCTTGCTGTTTTTGCGAAAACAGACTAATGCAGCTATCTCTTATACATTAAAAAATCACCCAAGGTGTGCTTCGTAGCCCATTGTTTCAGTATTGTCCGATATAAGACTACATGTACTAATGTATATTTAGTGTGTAATTGAAGTAATTTAGAATATCTCTCTTTTTGTATGCTGTGTTAAGATTCTTAATTTTATTTCAGCATATTATACAAATACGTTTTAAACAAATACAATTTTATTAAAAGGAGTTGGTAATTGAATTATATTATGTTTTCTAGTTGTACACGAGGTCATAGCTTTTCTGTTTTGGACTTGTGACCACACAATGTAATTGTGGGAAAAGATGCTCCTGAGTTATTCTAGTTATCTAATGATATCACAGATCCCTTCAGGGTGGGAAATATAATAGGCTATAGGATATTTTGTGAGATTGAATGTGTACACATTACAGAGGCTATAGTCAAATTATAAAGAGAAAATAATATTCATTCCTATATCTAAAATAACAGTCATCTTGGGAAAACTGAGATGTGGTACACTAACAGTTGATCTTTCCATGGATCACATGTCTAAGCTAACGCTGGAGTTTTTAAGATATTAAAAATGAATATATTAAGTGACAGCACTGCCTTTCATATATAAGAAAGCTTCCTCTCCTTCTCCTTAGCTTACAGCTCCTTCTCAGATTTGCAATATGAACACTTACATTTACAATGTGTACATTTTAAAGCTCATTAATCAGAACAAAAATGATTGAATGGAACATGTTCGCAAGACAGACTGTTGGTCATGGCACCTAGATATTAGTTGAAGGAAAAAACTTGAAGGAGATTCTTTGGCACCTTTTAAGAAACATAACGTTCACCATACATACATACATCTATATTGATCGGTAAGAATTAAGGTTGAATAAAGGGCTATATTATATCAAGTAGTATTAAAAACTGATTCCTGAATAGTGTCACTAAAATCATGTGCATGTTATTCTTAGCATTCCTTTTTATAGTCCTGGCCCTTAAAATTTGACAATTTTTCCCCAATATAAAAAACCTAGATTTACCTGAAATTGTTTGGGTTTCCTAACTCAATGAATTTTTGTTTTTTTGGAAAATAAAATGAAAATGTATGTGCATTATTTGAATCATTGCTCTGGGGAGCAATTGGGAATGAGGGGTTCAGTATGTAGGCTGCCTGGGAAAAGAGGACTACTCCAGTCCCCTCTCACCACAACAGCTTGGAGCCAGGTGAGAAGTGTCTTTCCATGGCTGCTGCAGCTCCAGCAGGTACTGCTAAGGGAGTAGTACATGTCCCTCAGGTGGGGCAGGTCAAGGTATGTCTGCCCCCTGCAAGCCCCAGCCAGCGTGAGGAATGCAACAAACTATGTACTTTCCTCTTGTTCCCTGATGGGGAATAGTGAGCAGTGTTCCCATATGAATCAGAGGAGGTAGGAGAGCTTCAGCACTTCCTGCTCTCCCTAAAAGGGCACCTGTGGGCTGGGAGGCTCCAGATTGGGGCAGTCCCAGAGAGGAGGATGTACCCCCAGCCAGCTCCTTGCACTTTCCTGGTGATTCTGTCTTTTTTCTGTGTGGTTTAATGAGAAGCAGACCCGTTCCAGGTAAATCCCATTTTCTTGGCGTACCTAAACCCTTCTTCGAGAGAGGTTCCTATAGGTCTCCACAGCAGGTGTTGGTGCGTCCCAGCGCTGCAGACCAGATTCTTCACAGCAGTGCATGGGGGCCTTGCATTTGTGGCAGGGGAGGAGTATGTGTGCCACTCGGATCTATTGTGCATGCGTGGCCACCCTCCCCCTCAGTTCCTTCTTACCATCCCCAGCTTAAGACTGAGCTCAGCAGTGCTCATCACTCTTCATTAATCCTGTAGATAAGTAGTTAAATTTTTAGTTCTTTCTTCCTCAGTTACCCTATGCCTTATCCAAATTCATCTACCTTAAAACAAAACAAGAAAACCTCCAGTTTTCGCCAACTTAATCTCCCACTGTTTGCATTCACCACAATGCCAGGGTCACCAGGCTTTAAATGTCGTTTGGCCTGTAATGATGCCATATCTGTGTCCGATGGACACGCTAAGTGAAATGCCTCAGGGAGTCCCATGTTCAACAGGACTGCCAGCACTGCGCCAAACTTGAGGCGCAGTGGCAGGGACCTCAGCCTGAAAATGATTGTTAGAAAAGGCACAACATCCCTCCTTGGACCTTGGCACACAAGGTCTTGACAAGACTTAAAAAGGGAGGGGAATCCCCAAAGACGGGAGCACAAGGGGCAGTCGCCTAAGCAGCGCACAACCGAAAAATCGGTACCAAGGGCTGAGAGGTCACCTCGCCTCAGCACTTGACACCCTGGGCACTTCTAGCATTGATCAGACTTTCTCCAGGCACGGTACCCACGGAGCCCGTACTGAGGCTACAAGCCCTTCTGTGCCTGCCTCTCGTGTCTCGGCACATACTATAGCACCAAGTAACCAGACTGTTGAACTCTCAGCACCAATGCCTATTGCCACTGTACCACAGCAACCAGCCATGCAGTTCATCAGCACTGTCCCACCAATAGCATCATATCTACCTCAGCACTGCATCCCACATTGGTGCCAACCACAACCACGCCAGCCCTGGTACCGTTCATGGTACCAACTACTCTGGCACCCAGGTATTTACACCGGGGAGACCTTGCTGTTTCATCTACATTTAATTCTCCATTCCTTGGTACCAACAAGTCACCTCCATCAGTGTTACCAAAACATGTCTCATCACCTCCACTTTTCTCCAGCGATGATGACAATGAGGAGGGGCTATCATTCTCACCCCAGTTATTGCCCAGTACCGAAATATGTGTCTTCAACTCATCCCACCTTTAAGCATCCAGTGAGCATGCCCCTCTGAGGTCCATACCCGTGGATGCCACCGCCTGTGCATTATGCTGCATAGTGGCAATATTGGACCCCATGGGCATGACTACCTAAAGACAATCAGAAAAAGAAACGTTCCCAGCCTGTACCCTCTCCTCCACCTCAGTCTCCACAGAGGAAGCAGCAGGAAACTGCTGATCCACAGTCTTGCAAGTCAGGCCTGGCTACATCCCCAGATACAAATTCATTGTCTTCACCTGATGAGGCAGCCATGCCACTGCCTCCAACTATAGCTGATGACTTTATTCCCTTTCAGGATCTCTTTAGAGGGTTTGCAGCTGACCTGAATATTGCTATGGAGGAGGTGCAGGAGACACAGCACGAGTTCACCAATATCCTCCAAGCCATGCCATTGGCCAAGATACTTTGCCCATTAATCCAGCCGTTATGAAGCCTGCCAAAACTGTGTGGCAGACACTGCCTCTATCCCCCCCAGCCTGTAAGAGGGCGGATAGGAAATACTGTGTTCCCCCAAAAGGGTCGAAATTCCTCTTCACCCCCTGCTCTCAAATTCTCTGGTAGTGGATGCCACCCATCAGAGGAACAAGCAGCATCTGCCTCGATCCATCCTGGCTGATAAAGACAGCAAAAGACTGGATTTGTTTGGTAGGAAAGCCTACACCTCATCCATGTTGCAGTTCAGAGTTGACAGTTATGCCACACTCCTTAGTAAATATGATTTAAATGACTACTCAAAGTTCAGCACTTTTATTGAGGGATATATCCGAAGCCAACAATCAAGAATTCAAGGTGATCATTGTGGAAGGCCATGCAATATCACCAACAGCTCTACAAGCTTTTCTCAATGCTGCAGATACCTCCACCAGATCAACAGTAACTGCAGTCATTATGAGATGGGCCTCCTGGCTTAACTCTTCAGCGTTTCCTCATGAAATTCAGGCAACTGTGGAGGACTTACCATCCGAGGGTGAAAATCTCTTTTCAGTTGAGACCAGTGAGGTCCTTCGTTCTGTGAAGGATTCCTGGGCGAAACTCCGCTCTCTTGGCATCCACACACCTGCAACCAGAAGGAGGCAGTATAGATACCAACTGTACTTGAGACCAAGGTATCCACCTTACACCTACCAACACCACAGACATTACATCTGATAGGATTGTTTGTAGTATTCATCTATAAGGATACTCCATCCCACCCTCCCACCCTTCTACTCTGTTCCCCTTTAGGGACCACTCTCATCAGGCTATCTTGAAACAAAAGGTCAAACAACTCCTATAATTCAGCACTATAAAAGTGGTCCCACAGGAATATCATGGGAGAGGATTTTATTCACATTATTTCCTCTCGCAGAAAAAGACTGGAGGATAGCATCCAATTTTGGACCGTAGAGCCCTTAACACATTCGTAAAAAGGCAAAAGTTCAAGATGGTAATGTTAACTACCATTATATCTTCTCTGGAGCTGGATGATTGGTTTTTGTCTCTCGACTTAAGGGATGCCTATTTCCATATTATTATTCATCATGCTCATGGACAATTTCTCCGTTTCATCTTAGGTACACAGCACTACCAATATACTGTCCTACCCTTTGGACTCTCCAGGGCACCAAGACTATTTTCAAAGATGCTGGTGGTGGTTACTGCGTACCTCAAGAAATAGGACATTATTATCTACCCTTATGTCGATGTTTGCCTCATCAAGGCAAGAACTGAGTATGACTTTCATCGCAGCACTTATCTCATCCAAGAATATTTTCAATCTTTTGGCATTTTAGTAAAGGAGACAAAATCAGTGCTCACACCGTCTCAATCCACACAATTCATTGTAGCACATCTCGATTCAACTATTGCTATATTCTCTCTATGGCAAGACAGGTTTTTAAAGATTCTCAATCTAGTTCTAAGCTGCTCCTAATGCAGCCTGTCCTCATGCACAACTGTCTTCAGCTTCTAGGCCACATGGCATCCTGAAACCCTGTTGTTCCAAATGCTTGTCTCTTCATGAGATGCCTTCAGGGCTGGCTCAGGTTGACCTACAAACCAAATCTCCACCCTCTAACCAAAATCCTCTCTCTTCCTCCCACAGTAAAAAGTGCAATATTATGGTGGACAAAACCAGAGAATCTGTGCCTAGGAATCCCCTTTCAAATTCCAAAACCCATGGTAGTCATCACTACAGATACCTCTTTACAGGGTGAGGAGCGCACATAATACTTCATGACTCAGGGCCTATGGACACCAACAGAATGGGTGCTACACATCAATGTCCTTGAGCACAGAGCCATTCAGCTCACTTGTCAACATTTCCTTGTAGCCTCTTTCTGGCCCCGGCAACCATTGTTCCCTCTCTTGAACAGAATGGCTCTGTCCTCCAATCATGCTTCCATGCAATCCGAAGGTCCTTTTCCAACCAGGGCTCCAAGTTCCACACCCACAGTTTGTAACACTGCACCAAAAAGCCTGCTACCTAGATGGCTCTCAGAGATAAAGCTACAGTGCTAAACCCAGGTACAAAATGTGCTTCTCCAGAGTAGAGTCCGTTCAACTTGCAAGACATATAGGGGCAAAAGATCACAATTTGTCCACTGGGCTACTCCGTGCAGCAAGCCCAGAGACAGTCACATTACCTGTGACACTTGACTACTATTGCATTTTAAAAACTCCCATCTCGCTATCAGTTTGATTAAGGTACACTTGGCAGCTTTCGCAACATTCCATAAGAAGATTGATGACATCATGGTCTTTGCACATACCAGGTCGAAGCAATTCCTGAAAGGCCTACAAACGTTATACCCAGATGTAACCATTCCACATACACATTGAAATTAAATTTGGGACTTACACCCTCACAAAGCCCCCATTTGAACCCATGGCTACGTGTTCGCTTCTTCACCTATCCTTGAAAATGGCATTTCTAGTGGCGGTAACATCAGCCCATCAGGTAGGGGAAATGGCTGCCCTCGTGGCAGACCTGCCCCCCATACACCATCTTCTTCAACAACAAGGTGTCTCTGTGCACCCATCCCAAGTTCCTCCCCAAGGTCCAATCATCTTTCCACATCAATCAAACCATCCACTTACCTGCTGCTACATGGACCTCAAACTAACTTTTGCCAGGCACTACCCACTTTCTCAGGGACCTCTTTCCTCCACCAGGGTGGTGCAGGTTGTTTTGTAAATGGCCTACTTACCTGATCTGAAGTCCCTACCTCCATAGGACACATTGCTTTTCAGTCACTTGCTATGGAGCACCCACAGGGATGTGTCTTGAAGAAGAGGTTACTCACCTTTAGCAGTAATTGACGTTCAAGATAAGTATCCCTGTGGGTGCTCCACTACCCTCTGTTCCTCTCTTTTACTTCAGACTCCTTTTTGTTACCAGGCCAGGAGTCCAGGTGGAGAAGGAACTGAGGGAAAAGGTGGCCGTGCATGCACAGTAGTCCCGAGTGGCAGCTGTGCATCTCCCCTTCCATTCATGCACAACCCCCTGCACTGCTGTGAAGAATCCGGTCTGCAGCACTGGAACACATAAACACTGGCTGTAGAGCACCCACGGGGATGCTCATCTTGAAGAACGTCCGTACGTCCGTTTCTGCTAAAGGTGAGTAACCTACTCTTACCTTGCTTGAAGTTATAAGAGGAAGCTGCGTGCCAGATTTGGTAGCCCTAGCTCTTACCGTTTAGGAGGAGTTCTTGAACAAACAGACATATAGTAGCTATATGGTAGATTGCTTATATTTATGATTGCTTTTGTTATTTTTTATATTTCCCTATACTTACTGTGGCAAATACCTTTAATATTGCAAATACTTAGGTAATCTAGTATTAAAGAATCCTGAATGTATGCCATTTGGCAAGTTTTTAGGGCACTCCTGTACAGATTCTCAGCTGATGTAAACTATCTTTACACCAGCTAAGTGTCTGCCTCCCTCAATTGTTTTAACTTCTGGTGTGTATGGGAATGTTATCCGAGGCACTTCCAAACGTGGTAATTACATAACTTTTCACAGAATGCCGATCACTGGAGCCAAGCAGTCAGTGTTGATCTGTTATGTTAACATGCTGAGGATAACAAAGGATACCAGATGCTCTATTGGTGGCTGGGTTGTTTTGCAACATCGCTGTCAGGAGCAAACAGACATGCTGTACTGTCTGTGAATGTGAGTTCAGTGTGCGGCATAACATGAATACAGAATCCCACAGAGGAAACCACATAGAATAAAAATTTCTACTGCCTCTTCCCATTATGTATTATCCTCATAAAACTGACTCATGCTGCTAAAATGTTTAGTAATTAGAGGCAGAAGCAAAACTTTTTGTACTTGTGTTTCTGTAAGGACACTCTCCAACAGGGATTTTGAATGAGGAGGTGGAGGCGAGGGTGATTAACATTTTCAAGAGCCACCTATTCTCTGACATGGCTCATTAGTGGTCTCTTCCTTAATTTTAAGCTTTAATTTGGGAAAGTATTTACAGTGAATATATTTACAGGGAGCTGCATTACAGAGTGCTGACTTTGATCACAAGGGACCTGTTATCTGAAGTGCCTTTCCTCACTTGAGCTTTGTCAGCTCAGCTTTGATTAGCATCAGTGCAGCATTTAAACATGTTTTCACGAGTTGTATTTTTATATGAAAGGAATTGTTGTATTTCGCAATTACCTTGTTCTACATTAACTAACATTAATTAAGATGTTTAAGGATATTTTTTCTTGTGCCTTTTTTTTGTTTGTTTGTTTATAATAAATTAGTATGGGTCACAAAAAATAGGAGAGGAAGTGGAATCCTGGTATAGTGGAACACTTACACACCCAGAGGCTTTGGACAGTGATCCTATGAGGAATAGCTTATTAATCAGACATAAAGAAAATAAAAGATGTTGCTTGCACAGGATCATTTTTAACTTAACATCTATTGAATATGGAGTATTAGCGGACATGGGAATTTAACTTCCCTCTGAGATATTTAAATTAAAGTTTTACCATTACAATTTTTAGTCTGAAGGTAGAAAGTTGTGACTTGATTGCTACCCTGCTTTGGTGTTTGGATGCAATCACATCCAGTTCCAACAAAAATATTAACAACTGTGCAATACAACCAAGACATTATTATGTTTTAGCTCATTTTCAAATTGAACCTTCAGTGTAGTATTTATCTGTTTTTATACTATTGAATGTGATATAGCAATGGAATACAGTGTTATTTACATTACTTATTGCCTTTCAAGGGCATAACTGTTACATGACTCTGTATTTAAAAAAAAATTAGAAATATTAAGGTATACATATTGGAATTTACAGCCCCAGGAGGACCACAACCTGATTAATATTTGGGCATATTATCCACAAAATTATTGTATATTGTTGTCACTCCCTCAGTAACAGCACCAAATATTTTATTTCCTACGACTGTCTTCAAGAGTAAAAGTCTAACTGTTGATCAGAGGAAAAATAGGTCTGCCTTCACACTAACTTAAACAATTATTTAGAAAATATGTATTAATAATTTTGTAAAAGATTAAATAAAAATGTTAGTTTGATATCAACTCTGAATAGAAAGTTTTTGGATTTTTCCACTGGGATGTTTTTTGTGGTTGCTTTTATTTTTCTATTATCTGTGTATAATAGTTCGCAATATTTTAGTAACTTTTGTAATATTGTCATCCATTTTAAAAGTATTATGTACTGACCAGGAATTTGAAATACCTAATTAAGCATCACTTGATTGCTGTTGGTTTTGACCAAATAGTGTAATTCAGTTATACTGTTAAGAAAAACATTTAATTGGAAATACTGAGCTATCATCTAAGTATTTTAAAACTTTAGTCCATTTAAATCTGTTTAAGAACTCCTCTTAAACAGTAAGAGCTAGGACCACCAAAATTGGACAGTCAGTATCCAGCTTCTTCTTGTATCTTAAACGTAAAGCAAAGTAGGAGTTTGGTTGTGCCAGGAATTCAATTGTGTATCTGTCCCCCAGCTGGGGAACATAACACCCCTCCTCTGGTTGTGCCCACTGCAGCTGCAGCAGCCATAGACAGGCATTTCTGACTAAGGATGTTAAATATCGGTTAATTTGCTATCGGTCAGCTCCCGCAGTGGGGCTCTTGTACATTTTAAAGGAGAAATGCGGAACTCTGCATGCAGCCCAGGGCCAGTAGGAAGTCCCACTGATTTTGGGCTGCACGCAAGCGTGCTAGCTTTGAAATGTACAAGAGTCCCCAGTGAGGGCTTTTGTGCATTTCAAAGCAGAAGCACCTTCATGGAGTCTGGGGTCAGCTCCATGTTGCACTGCCAATTTGAAATGTCACGTGGAGCCAGCTGTCCGCAGGTTCCATGCAGCATTTCCCCAGAACCCAGAGTCAGCTGGGGACTTCCCAGCTGATCCTGGGTTCTGTGGAAATGCTGAGTGGAGCCTCCAGGATCAGCTGCGGAGTCCCCAGCTAACCCTGGGCTCCACATGGTGCTGGCGCTTTGAAATGTAGAGGCGGCATTTCAAAAGGTCAGCGCCACACAGCTGAGCCGGGCCTCAGCTGTGCGGCGCTGTCACTTTGAAACGCTCAGGATCAGCTGTGTAACGCTGCCACTTTGAAGTACCCCTTCTCCCCCCTCCCCACTCCCTTTGCTGCCTCTATCATATAGAGGCAGCGCAAGGGGGACAGGAATCGACTGGTCGCCTAGTCAACTGACTGTCCAATAAGTATTTGCTTATCAGATAGTTGACTGATCCTTAACATCCTTACTTCTGACCTGGCCACAAGTTGCTGTGGGGTGAGAAGGCTATGGTTGTCCTTTCTCCCCTGGACCGCCTGCATTCCGAACCCCCCTCATCCCAAACTCAACCCCGAAAAAATGATTTAAAGGAAGAAAAAGAAAACTTATTTGATTTAAGGACTTCAAGTGACAAATAAAAGTTGTTTGCGGGCTTAAAGTAATGTTATTTGGAATGTGTAATATTATTGTTATAAATACAACTATTATTATGAACAGCACAGAATATGTAATAACAAGTGTTTTCAATCTCCTGTACACATCTTCATTTTTTAGGGGTTCTAAGCTCTTTATATGTTTAGCAGGTGGTGTAGGTACATCAGTGAATCCCTCTGAAGTAATCATAAAAGTAAAGAGAGATAAAGAATATTAAAACTGCAATGCCAAGCACTCAGAAGTTAGAAAATACCAAAACTAGGGTGATCTGTGCAACACACATTACCCCACACTTTTTTCCTACCTGGCTCCCAGCCTCTGACTCTACCCCAGCCTATTCTCTCCACTTCCCTAGTCCAACTCGCTTGTTGCATCTACATTCAAATGAGGCAGCATCCTCCTTACTATCTTAGCCCAGCAGGGGCATTAGCAACATAGGAAAGATTGGGCCCATGCTCTCAACTCCTGTGCCAGCCTCAGCTCAGCTTGTAGCACTCCAGAGCTACAATTGCAAAGAGTCCTGCTCAGCCCTAGGCTGGAGTATGCGCAAATTGTGATTTTTTTTTTCCCAAAGATGTATAACTTGAACAAACTGCCAGATTTTCACAGGTTGGGGAAAAGACACATCCCTGACATAAAGGTCATCCCCTGCCAAATTTAAAATCTCTGCTTCAAAGTGTAGTGAGAGTCACAAAGAAAAGGTTGCCAGAAGTGTCATGCAACCTTAACAAGCGCCAAGGCTCACTTGTAATTTGAAATTGTGTCTAGTATATGCAGCTTCCTGCTCCTGGACCACTACTAAATCCCGCCTTCACACCAGCTTTTTGGGAAAGCACAACATTCCTACCACTGCTCACTTGAGAGAGGACAGATGCCTCCTGCATTTCTGTTTCCCCATTAAATGCCTTTACAAAGTGTCTAAATGAGATTTAAATGGGTCAAACTTATGTACTTTATATACTTTTTGGTATCCCACGTAATTACATAAGAACATTTTTGGAAGATTATTCATCTGTGTGTTGTAAAGTCTTTGATTTACTAAATTATCAGAGTATACACTGGAGACCAAATGTTGCAGAGATATCAACATCTAATACTAGTTGGTGTTTATCAGGATATAAATTGAAAGCTCTCTCTGACTGCTTTCTAAGGTGCTGAATATTCTGGTAAGGGCAGTGGTGGATGGACTGGCTGATCATAATGGAGAAGTGGCAACAGGATTGAAGGGGAAATTGCAAGAGCTATTTGGTAGAGTCACTTCAAGAGTAACAAGTGACGCAGACATCTGGAGACTGTATGCCAGACTCTGTGGAAATGGACAAAGTGATAACCCTGCAGATACTGAAAAGGTAAATGTTGAGGTTGTTTTTGTATATATTTTTTCCTAGAGAACAACAGAGTGATGTCCTCATGTCACAGCGTCCACAGGCCAGGGGGTAGGCATGGACAGGTAAAGCCCATTCCCTAGCCTTGCCCCTTCATCCCTGGAGCCAAACCCCACCAACTGCCAGCCTGGCCTTTTCTGGAGGCCACATGGAGAGTCAGGGCTGAGGCGCCACAGCCTCGGTCTGCCTCGGCCTTCCCCAGCCGCTGAAGGCAGAGCCGGGCTTGGCTGGGTAGCTGGAGGTTTAGGGTTAGGCTGGTGGAGGGCGGGGGGAAAAAAGGGCCTGAGCTAGTGAGAGGTTCTGGGCTGGTGGGGGGAGGGCCTGGGCTGGTTCAAGTGGAAGGGGACAGAAAGGTGGCTGGGCGGGAGAGCCAGGGTTGCCTACCCCCTGAGAGGGGGGGTTGGCAAGCATAGCGAGCAGGGGGCACAGCTCCCCTAGTTTTGTATTCCTAAATGTAATTTGTTATAGCAGTAGATGGCTGTTATCCTCTAGTGCTTTATCAAGATTCAGCAAGCACTAAGCCATTGTTCTTGTTTTTTGCTGCAGGAATTATGTCCTTTGGGTTTCATTCTCTATACAGTGAAAACTTTGTTATCTGGCATTCAGGGGGAACAGCGGTTGCCAGATAACAAAGCAGCCCATGCTGACTCCCTTTCAGGGGAGTAGGAAGTCGTGTCTCCAGGAGCAGAGTCGGCAGCCCATCTGTCACTCTGTTAAATTCAGACTTTGTTAACCAGCTGAGGGCAATGCAGAGAGAGAGAGAGAGTGTGTATTTTTTTTCTTTAGATGGGAGAGGAAGTTTCTTAAATTTTCCATCTGCTCCTGTGTACCTTAAAGTGGGTTTACTTCCTCCACTTAATTCTTAATCTGTTGACATGCCCGTGCTTGTGTACAGTTCTCCTCATAATATTCTGTTTCTATTAGCTTCTAATCCTCATTTCTTCCCCTTTCCCTCAGCCTCCCCTTTCCGAAGTAAGTGCCACACAACTGGGAGTGTTTACTTTGTTATTCATGCTTGATGATGCTTTACATTTGGTATTAAGTTTCCAAAATTCAAATACATGTGCACACTCCCAAAATATTCTGGGTTATCAGATCTTCACTGAACCTGACTTGTTGGCCAGGGATGAAATGTCAGGCAGAAATATTTCTCAATATTCTGTGATAAAACTACTTCTAATCACTTCATCCTTTCTCATTCTATTCTCTTCAAACTACAGGCAGTCCCCGACTTACGTGGATCCGACTTACGTCGGATCCCTAGATACGAACGGGGTGAGGCAACTCCCGCACATGCGCAGCAGCATTCCCGGGGCTTGCTCACCTGGGTCCTAGGATCCTCCTCCTCCTCGGGCCGGCTCGACTGGGGTCCCGCAGAGCTGCCGGGCAGAGGAAAAGTGCCTCCCCACGCCCGCTGCCCCACCCCCACCCCCCTGCCAGCAACAGGCTGCCCCCTCCCCTGAGCAACAGGCTGCCGAACAGCAGACAAAAGCAGCCTCTCTGCCCCTCCTCCCCTCTATACATGCCGGGCTCCCGGAGCGCAGCAGCGTCCCCGGGGCTCGCTCACCTGGGTCCTAGAATCCACCTCCTCCTCCTCTTCGGCCGGCTCCAACTGGCCTCTGCCTGCAGCAGCTGGCCACAGGGACAGGGATCCCGCAGAGCTGCCGGGCAGAGGAAAAGTGCCTCCCCACGCCCGCTGGCCCCCCCCCCGCGGCCTCACATCCTGCACGCCTCCCCCCTGCCCCCCTGCCAGCAACAGGCTGCCCCCTCCCCTGAGCAACAGGCTGCCGAACAGCAGACAAAAGCAGCCTCTCCGCCCCTCCTCCCCCTATACATACTGAGCTCCCTGGGCAAACAAAGACTTCACCAAAACAAAGTGCTGGCCTCATTGTGTTAGCAAAAAAAGGACCCTCCTCCTAGAACCCTGGGTGGTGTGTGGAAATAAAGCTATTAGCTGAAAGCATGGTGCAGAGCTGTTTGGTATTTGATGAGTTACTCCTTTAGTCCTGAGTTTGTCACAGGGACAGAAATAGATGTGAAATCTTCTGAACGGGGGAACAGACAGCAAAACAAACATTAGAGGGGAGTTAACCTTTCCCTATGCTATCCAAAACTAAAAAAAATGTTTGGCTAGAGTTTCCCCTACAATATGTACCAGTTCCGACTTACATACAAATTCAACTTAAGAACAAACCTACAGTCCCTATCTTGTACGTAACCCGGGGACTGCCTGTATCCTCTGTGAACTTGCATGCTCTAGCCCTCACTTGCTTTCCCCTGACTCTGATTTGTTAAAGTGGGAAGGAGAGAAGGAAAATTAATCTGGGCTGTCGGGGGAGGGAGAGGGCCTGGGCTGGCACAAGTGGAGGGGGACAGAAAGGTGGCTGGGGGGAGAGCCAGGGTTGCCTACCCCCTGAGAGAGGGGGGTTGGCAAGCATAGCGAGCTAAACAATGCTAGCTAAACAATGAAATTATTTTGCCCTTTTTTCATTCAGACACACAAGTTGCGATATCATGTAATGCATCTCCAAATACTTATCGGGCACAAGAAGTAATTGAGAGCTTGCTTACATTAAAAATGTAATCATGTTAGAGATCCTTGTTACATCATGTCTTCCCCTAACTCAGTAATAAAAGCGATTTCAATATGTAGAGGACACAGGGCTATGCGATATGACCAGACTGGTTATGAAACATGGTTCAAATGTATTCTACCTAGCAAATTGGGACTATATTTGTAAAAGTTTGGGTATACTTTTGTCGGTTCCTTGACATGGTTGTATTTTAGTCTTAATGTAGCATAAAAGAAAACACTGAAGTCTCTACAGATATAATTTAAAGTGTCAGTTTGTAACATTTTTATTTTATTTTACAAAATTTGAAAGGCCACCAATAAGTATTTCATCTCCTTGCTGCCAAGAAGGTTTTCCTGTGCCTATTGGACATTAAATCAAAGTAACTGTCTGTTGCAATTTATCAAAACCCATGTATCATGAAAGAAGCGGAGAACTTGAGTAAAACATATAATAATGTTTGCTGTTTTCATAGAATCACAAATAATAAAGATGGGAAAAGTCCTTATTTGATCATTTTGTCCCTTTCCCTGCAAATGCACCTCACTAGTATTAAACACAATATTAGAAAATGTTCTAGTTGAAAAGACTTAAACAGTGATGCTTACAGCAGTTCTCTTGGGAGAATACTCCACCGCCTCATACATCTGGCTGTTGTTAAGATTTTCCTGGTATTCAGACTAAATTTTTCCTTTCCTAATTTCATCTTTCCATTCTGGTAGTGGCTAGTGTCCAAAATAGTTGGTGAAGCTGCAGGTAATAATCCAGCACAGTGTCCTGATTGCTAATCAGTGTTTCAAAGTGAAATATAGGGACACTGTTGAGTGCCACAAGGAAGCATATTTTGTGAGAAGAATGTAGTTGATGAGGAAGTGGGAAGTAAAAGGTGCTTCTTACTCTACTTAGAGTGAAAAACTGGGACACTTTTTATAGCAAATGATGGTATGGGAGAAAATACTTATCCCTCATTCATTCTTCTCTCCTATTCTCAACTTCTACCTCTGTGATCTAGCTTTAACCTAGCACGTACTCACTCCTTTCTCACACATGCACTAGCTTACTTTCAACCTCCTTCACCAATTCATTCAGTTTTCTCCTTCGCTTTAACTCATGTGTCCCTCTCCCACTTCAGAACCCTCACAATTCCCTCCAATTCAACACCAACTCTCACTTGTACATGAGGCTGAGAACCCTTCCGATTTCCAATTAAGCTCTTTGTCTCCGTACTCTTTCTCTAAACACAGTCAGGCTCAACCCTCCAGGCTTAGATCTTTTCCCCTTTCTGCCTGACATCCAAGTATTCAACCCTTGTTTTGTTACTGGGTCTGGAAAATGAGCTCGTAGCAAGGAAGCATTTTAAGCAGTCCTATAAGCAGCCTCTCTGGGACTACTCCCAAAGAACCTTGGATTCCCTGTTTTGTGCTTCTTTTATCTACTACCTGCACTGATACTACAGAGCAAAAAATTCTTGGTAATAGCCAGGTGTATTGAGTCCTTCAGTTCCCCCAGAAACCCCCCAGTGGCAGTATGCCGTTCAACTGAGACATTATTAGTGCAATTTGGTCCCTTTGGCTTACAATGACCATTCTGTGCACTGCTCCTAATATCTGTACAGTCATAAAAACATAGGGCTGGAAGGGACCTTGTGAAGTCATTAAGTCCAGCCCCCAGTGCTAAGGCAGGACCAGGTAAACCTTAGACTAGAGGTGTGCGAGGTACCAGATCTGGCCCACCAAGCCTTTCACTCCAGCCCACCCAACTGGACTCAAAAGCAGGGAGCAGCCCCGGGGCTCAGAGCAGCTGGTTGCTCCCTTTGACTCTCCCCTCTTGGGGCTGGGTGGGAGCTTTCTGTGCCATGAATGCCTTCCTTCACCCAAACTCTCTCTCAGACCCAACACCCTCTTCTGTACCCCTATCACCTACTCCGAGCTCCCTTTTGCACCCAACCTCCATCCCAGAACCTGCATCCCGTCTATAGAAAAGCGTGGTCCTTGACCACTTACGAAAATTTTGGGGTGGCCACCCTTCAAAAACTTTTGCCCACCGCTGCTTTGGACAATCCCTGACAGGAGATTTTTCCAACTCGTTTTTTAAAGCTTTTAATGATGGAATCTATATGACACTAGATTTTTCCTTTCTCTTCTATTTAGACTCTTCAGATGGTAGTCCACTGTTATAAAGCCTCCTTTGTCATCCTGTAGTCAAGTGATAGAACTTTAACATTTTTAATTTTTTCACACAATGTGTTTAATTTTTGTTTTCCATAAAACTCCAATCCCTATAGGAGGGGAAAAACTAGCAGGCATTCATTAATTAATCCTTTTTAATTTCTCCCACTTACAAAATTGTGTGGAGTTTTTTAGATTTTTTTTTTTTAACCAGATGTATGAGTCTCTCTCTGCATTAACAAAATGCATGTCACTTTGTTTTATTTTTCGAGTGTTTCTGATATTTTTATAGCCCTTGGTATTATTTCTCTTTCCTAATTTGTGTTTGTAGCTTCCTTCATTAATGTGCTGTTCATTCCCTTTTCCAGATAATGAAGATGTTGAATATGACCAACTCCCTGTAGAACAGCACTGCATTCCTAATTCCCAATTTATATTCCCATTTCTCTAGCAAGAATTGTTCTTCATAAATTCATAGTGTTCCATGCCCATGGCTTTTAGAGGTTTTTTC